>NC_132992.1:93341800-93649100 GCF_048564905.1 Vicugna pacos | reverse complement strand
GACTCCACGGAGGTATATCTAAGCGTCCTTGTGGTACCTTTGCTGGGTCCCAGAGCCCCCTGGGGACTGGCCCATCCAGACACTTGCTCAGGGGCCTCTGTCTGCCTGGAGGCTCAAGAATGGCCCCTCTGCCCCTCTCCCAACCTAGACACACTGTGCCCCTTTGCTCCCGCACTTCCAGCCACATGGGCCTCAGAGCCACCTCGGACTCCCCCTCCCAGGGCTCCAGGCCCAGATAGCTTCACTTTTCTGCTGCATTGACCCCACTGGCCTCAGGCTAAAAGCCCCCGAGGTCACTGGGACAGGAAGGCTGAAGGGGAGAGGCAGAAGTCCCTGGCATTTCCTGGTGAGTCAGGAAAAGCAAGAAGGAACTGGCTCAGTGCTGCCCTGGCTCTCCCGCAGCCCCTGCCCTGGGCCAATTGCTCTCACCCTGCTGACTCCTTACCCACCACCCCCACTGGGCCCTTCCTCCAGCCCCCTAATGGAGGCTGAGCCAGCAGCACCCACCGAGCTCACTGACCACCCAGATGTGTCCTCAGGATCCTCAGGCATCGCTCACACTGTCTATACCACCAGGCTTCCTTCAGGCTTCACACCTGGGGCTGGGGCCGGCCCGTAGAGGAACCCCAGGCCTCCCACGCCCTGGCATTTACACACTGCAGTGTCAGTCCCTCCCCACCCAGCTTGTGCGAATTACCGACAAGCTCAGGGGTCCACAGAGTCTAGGTAAATCAGGGGACGCCTGAGGCTGTACCCAGCTGGTACCAGGTATCCTCCGTTGGCCAAGTCAGCCTCCCAAACTGAAGAGCTCCAGGCCTCGGTGGCCAGCGCCCAGCTCTGCCGTGGGCTCACTGGGTAACCTTGCACAACGGGAGTCTTTCCAACAGGCCCAATGGCCCTACCTCACCCCTGCCCCCACAGCCTGTTGGATAACCCAAACTCTGATTCCCAGAATGCCCCACGGCTCAGCCTTAGGCCCTGGAAGATGGCTCCCTTTGCTGGGAACAGCATCCTCCCCCCCTCCCCTTCCATTCTGTCCTCTCTCCTTCCCTGCTGGATTCCCTTATTCTATTAGTGAGCTGCCCCAAGGCAGGGACATTGGCTCCTGTGGCAGGCAGAATTTTGTGCCTCCTCCTTGGGGCTGGCTTCCTCGACTGACCCAGGCAGGTTAGGGCCCCTGCTCAGGGCTCCCACAGTCTCTGGCCTCCTCTGCCACCTACCATCCTGCTCTGAATCTTCACTGCTTCACGTTCTTCCCAGACTGGGAACTCATGAATGAATGATGAAGCCCCTGCGATTCTCTGCGCCTCCGTTTCCCCAGCCGAGAAATGTGGCTTAGGCCCAGGAGACTAGGGATTCCAAGCGCTAAGCAGCCCGGGCCCGGGCCCTGCCCCTCCGAGTCCAAGCCCTGTCACGCGCCCTGCGCGCTCTCTCACCAGGGGCTCCCTGCCCGCGGTGACGGCCCCTGCAGATCGGGCCTCCCTGCCCCCGGGGCCCCCGCCGCGCCCCCCTGCGCCCAGCGCCGCTCACTTGGGGTAGAGGTTCTGCACCCAGACCAGCAGCATGTAGGTGTCGCGCTCGCACAGCTCGAACTGCGCCACGGCCGCCAGCTGGGCCGCGAAGTGCTTGTGGTAGCTCTCGGCGTAGGCCGCCACGACGCCGAATTCGGCGGGGAACAGCGGCTTCAGCCGCGCCGCCACCGCCTCCAGGTCCTCCTTCATGGTGCGGCCCATGTGCAGGAAGAGGCGCTCGGCCTCCGTGCGGCCCTCGGCGCCCGCGGGCGGCGGGCGGCCCAGCCGCTCCTCGGCCGCCTGCGCCACGCCCCGCCGCCACAGCTGCAGCCAGCTCCGGGGACGCGTGGCCGCCAGCCCCGAGGGCCCGGGCGCCGCCGCCCGGTCCTCGCGCTCCTGCGCCGCCAGCACCGCCAGCGCCTGGCGCAGCCTCTCGGGCGCCGCCTCCAGCGGCCGGCGCAGCAGGCCGAGCACCTGGTCGCGCAGCAGCGCGTACAGCGCCTCCACCTTGCTCTGGCGCCGCACCAGCTCCTCCTCGCTCGCGCCGCCCGCCGCCGCCGCCGCCCGCAGCTCCCGCTCCAGCGCCAGCAGCGGCCCCGCCGCCTCCAGCCGTCCGTGCTCCAGGTCCGCCTTGAGCTCCTCCACTGCGGCCAGAACGCGCCGTCAGCGGGGCTCCGAAACCCACGGCGGGGACAGGTCACCTCCCGCGGGCCCACAGGAGAGGAGGCGGAGACCCCCAAAAGGTAGAAGTGAGGCGCCCAAGGAGAAGAGGGGTGTCCCAGGCAGGACTGACCTCCCGGGGCCCACTCCCAGCCCCCAAGATCAGGGGGTGCAGGTGCACGCCCACCTTTCCTGCCCTCTGTGCGTGCTGGGTGAGTGGGGCATCCACTCCGATGGACCTCTGTCCTGCCCAGCCCCTAGCAACTCTGACCTGGGGCCCCGGCCTACCTGTGGGCAGCCGGCCAGCCAGCCGCGCCTGGGGCTCGGACTCGCCCTCTGTGTCTGCAGAGCTGGGCTGACCCTTCTTCTTCCTCCCTTTGGTGAAGACACTAAACACGTTGGCCAGGCCTTTTGACTTCTTCTTCTCCTTCTTCTTCACAGCCTCGTCCTCGTCCCGATCCGGGGCTACCTCAGCCTCCAGGGGTGGCACCAGGTCCTCGGAGGAGGCCTCTGACATAGAGGCTTCTGACTCTGCCTCTGATGTGGAGGGCAACTTCTGGGGGCCCCCGGGGAAGTCAAGAGCCCCTGGCATAGGCTGCTGGCCTGGAAGACCTTGGAAGAAGGTCATCATCTTCAGCATCACCTCGGCTCACGCCTGCAGGTTGGCAAGGCGAGGGAATGAAGGGGTCAGTAGACATGGTGAACAGGCCTGGCTCCTGGCTCCCCAGCCCAAGCATCCAGCCAGGCTGATCTGTTTCCACCCGTATAACTGCCAGACCTCTGGCCTCCTTCTGGCCCAAGTGGGCACCAACAACTCAGTTCCCTCCCTGGACACTGGTTGCTCTGCACCCACAGCTCCTCTCAGTACCCCCAGCCCCTCCCAGAATCGCCTGAGGCAGGAAAGAAGCTGGGGGTGCCAAGCATCCCAGACAGAGGGTGCCTTCACTTCTTTCTGGCAAATCCTTCCCCGTCAGCCCACCCTCTGGCAAGGAAAAGCACTGCGGGGGATAAGTACCACCCTGGACCCCACGAGACCCTGGGGGAGGAGGCAGACCCCGAGCTGCTGCCCCACTGAACAGAGCCAGAACAGAGGTCCAGAATAGTCAAAGAGCATCAGAGGCCTGGCCGAGGCAGGCATCCAGCCCCAGCCCCATCTTCCACCATGCCTGGTTCGTCTCTCGACTCTTCTAGCTTTGGGGTCCCAGAGGAACACTATGAGCAGATAAATGGCCGCTCCTGCTGGGACCATGGGTGGGCAGAGCCTGACTCCCATCCCAGCCTTGGCACTCAGGCTACAGAAACCATAGTGCCCCCTCAAACATCAGGATGTGTTTCCCACGTCAGCAGGGACAAGGGGCCCAATGAGGCACAGGGCTGTCTGAGGTCACCCGGCAGCCCAGACTAGGAACCCAGGCTTCCTGGCTCCCACTGCACCCTGCCGGCTCCCAAATGGGGTGACATCATCACCACAAGAGCTTCCGCTTCTATGCCCTTCCTGAGTGCCCATCCCATCCCTTCCGTACTCCCTTCCAGGATGGGTGTTGTTTCCCTCATCTCACGAAACTGGCTCAGCAAGACTTAAAAATGTCCCTGTGGTCAACAGCTTGGGCTTGGAACTCAGATCACCTGGCTTCAGGTCCCCCTGCCTCGTGACCCCTACTGCCTCGCAAGCAACATTCAGAGAGGCAGGACCCCCTCGGGCCCAGCAGCACCTTCCCCAGCACCTTGACCATTGTCGGAGCAAGGCCAGGACCAGTGGAGGGGAACCTGGCTGATCCCAAGGAAGGGGGCAGGGCTAGGAACGGGGGGCAGACAGGGCTGGGCCTCCCTGGTTACTGGGGTGGCCCATTAACCACACTGCTTGTCCCCTCATCTAAGAGTAAATACACCAAGTCATGACTCATACAGCACAATGACTTCGATTCACTCCTGCAACAGCCCTGCAAGGCAGATGGGATGATCTTTCATCCAGAAAGAGAAACTGAGGTGGTGGGAGGTGGGATGGGGGGACATTAGGCCTTTCAGACTTTCCACATCCCCTGCTGCCTTCCACCAGCCCAGCTACCTTCTCCCATTTACCCAAGGGCTCATCCCAAACCCCTGGCCTTGAGAAGAGCCACTTAGAAGCCAGGAAGCCTGGGTTTCTCCCACTCCCACTTCGCCAGGTGCCCTGGGTAGAGTCCTACACTGCTGGACCTCAGTTGCCTCCCCGGTGCCATTTGGGCTGAGTTCCACTCCAGGACCAAGCAGGAGGTACTCTTGGCAGCCCCAAAGCCAAGGTCCCCAGGTGCAAGGCCACTGGGCATTTCTACCCCACTGACCCCTTGCCCCAGCGTCCCTCCCAATCCATTCCATTCTCATGCCAGGCACCCACAGGAGCTGGTCTGACCAGCTGGCTGGGGCTGCTCTGCCCCACCTGGGCCCCCCCTGCCTTCCTGCTGGGGCAAGGGAGGGGGCTATCCTGACCAGCTGTGCTGCCCACCTGCCTCACCTCTGCCGTCATGGCCCCCATCTCCTCTGTCCCCACATGTGCTAGGCTCTACCCGACCTCCAGACCTGGCTCCTGCAGGTCGCTGCATGGCATCGCTGCCTGCTCCAATCTGTGGCACAAAATCCTCCTCCCCTTCAAGGTCCCACAGCAGTCCCCCTGGCCCCGTCCCAGGCTTTGGGACTGAGGCAGCTGCTGCAGTAGAAAGAGAAACAAGTGTGGGCTCAGCTGTACCACCCATAGGGTGTGGACCAGATACCACCCTTCCTTCGTAGGCCTCAGTCTCCCATCTGTGAAATGGGGTGGAGTCCTGCTGAAAGGATACAAGAAAACCCACAAGCCACATGCTGGCACCTAGCCAGGCCTCAGTAAGGGAGTGTGCCCTGTGTCCCAGTGTCTGTCAGGCTAACCCCGACGCCCAGGTACCACAGAAGAGGGCAAGAGAGGCACTCCTTTAAGCCCAGGCTCATGTCTGAGCACGCCAAGACAGGAAGGGGTGTGCTGGGAGTCACACAGTGTGGCCACAGCCTGTGGCCTGACAGTGGCAACCGTCTGGTCCTCCCAGCTCCCCCAGCTTCTCCTCAGGCACGCACACCCTCACCCTCCTTCCCAGGTTGGGGCTGAGGTCCACACAAGCCTCTCTGGCCTCTGAGCCTGGTTCCTCTTTGCTGGGCAGGATAGGGAGGCACACCTGTCCCCCAGATGAGGACACCCAGGCACAGGCAGGTGAAGTGACTTGGGCTCCAGCAAAAAGCAAGCCTCCCCCTCCTCCACTTTGAGCCTGGGCCTTCCTGCTACAGAAGGGAGACCCCTGCGCCCTCCCCCACAGCCCCTCCCTCCTGGCGTTTCAGGAAGAGCCCTGAGCTGGGAGCATCTCATCCGGACCCTCTGCTCCCTGACGCAGCAGCTCAGCGCAGGGACCTCAGTTTCCCTAGAAGTGGGGCTGCTGGAGACCTGGGACCCTCGGAGCGTTCCGCCCCCTTGGTCCTCTCCGTCGCGCCAGCCGCTCCCACGGGTGATCCGGTCAGAGCCTCGGGGGCGGGGCGGGGCGGGCAGGCAGCCGCGCGAAGAGGTGGGGGACGGACGCCCCGCGGGCGCAGGTCACTTACTGTGTCCGAGCCGAGCCACCGCTGTCCCGGCCTAGCCCCGCGCTGCCTGAAATAGTCGCAGACTCCGCCCCCGCCGGCCCGGCCCGCCCCGCCCGCTGCCTCCGCGGAAAACCCGCGTGCGGAAGCCAAGGCGGAGTGTGGCGGGGGCTGCCTGTGTCCCGTCGTCCGGCGTCGCGCGCGCCCCCAAGGCGGTGCGGGGCCTGCCCAGCAGGGGAGGGGGGGCCGGGTCGCTACCTCCCACCGGCCCGGGCCGGGTGGCGGGGCTGGCCGAGCGTCGCCCGGGTGTGTGGGGCGCGAGCACCGGCACCGAGGTTGGCCCGGGATGGGTCTGGCGCCGACCCATTGTCCCATGACGGCTTCTGATTGGCTGGCAGGAAGGGGCCCCCCGCGCTCAGGACCACGGCCGCGTCACACAGCCGGCATCCATCCACCCCAGCTCAGAGGAGTCCCCCTCCGCTCCCCAGCTCGCTCCAACTCTGGGGAGTCCCCTTCCCCCCGCAGAGTGCCTGGGACGGTCCCACCCAACCCCCTTGGCCGGCGGAGGATCACCCTCTCTGGGGAGGGCGCTCCCACTACGGCCTTCTTGGAGGAGCCTCCCTAAGGGAGAGGGGGCTGTAGGGGTGGGTGCTTTGCTTACACTCCCAAATCAAGTCTTGCTTAAAATGAGGAAATGGCTCACAAAAGTTGCCCGAGGTCACACAGGCAGTAAACTGCCGTCTGAACACACCCCCAGGCTTGTGGGACTCCCACTGAAACACTTTCCATTTCAGGGACCAGGGCTGGTCCAGGACAGGTTCCTAAAGGCACAAGGCAGGGGTCTTGACGGTTCAGGCTCAGTTCTCACTCAGCCCAGCTTTGTCCTCACTTGGCGTGGCCTTGAGCATGACTTGTTTCTCTGGGTAGTCTGGCCAGTCTGTCAACCGGCAGGAGGGGGTGCTAGTGAAGAGTACCTCCTTCCCTGTTTCACATCCTGGGAATCCCTACCCTCTGGAAAGGACCCTGCAGCTCAGGAATTTCCCAACTGGGCACCAGCTTCCTTTTTGCTGCTTAATAGAGCCTCTGCTCCTCCCTCCTTTTTGTTTGGTACCCCCTCCCCCTCAGGGCTGGGCACAGATCTTGAGGCCTAGGAGGCATGGCCTCCCCAGCAGGGCAGGGGGGAGAGAGGGGTGCCCTTTGAAACTGAGAACTTCCTCTTCCTCCTTGGGAATGGTGGCCAAGGGCCAGCTTTGGGCTTGGACATCGATCCTGTCCCTGGGGGGGCTTGCGGGGAGGGGAAAGGGGACTCCACCCCTTCTCTCCTGATGGCCTCAGGGGTGACATTTTTCAGATCTGAACCAAAAGTTACCATGCCCCATGACTGGGAGGGTCATCCCAGCCAGCCCCCTGCCAAGGTTCATCCAGCCAGACGGGTGATGAGGATGAGGACCACAGGGTCCTGGCTCACTGCCTCCGTGACTGGCCGCTGTGGCCTTGTTGTGCAATACCCGCATCTTCCTGCCAGGCCTCCTCTTCTAACCCCAAGCAGATTGGGAAATCACTGGAGAATCCAAAGCACTCTGGGTCATGGGGTGGGGGTCTTGTTTTCAGGCTCGCAGACCCCACTGTCTCCTCAGAGCCTCAGACCCTGATCCTCAGGGGCAGGAATAAGGCTTTGCAGGGTGGGTGCTGGGTGGCCAACCTGGTCCCCAGCTGCCACTCCACCTGAGTTCCCTCTCTGCAGCCTCACCCTGGGCTAGGGCCAGGGAGTGGGAAGAGCTGCCCTCCCCTCGTGTGGCTGCATCCATCACTTCCCCTTTTCCTGAGTTCCGGCATGGGAGTCAAGGGTCACATACGTGACGCCCCCAACACAAGGGAGATCCTCTGAAAACAGGGCTGCCTAGAGGGCCAAGAGGTGTAACAGCCCACGGGACAGACAGGACAGGAGCTATTCTTACCCACTCTTGACAGAGGAGGCAACCGTCCCCAGGAGATCAGACACTTTCAGAAGAAGCCAAAGGCCAGCCAAGAATTCCACCCTCAGCAGGAAATGAGCGTCGGATGCTGGTTGGGAGTGTTCCTGGGCAGCTGCTGTCTGGTTGCCCACCTCCCCGGGCTCAGGCCGGGGGCAGCAGGCCGGTTCCACCGGACAGGGGCAGTGGACCCCCCCAGGCCAGCCTAGAAGTCAAGTGCACCAGCACCTGGCCAGGAGCTGTGGTCAACTCCCTGCACGCAACCTAGGGCTTGGGAGGCCCAGGACACAGCCCCCACCTCCCTTCCTTCTGCTTGGTAATGACAGCTGACTTCTTTTTTTTAATTGTGGTAAAATACACATAACCAGATGCACCACTGTGACCATTTTAAGTACACAGTTCGGGCGCATTGTTCTGCAGCATTATGTGACCATCACCACCATCCAGCTCCAGATCTTTTTTCACCTTGCAAACCTGAAACTCATTAAGCACTGATTCCCCATTCTCACTTCCCCCACGGGTCCGGCACCCACCATTCCGCTCGCTGTCTCTATAAATTTGACTACTCCAAGTAGCTCATATAGGTGGAATCAAGTATTTGCCCTTTTGTGACTGGCTTATGTAATTCAGCATAATGTCCTCAAGGTTCATCCATGTTGTAGCATGTGTCAGAATGTCCTTCCGTTTTAAGCTTGAATTATATTACATTGTTTATCTTTTCCATCTGTCAATGACACTTGGGTTGCTGCCACCTTTTGGCTACTGTGAATAATGCTGCTGTGAACATGAGAGCTACTCAAAACTTTTGAACTCCACAGGTGCCAGGCTCTATTCTCCGTGTTGCATGCGTTAATTGATTTCATCAGTCTTATGAAATGGGTACTCCTTAATTATCCCATTTTCACAGGTAAGGAAATTGAGGCACTGATAGGTCCAGTCACGTGCGGGTCAGTGGTGGAGCTGGGAGCCCCACACTAAGCATTGTGCTATATTATTTGTCCCCCGATATTGATTAACTGAAATACAGCTTGATGTACTTAAGTCAGACACAAGGAGGGACTGCTAGACTGGGTAGCTTAGATGCAGTAATGGATTTTACTGCCCTCTATTCCTTTTTAATCTTTGAAAAAAAATTTCCAAAAAAAAAGAAAAAAATTTTCCCAATCTCTTTCATGGCCCTGTTCAGTCAATTCATCGAGTCTTAACCCTCACCCCGAGGGGCAGCAGAAGGAGCTGACTCGGTTCCCGCACCAGAGAATAATATGGAGGGGGCCATGTGTGATTCATGGTCCCATTCTGTTCCCCTCCCAGGGCTCCCTGGAAGAGCAGAAGTTGCAGGCAGAAGAGAGCACATTCCGGAACAGGGTTCAGCAGGTGCAAAAGCCAAGTGGGGATCAGGCAGGAACCAAGGAGCTGTGGTCGCTGGGCCTGGGGACACCAGGAAGCCCTGGCCGTCAGGTGTGTACAGACCGTGGGTGGGCTCCCTGGGGACTGTTGCCTAGCCCTGCCCCCTGGCCCCATCCGTTTCCCTCTGTCGTGTGACTTGCACTTCCCATTGCCCTAACCCTGGCTTCCCAGTCCTGCTTCTCAGGCCGTCACCTGACCTGGGACCGCCCCTGGGACCGCTTACTTCCTGGAGATGTCCCACTCATCTGCACTGGGCAGAATCATCGCATCCTCTGTTGACAGGGGAGGAAACTTGGAAGTTTCCTTCCAAGTTTGGAAGACTTGGAAGGCTAAGTGGATGCAAAAGTTGGGGCCTTGAGGCTGAGACCTCTGCTGCCACCCAGCCTTCCCCAAGAGAGGAAGTCACTGCTCAGGGTCATCTGCAGCTGCACCTGACCTCAGCCAGAGTCTCCTGACCTCCCTGAGGACCACAGGATGGCCAGGGCAGCTGACCAGGAACCACCCTTACAGGCCATACCCTCCCACGAGGGCCCTCACCAGACCAGGTCTACACCAACACGCAGTGTCCCCCGACCCCCGAGTAACTGTTTACTTGTTAACGACCCCTCCCTCCCCACCAGGAGGAAGCCGGACCACACACTCCTTTCTGTGTTTGGTAGATGGGGAAAACAAGGCCAGAGGAGAAATGACTTTCACTGGTCCCCAAGCGGCCTGGCCTACCTCCTGTGAGGGAGAGGGGGCCACTTAGGAGAAACCAGGGTCCACTGGGCAACAGAACCCCAATCCTAGTGGCTTTCCAAGTGCAGGAGGGCTCCTTGGAGGAGGTGCCCCTCCAGGGCCTCAGGGAAGCTCCGAGCCAGCCCTGGTGGCCTGGCCTCTTTCCTGGTCATTCACAATGGCTTTCTGTGGCGATGCAAGATGTCCAAGTTCAGCTTGTATTCAGATCTGGGCTGCCCTGAGCCCAGCAGCCCAGAGGCCCTTCTCCTAAACAGCCTAATTTCCAGGAAAACAGCCTTGCTCCGCATATAGTCCTGCCCAGTGACAGGGGGAGCTTTGGTGGGAATCCCAGTGTTGTGTAGGGCTGGCCGAGGCTGGGAGTGGAGGGAGGCTGCCCAAACCACCATGGGGCCTGCCACTTCCTCAAGCCTGAGTGTTGTAACTCCTCCTCATCTGACTTCAGGGAGCTCTGCACTCTTGACTTTGAAGAAGGAAGGTGTGATGGTGGGAGCTCCAGCATGGGAACCACCTGGGCCCTGGGGCAGTCCACCACTTCCATCTGTGTTTTTAGACACATTGCTTCACCCCGTGCGGCTTCCCAGTCGTTCCTGGAAATGGAGCAGACACAAGCTCGGAGGGTTGCCAGGGAAGGCTTGAAGGAGAGAGTGCGTGTAAATAACAGTAACTGCTCCTCTGAGGGAGTGCAAACTGCTGGCCAGGCCCTCATCCAGCAGATTTGCATTTGCTCATGTAAAGCTCCCATTTTTACTGGGAGATAGAGTCCAGAGAGGTGGAGCAACTTGCCCAAAGTCACACAGCTAGGAAGGTGCAAAGCTGGGATCCCAGCCCAGAGGTGTCTGAATCTAGGAGCTAATTCTTTTTTCTTTCATTGAAGTATAGTTGATTTACCATACTATATTAGTTTCAAGCAGACAACATGGTGATTTGATATTTTTGTAGCTTATACTCCATTGAAAGCCATTCTAGGCAGCTAACTCCTCTTAGGTTCCAGGATTCTGAACTCCTGCACCGAGTCCACAGGAAGAAGGAAAGCTGAGCACCACAGAGCAGAGCCTGCACAGCGGGCGCCCCAGACACAGCAGGGCTCCTCTTCCCCGCACCCTAAGATTCCCGCATTCAGGGCTTCTGTCAGTCTAAGAGCCTCGGGTTCCCTGCCGTCTGCTTTCACAGAGCTCAGAGAACACTGCTGTCCCCGCCCCCCAACTCCCTCCAACAAGAGCAGGCGCTCCGCCAGCGCTGGAGATGTCACTATCCTTGGATGTCCCCTGTAGTCATCCCACTGGGGTACGTCCATGTCTCTATCCACAGATACTGCTTCTTGCCCACTCAAGGGTCCTGCAAGGAGCCCTGGTTGCTTCTGGGGCAGGACCCAGGGGAGACGGGAGTGAGGAAGCACTTCGCCAGACAGCCTTCTTGTACCTTTTTAATTCTGAACTGTGTGGATATGTCCCTATCAGAAACAAAGTCAAAATGAAAACATTTAACAAATACACTTTAAAAGCCATGACTAGCTGGGTGGGTGTATGTGCTCACAGAGGATGGAAGGAGGAAGGGTTTTGTAATGACCCCATGGGACCCATGGGTGGGTGTGACCTGTCCACGTGTCAGTCCTCTCCAAGCATTTCACTGGAGCAGGGGCCCCGGGAGGCTGGGCTGAGGCCCTGGAGGCACTCAGACCTGGGGGGCCCTGGCTCCTAGCACATCTGCCCACGAGAAGCCTGCGCTGCCACCCAGCAGGACTTGATTCCCCCATCCCCAGAGCTCTGTGGATCAGCCCTCGTCTGATCGCCATGCCCAGCACAGGCCCACTGCCCAGCGCTCCACACCGACTGGCTGGGGAAGGGCAGTCTCGCCAGGGTGGCCCCGGAAGGAAGGGGTCAGGGTGTCCAGGCAAGGAAGAGGGACGGCTGTGCAGAACGGAGGTGACACACTAACTGCCACTTGCAGAGCGCCCTTGGTGCAGGGATCTCTATAGACGGTCTCATTTTCCCCCAGGACCTCCCTGGCCTGCTAGCCACTCTCTTCAGCGAGCCTGAGGCTCAGAGGGGAAAGGGCCCAGGTCACCAGCTGGAGGAGGGCAGCACTGAGACCTGAACACACATGAGCATGGTGTGGCCCCAGGGCTTTTCCAGCATGACACACTCAAGCAGGGGCTGGGTGATGAGCCATAGAGAACACAAGTCCCAGGTTGGGCTACAGTGGACCCTCAGGTCCCTTCTGTCACCCCAGCTATCCTTGGGTCAGTAGGTTGGCGTCATCCTGTGCACAGACCTGAGCATCCTGCAGGTTGGCCTCTGCCCCATCCCCTAGCCTGGCCTGGAGTCCCAGAAACATCTCAGAGCAGCCTCTGCCTCAAAGACCCTCAGGCTCAGGACCAGGGAACAGAGGCAACCCCCAGTCCACGAAGGAGCCCCAGGAAATGTGGGCACTGGGGGAAGCCACGCTGAGCTGAAGGAGGAAGAGCAGAGAGCCAGGCAGGGGGGAAGAAGGTGGCCAGGCAGAGGAGGGAATGAGGTCAGCTGGTGGGGCCCAGGACCCGTGCTCTCGGGGCAGATAAGGTATTCCCCTCCATTAGAGGGACAAAGACACTGGGCAAGGCCACCCCATCCCTGGGTGCTGACAGGGGCTGGCACATTCCAGAAACACACACACATGTGAACACACACACACACACACACACACACACACACACACACTTCCCTATCAGCCAGACAACCTGGTGAGTGAGGCCGGAAGCAGCTCTGAGAGCCAGCCCCTGCCCTCATGCTTGTCTGGACAACAGGATGGTCAAGGAAATACTCTGGCTCTTCACAAGGCCTTGCAGGATCTGGTGGGCAGGGAGGGTCCTGAGCACAGACCCCAGGCCTGGGGTAGAAGGGCTAGAGGCCAGAGCCCTGGACCCGAGCCAGCCCAGGTCCCCTGTCCTCAGCCCACCCTCCAGTCCGCAGCCTCGTTGACTGTACCCTCATAGGAGCTGCCCGCTGGCCTCCTGCTCACCCCAGCTTGGCCTTGGAAGCCAACTCCCCCCCGGCCCCTGCTGGGCTCCCTGGAAAAAACTCCTGGGTACACGTACCAGCTTAGGCGCGGAGGCTTCTGCTGGGAAAGTCCTGACTTTCTGTCTCTGGGCCTAGAAACACTCAGGAAGACGGCCCTGGGTCGCGGACTAAATCCTCCCACTGCAGCATGAAGGAGGCTGTGCAGACCGGAGCCTCTCCCCAGCCTCCTCCACCCGCCGATGCCACCTTCCTCGGGATTTGCTGACAGAGCCCCCCGCCCCCGCAGCTAGGGTCTTCTCAGCTGTTTCTTGCAGACCATGGCCTGGCCAGGCCTTTGGGAACACAGAGTCACAGGGGGCCGAAGCCTGGCTTTACAACAAGCTCTTACTTCACTCTCCCCAGCCTGGGAGGCACGGCAGCACTCCAATTTCACAGCTGGAAAAAGAGGCACAGAGAGCTGAAGAAACCTGCCTACAGCCTCATGGCTGGAAAGTGGCAGAGCTGGGGCCGAATCCCCTTCCACCTCTGCAGCCTGGCGTAGAAACCAGCCCCAGGACCCTCAGCCTGCAGCCCAAGGGCTCAGGCAAGGCTAGGCCTGTCAGGGTCAGGGTCAGGACCAGGAGCTGCAGGAGGGGATCTTCATGATGGGTCTGAGGCTCCAATGTGGGGTGAGGGATCAGGAACTGCCTGGGGAGAACCTGGACAGGACCAAACCAGACCAAGTCTTCCCATACCCCCACCCAGCCTGAGACCCTCACCCAGACCACTGCCAGCCACTGGGGTAACATAGAGGGGTCAAGCTGACCTGTCAATCACTTGCCCCTCCCCAAGGAAAAAACGTCCCCCTGCTATCCTTCCCCTCCACCTGGCTGTGAGCATCCCAGGCTACCTGTGTTGGGGCCTGGTGTGGGGCAGTGCCCACCTCCATCCTCTGCTGGTCTCAGTTTCCTGGCTGACACAAGGACTGCTTGTCAGTGTCAGGGTTCACATACACCCCACCCCCACCCCCAGCCGGGAGCTGGGAACTGTAACCTCTCCTCTTCCCTCCTCTTCCTCCTTCCTGCCCCTCCCATCCCCCCCCCACTGAATTCCCCACTTAGGAAGATCTGAACACTCCCTTGGCCCCCTGCCTGCCCCAGGCTTGGCCCCCAGCTCAGGTGCACCCATGGAGGGGGATGCCCCTGCACCCGATCCCACTCCCCTGTCTCCCTGGGAAGCCAGAGATTGCTAAAGCAATCGGGTTTCCCAGCAGCCCCTCCCACAGGCTGGAGCCAAATTTCGCTCCGAGAAATTTCAGGGCTCAGAGCAGGGTGCAAATTGCAGTTGGTGGTCAGTGTAAATTTCAGCGCTCAGAGAAGGGTGAGGAGGGGCTTGTGCAGGGGCCACTGGAGCAATCTCCTTGCAGCCCCACATCCAGAGCCGAGACCTGCAGGGTCAGTGCCCCATACACACACTTTCACTGCTGAGAAGTCCCTCTCATATCTAACCCAAATATCTCAAGCTGCAGAACTAGCCTAGGCCTTTCGTCTTCTCTCAGGGCCCCAGGCCTGCTTAGAACAGGACAGAGCGGTGCCTTCCCGGGCTGGGTGAGGCTTACTTGGCACATGAGGTCAGTGGACCCAGAGTCCCAGGGTGGAAGCCCGTTGTGTTCTGCAGCCACAGGGGTGGGCCTTTCCAGTTCTAGATGGACCTTGGTCTCCGCAGAGGTACAGTGGGCAGGAAAGGACATCACCAAACAGAGTCACTACACAACCTTTTGGCTGGCCTCTGGGTTCATGGGGACCCAGACCCCCTGCTCCAAGCTGACTTGGCCGTGCCCCTCAGGGAGACACCATTTTAATTCATGTTTATTTTAAAAATAAGTACTCTGTTCTTCACTTTCAGATTGGGGTGGTGCTGGACAGTTAGGCAGAGAGGCCTTCCCCAGTGGGCAGTGTTGAAGGGAACTTCCGCCCCCCAGACACTCCCCACAAATGCCTGGAATGCCTCTCTTGTTGCTGTTCCTCTGGCCAAGCAGCCATGCATGGCTGAGGATGGAAGTTCCATGACACGGGCTTTAGGGCTGGGGGCAGGGCTGAGAGTGCTTCCCTGGGCTCCTCGCTGGAGGCTCAGTGCCTGGGGGAAGGCGGCTGACCCTCCAGCCACCACAACCCTCTCTAAGGTGTCGGCCCCCTCTCAGGCCCAGGAGCACCAGAGACAGGTGATCAGCACATCAATGGAGGTGGGCACCTCAATCTCCTCGAAGAGCACGTGGCCCCCAGCAGCCCCGGAGCCCCTTGCCTTGGCCACAGCCCTCAGCAGGGCCTGGGCATGCTGCAAGAGGCGCTGGTTCCGACGGCGGCCCAGTCGGCGCAGTGCTAGAATGGCCAGCACATGGTCCCGCCTGCAGAGACATGTGGACCCTCACTGCAGACCCAGCACCTCCAGTGACACCCCAGACTCCAGGGTGAGGGGCACCCCTGGGCTCAGGTTGGAAGTGTGAATGTCCCCAGCAATCCTGGAGCTTCGTCTGAAAGAGGCTGAGAATGAACCAAGAGGAGCAGTGAAGCAGAGAGGGGAAGGGGCAAGTCCGATGGGGCAAACGGCTATGCAGAGGTTCAAGAAACCATGGAGGATTGCAGGAGGGGGCGATGTGGCCACTGTGGGTGGTAGGGAGGTGCATCCTGCCGGGGCGTTGGCCGACCTGGGAAAGGAGTCAGAGTCTCTTCTTTGAGCACTGTGCAGGGAGCCACAGGCAGGCAGCAAGGAGAGAGGCAGCTTGGGAGTGGGAGGCCGTGCCCAGGGGTGTGCGAGCTGACCCCCTCATCTCGAACACCCCGCAGGGCTTGAGCCGCCACCTCTAGAGGCTAGGGAGGGAAGGCCAGCCAAGTGCAGGAAAGCCCCGAGGGGCCAGAAGGGGAACCTCAAGGCGCTTCGAGGAGGGGCCACTCCCAGCCAAAGCCAAGGAGAGGGCGGGGCTGGCCGCAGGGAATTCTCCCTGGGGGACGGCGGGGCGGGGCGGGGGTGCGGGCGGGATGGGGCTTTCAATGGCCTCCCCATCCCGGAATCTCCAAGGCCATGGAGAGATTCAGGTTGGGATTTCCACGGGCACAATGACTCACCGCCCCCCCACAACACACACCCCAGGATCAAAGCCTCCTTCTGGGCTCGGCTCCGGGCCTCACGAGAGGGCTTTCTCTCGGAGGTGGGGGCCGCGCCTTCCCCGGACTCAGGGGGCCCCGATTCCCTTCACACACCAGGGGTGGGTACGTGTCTCCCCATCCCACCACAGGACTGAATGAGGACGGCAGGGAATAGATTTCAAGAGAAGGGCAGCGGGGATCCCACCGGGTCCCCCACAACCTGGAGGTCAGGGGCCCGCAGGTCGAGCTGCGCCGCTCACGCGCCTGCGCACACAGGCCTGCGCTGGTCAGATCCCCTCCCCCCGACGCACCCCCTCCCCCCGCAAGCTCCCTCGCGCCTCCCTCACGCTCCTCGCCTGCCCACCTCCAGCCACAGGCACCCTTCTGAAGGCATGAATTCTCCGTTCCCAGAACCCCGCGGCGCTTCTAGAGGGGTACGGACCTGATGTCGGGGTAGCTCGCGATGAGTGTCTCCAGGTGCCGCTGGATATCGTCTTTGTAAGTCTCGCCCAGTATGTCAGCCACGCACGGGATAGCTTGGCCCAGCCACGTGGCCTCAGAGCCCTACGGAGACAGGGAGACGCGTGCAGGGCGGGCCACTCCCCCCACCAGGAGCCCCCCGGCTGCCCGTGCCTGCCACCCCTGTTAGTGCACCGTTGAGCCCTCCTGCAGCACCCACTGCGCCCGCCTCCCGCACCGCGGAAGGGGAAGCCGGCCTGGGCACTGTGGACTCAGTTGCAGCACAATATTCATCTTCCCTCCCCACGAAGCAGCACAGAGGTATCTTCCAGTGTGTGCTCAGACTGGTAAACCTAGGCCCAGGCCAAGAAGTCCCACTTGGAATCATACAGCGAGCTGGGGACGACCAGCCGCCCAGATAAAGGGGTGTATGTGTAGGGAGGAGGTGCCTCGGTCAGGGGTGGAGGGGAGATCTTCCATAGTCCCCGCCCATCAGTTGGGGCTGCGACCCTCCTTCCTTCCCAAGGCACTCCGCAAACTGCATGCAAAAGTATGGTCCCCAACAGACCCTGCCCCAGCTATGCTGGACTCCCAGCACTCTCCCTCTCTCCCTGCCAGTGGGGAGTGGGAGAATCGCTTCTACCAAAGCCCTACCCGGTGTGAGGGGGTGTTCTCACAAGGGACGAGCGGAAGTGAGAACGGGGGGGGGTGCTAGTAGAGGGTCCGCTGACTGGACACCCCCTCCCCCCCAAGAGGCCAGTGCTATGGGACAGTCAGATGATGCCCCTACCAAGCCCTGGAAGGTGTTGCCAATGGCCTGCGCCTCGAGGCCCATTTTCTGGGAGCCAGCCACCCGATCCAGACCCCGGAACCGCTCCTGCGGCTTCAGTGCCTGCGCCAGGTACTCACGAACCACAAATCGGTGCACCTCCTGCAGAGTTTCCTAGGTGGTCCAGGGGTCAGGGTCAGGGTCAGGGTCAACGGTCCCAACCCTAGGCTTGTCTCCCACCATGCCTCCCCTGGAAATACCTGCGCCTGGGGCGGAGCTACGTGCTCAAGGTGGCGGGCGAAGGTCAGCACCTTGTCCATGAGGGGCGGGAGCACATCCTGTGTCAGCCAGTCCCTGGTGCACAGGACCCTGAAGAGCGGCTGGGGGCAGAGGGAGTCTGGAGTCTTCTAACTGGGTGTCCTCCCCATCACCAGGCCCTCCCTTCGGAGCCCAGTGCCTAACTCCTGACCAGGGTGTTTCAGGCCAAGGGACAGTCTGTCAACAGGAAGAAGTTCTGGGGAGCTGACTCCCTTCTCTACTGGTACCTTGGTGACATCTCTCTCCTACCATCAATTACGTCACTAGGCCTTTCCCAGGGACTGCCGCCTCCAGGCCTGAGCCCCATGGGTGGCGTTTGAGTTTGAGCCTCTCGCCAGGCCTTGCCTGGGGAGTCCTGGGGAGGGGGTGCTTGAAGGGCTGGAAGAGGGGCTGTTCCTTGGACACACTCTTCCTGACTGAAGGAAGAAGGTAGGTATTTCCCATTCATTCCTGTTCAGCTGAGAACTTGTCTGGGTCTCCAGCCCACCCCCCAACCCACCACCCCAACACTGCCCCTGGGGTAGATGAATGCTGGGACACCAGGAGCACTTGCTGGGAGTGGAAAGTAGGGGAGAGAAGGGTCCATCCCCTTCACCTGAAGATCCCTCTGCAAGTCCTGGAGCAGCCGCTTCTGAAAGACGCAAATGGCAGCCACCAGGGGCTTCTCCAGTTCTTCAAAGCTTCCGGGGAACTTGGCCAGAAGATTGGTCCTGGGAGGGGCCAGGACAGGTGACAAAGGCAAGGGGGGACAAGGCTTGGTAGACAGCCATGCAGGCTGGGTGCCACACCAGCTCCATTCACTTAGACTATAATGTGAAGGGCAGCCCCTGGGGCTGAGTCAGGTGGAAGGACAGCGCTATGCCCCGGGAGCTCATTGTAGGGAAGGCCGCCAGAGGCCGCCGCGGTAGCCCTCTGCGTTCCGGTTCCCTGAGCTTGCGCGCCCTCTGCTGGCCGCGCCCCGCACAGCCCTCGCGGAGGAGCGGGAGAGACCCACCTGAGTTCTTCACAGGCATTGATGTTGGCGCCCAGGTGAGGCTCGCTTACCGCCTCCGACTCCAGAAAAGCCTTTTCAAACCTGGAAGCGGGATACGCAGAAGCCTTGGAGACCCTTTCTGGCTGCGCTAGGACCCCGTGTCCGACCCCCACCTCAAGCCCCACGCAGATCCCGGACCTTACGATAAGGCTCCCCCCTCCCACTTGTCCTAGGAGCTCGGACTCTGAGCACACAGGATGGGCCCTCCCCAGGGACGAGCACCGTCCACACCCTGGCCACTTCGCCCACCCCGCCCCCTCCGAGGATGCACTCGCACCTGGGCAGGAAGAGGCCAAGCGCCCGCGCGCAGATCCGCAGGGTGGTGGCCTCCAGCTCCGCGGAGATGGCGCCGGCAGCCTTCACGTGCTCCGCCACCAGCTGCAAGCAATGCCACGCGCTGAACGCGCGTCGGAGCCCTCAGTCCCGATGCCTCTACTCCCCAACCTCGTGGCCCAGTGACACCCCCAGCCTGCCCTGCTCTGTCTCACGGTTGGCTCTAACTTTCAGCGGCCCCAACCTGGAGGTCAATCCTCCCAACTTCCCACACCTACAGGGCCACCTGCCAAGCTGGGAGCTGTGCCCTGGCGCTCCCAGCCTCGCCATGCGACCCGAGGGTCTGTAATCCCGCCCCACGTGGGACCTCAGGCTCCCGTCTAGAGGGGAGAGGCAGTTATGACTGTATTTTATAGCTCTGGGTGTCCCCACTGCCTGAGGCCCAAACATGTGTCCCTCCTTCCGTGTCGCACCATAAGAACGTCCATGGACAGCGGGGAATGGTAGCGGCCCTGCAGCACATCGGGGACCTCGGCAGCCGCCCAGCGACTCTGCTCTAGCTGCAGGATGCCATCGAAGCAGCTTGCGATCTTGGTCTGTGCAGGTAGGAAAGGGTCCGCGGTTAGACCTCCCAGGATGGAGGTCCCCTACCGCCCGAGCCCTTTCATGCGCCCTCGGAGGCAAGGGCCACCATGCTGGGGCACAGGTCCTTGCCCGAGACCACAGGGTGAGGAAAGGCTCCAGCCAGGGCCGCAGCCGGCGCAGCGATCAAACTTAACCTGGACCCCGCCCTCTCAGGCCCGGCCCCGCCCCGGCCTTACCTCCAGGAAGCTGGTGTAGTCGCTCTCCAGTCGGGCCCACACATCAGGTGCTAGGAGCGGGGGCAACGGCTCCGAGGGCAGAGCCAAGTCCGGGGCGCCCAGGAAATCAGGACTGGAAGGCAGGGTGGGGCCTGAAGGTCTGGTCGGAACTCTGATGCGGCAACAGCAGCCCCCTCTCCTCTCTGGATAGGCTCAAAGCCTAACGCCATCAGCCATCACTGCAAGGCCCCAGTCTGGGCTTCTATTCACACACTCAGCCCCCAAGGCTTCCATGCCAAGCACCACCCCCCACCCGAGCTTCTGACAGCAAGATTTCCTGGCACTCCAGCAATCAGCTGTGCTGCACGAATGCAGAAAGATGGCTGTCCAGATTGTCAGATTGCCTCGGGAGTGACCTCTGCCCTCACAGTTGGGGTACACCCAAGACCGAGCTCTAAATGACCCTAAAACCATGCAGCTCGGGGACCAGCCACTATCCAGCCCACAACAGGGAGGCCCAGACAGGGGCGGATAGCTGTCTGAGGCCACAGAGAAGGTTAAGGTGCCCAGGACTTTGGTGCCCTCCTCTGGTTCACCCTTCTGCTGGTGGGGCTGTGGAGCGCTCAGGGAAGTGATTCCCCACCCCCATCACATTATGCAGAGCCCTGCACCAGGGCATCTATCCAAAGCGGAGAGTAGAGGTGATTCATTCAAATGCACGTTTCAAAATAGCTGGTGCCTAACTGGGCTCCCTGCCTCAGTAGCAACCCTCACTGGGATGCTTTCCAGCTTCAGGAACCCGCGGATGGGTGGCCCTTTAGGAAAACCCAGGTGGAAGAGCACCATGGTCTAGGAGGCAGAGGAAGGAATGTCAAAGGCTCCCGGGATCTCGGACGCCCCACACCAGCCCTCTTCCAGGGAGGAAAAGGAGAAAGGTGCCCTGTGCTCTTCAGAACAGGTTGCTGAAGACCACTCTGGTGGGCAGTGCCCGCCCTTCCTTGCCCTCCATGGCGCCCTCATCGGGGCCTCACCTGCTGTAGATATTGGCGGCCCAGTCCAGCAGCAAGTAGAGCTGCTCGCAGCCGCGGGCGTCGTGCGCGAGCTCCTGGAGGCGCTGGGCCACGGCGCCATGAAAGGCGCGCAGGTAGGCCTCCCAGGCGGGGAAGCCGGCCGCCGCATAAGCGGGGTGCACCTCCAGCCGCACCTTCTGCAGATCTTGGCGAACCAAGCTGCCAAGCTGCGCCAGAATCTGGGCCAAGCCGGATGCACCCTCGGCTGCCCCTAGGGCCTCCCCCACGCCCGCCTGCTGCACGCGCTCCCGCGCGCTCTCCCGCACCGAGTCCTCCCAGTGCTGGCGCCAGTGGCGCGGCGTGCTTAGAAAGTCGCCGTCTGCCGGTGGCTCCGGGTGGGCCTCCTCTTCCGCGCGCACCACACGGGCCAGCTCCACTAGCGCGGCCGAGTCCACGCCGTCCGGGCCCAGGGTCTCCCGCACGATGGCGCCGATCTCCGCAGCCAGTCCGTCGTAGTGCAAGCACACGTCCATAGCGCGCCGCGCGAAGCCCGTGGGGTCCTCCTGGAAGGTGCGCGAGGCTTTCTCGGCCACTAGCCGAATCTCCAGGTGCCGCAGCTGTTCGAAGGCCACCAGCAGGTGCCGCTCGGTGATGAGGTCGGCCACCGATTTGCCTTTTGTCAGGTCAGGTGAGAAAAGAGGCAGTGAGGGGGATGCCCCATGTAGGCCTGTTGGCCCTGATCTGACCCATCCGGAGCTGGGCTGCCTGGCCCCAGGGCTCCACTGAAGGCCTGCCCTGGGAGCAACAGCCCAGCTGCCAGAATGCTCCTTGGAATCAACTTTGAAGAGGCAGAACCCCCAGCCCCAAGCCTGGCTGAAACAGCAACGGGACCAGTCCCTGCCTTCCCTGCTCTGGCCCAGACATTCCCCCTGCTCCCACCCCTACCCCCAGCTCTACTGAGCTGGACCTGGTGGCCTCAAGGGCAGTCTTGACCGCAGATCCAATGGAGTCAGAGCTCAGGCTGGGCATGTCCTTCCATGCCCAGGCTCCTGCTCCAGTGTCTGACTTCAGCAGTCCTTGCTGTTCCCTGCTCTGGGCCAGCCTCCGTCCCCTAGAAGCCCTCTACTTACATCTGCACTCCCGCTTCAGGGCCCAGCTCCAACCCGTCCTCTCATGGGCAGCCCCCTGACCCCGCCTCCCAGCAGCCGTGGCTCCCAGGTACCCTTAGTGACTCTGTGATCTGAGAGGGACAGTGGCTGGTCCACCACTCTTGTTTGGCCAGGAGCCAGGCTGGAAGCCACTTAATTAACCTCTCTGAGCCTCCCTTTTCTCATCTGCCCTTGTGGACAGGCTGGAAGAATCTAGCATGCAGTTGTGCAGAGGCAGGGGTGTGGGGTAGCTGGGAGGAGAGCCTGTCAGGCAGCCTGGGCCCCACTGCCCTACTTTCTGGCCTCGGTTTCCTCCCCTGCTTAGTGTTGTGAAGCCCTCACCTTCCAGTTCCTCAGGCCCCACCCCGGTGGACGACTGCTGGCTGGCACCATCCATGGCCCTTGAGGGCACCTCCTGGCTGTGGGTGGCCCCCGATGCCACCATGGTGGCCCGGGACTGGTCAGCAGCTGGGCCACGGCCTGGGGCACGCTGTAAAGTCCGCAGTAGGAAGCGGGAGCTGCGCCTGAGCAGGCCTGGGTCCTCCTCTGGGGCCCGGCCTGAGGCCCGCTGGCTCGCCCGCGAGAAGGCCCGCCGAAGGGTGCCCAGCCCAGGTCTCGAGCCCTCACGGTGGGTGCTGGGCGCATCCCCGCTGTTTGCCCGCCGAGCACCCCGAGCTGGGATCTGCGTCTCCGTAGGCTCCTTGGGGCTGTGCAGCTCCGGGCCAGAGGTCACGCTCCGCGGCAACGGCATCTTGGCAGCAGCAGAGCTGGAGGTGAAAAGGAGGCTCAGGAAAGCCAGGGTGGGGGTGCCTAGCCCTGGGGAGCAGACACAGAAACCCATGAGAGCCCTGGGGGCATGCTGGGGCCCAGCAGCTTGGTTAGGAAAGCTTTCCTTGGAGGTGGCCCGGGGCTGTCAAAAAGGAAGTGTCCCAGGCAGCTCCCATGGCTGGAGCTGTCTTTGTGCCAGGCTGCAGTCAGTGCCGACATGTAGATGGCTACCTCTTTCAGGAAGACTTCCTTGACACTGTCCGAAAGGGCCTCTCCAGGTACCCTCCCTCACCGGCTTTGCCAGGCCAGACCCCCCAGCAGAGTTGGAGAGGGGAACTGAATGTGCAGGTTCTGGGCACGGCCCAACCCGCAGCCCACAGTCCACAGGGCTAGGCCCAGCAACCACACCCAGGACTTCCTGGACCTTAGGTCCTGAGGCCTAAAATGCCCACCCCCTCCACAGCCCATTCAGCGACCCCCCAGCCCCTCAGCTCACCCCCACTCAGCCATCAGGCCTAACTGCTGCTCCACAGGGAGCTCAGAGACCCCCATGGGCAGCCACTTCGGGTGTCTCAGAACTGGAGGGAGGTGAGGTCTGGCCAGAGGGGACTGGCCCAGGCCACCGGGGACTTATCGGGGGCTTATCAGGGCCCTGCAGCCTGCAGGGAAGGCCATGGGAGGGGCCATGGTTCTATATTTAACCATGGGCTGGAGGTTCCCAACGCTGTTTCTCACCCATTGCATCTCCACCCCCCACCCACCCCCGTGTACTCTGGTTCCTGCTCCATAGAGGGTGGGCAGGGAGTCCCCAGGGCATGGGGGTGCGTAACAGGGGCTGCCCTGGCCCACCGGGAGCTCAGGGTCCTCACCACACAGGCTCCCCCAGGCTCCGCCCACACCCTACCGCTCTCCGTCCAGCCTAGCTGTGTTTGATTTTCTGGCTTTAGGTTAAACTAGGGGTGGGAGAGAGGAGAGAACCTTTTTGGTCTGCTGGGACCTGCCACCCACCCCACTGTGAAAGAGGGGTTGAAGGTGGGGGGGGCAGCAGGGTCTCACTTAAGCCTTGAAGAAACTGGGGCCAAAAGAAAGTCAGGGCCTGCTGAAGTAACTGACCCACCAGAGGCTGAGCCCCCAGCCCAACCCCCACGCCAGGTTCTCCCCACCACACCCCTCCCTGGACAAAGGCCAGGCTGGAACCAGCACCTGA
This sequence comes from Vicugna pacos, assembly GCF_048564905.1. Taxonomy (NCBI): domain Eukaryota; kingdom Metazoa; phylum Chordata; class Mammalia; order Artiodactyla; family Camelidae; genus Vicugna; species Vicugna pacos. The sequence goes on along the minus strand of NC_132992.1, from coordinate 93,625,335 downwards.
CCCTTGGGTGGCATTGAGGAGGAACGGCCTCCACCCAGGCCTCGGTTTGCCTGGGGTGGGATGACGCCAGGCTGGGCAGGGCCCAGACCCCTACCCACCCCTCATCCCCTCCAGCAAGATGTCTGTCCTGAGGTCAGACATGCAGGCGGTCCAACGAAACCTACCTTCCTCTCTAGAGGTGACTGAGCAGCTGGAAGGAGGCCCCAGAGGGAAGGGCAGGCCCGGGTGATTGATAGGGGCCTTATCAGCCCCGCCCTGGCCACAGGTCATTGTCCTCCCCTGGTGCCTGGACTCAGGGACCCTGCCCTCAGACCTACCCAAACATGTGGGGTCATTGTAACAGGAGGCATCTGCCCCCTCCACCCACACCCCTGAAGGCCCCTGGCACCCAGCAGGGGCAGGAATGTTGCTGAAGAAAGACATGCCAGCTGAGCCAGCCTGATGGTGCCCCAGGCTCTGTCTCCAGTGGGTGTGGGGAAGCACCAGCCAGCCAGCCTTGGTTGAGAAGAGCTGATGAGGAAACAGGCTCAGAGAAGGGCAGAGTCTTGCCTTAAGCCACACAGCCCAGGGGTAGGAACCCTGGACCATCTAGGTCTATCTAGGAACCCAGGAGCAGGGGCTGGACTCCCATGTCTCCCAGCACCAGCAAGCCAGGGTTGCTGCCCCAGAAACACTTTCTCCTGGCAAAGGGACCCAAGGTGGGACAAAGTTCTAGATGCCGGGAGTGGGGGTCAGACTTCACAGTCTCCCAGGAAGCCTAGAGGCAAATTCTGGGGGAAGGAGGGGCAGCTGGTGGCTGAGTCTCATGGGAGGTTACAGAGACAGAGACTTGGAGCCCACCCACCCTGCTCAACCACCCTCATCCCAAACCAGAGCTGCACCTGCATCCCAAACCCACTGAAGCCCCAGCTGATCCCTCAGCCTCCTGTGCCCTAAATCCTGTCCCCACAGCTTCCCAGTCAGGCTTGACCTTCATAAAGTACAAATCAACCCTGCCTTAAACCCTTCTATAGCTCCCCACAGCCTGGCATTCAAAGCACCTCCATCCCAGACTGAGCTATCTCCAGCTTCACCTCTGGGCCTCTAAGACCTGCATTGATCCAGCCTCACCAGCTGCCTCTTGCATGTCCAGCCTCCTAGCTTCTGCTCAGGCTGCTGCTTCTCCCAGCCTCCCCCTCTGCTCCCCAAATCTGACCTGAATTTCAGAACCTGGGGTGCAGTTGCCTCCACCTCTGAGGAGACTTCCGGCTGTGCTGTACCACCTCTCAGCTCATCAGGCGCAGGCTGTCCCTGTGGTGATGGGACCTCCTCTCTGGCCTGGGAACCTCTGTCCAATGCCCCCTCCTCATCACCCCAGAGCCAGCCTGGAGAAGGAGTGAACCATTGGTAAGGGTCACCCCCTTCCCGGGCTGGACTGGTCGGGTGCCATGCTGGTGTCTTCTGGGCGGAGACCTGTGGACTCCCTGCTGACTCCACCCTGGCCTCTGCCCTGTGCCTGCTCCCCCGCCAGGGGGCCTCTCTGGCTCTTTCTCTCTGTCCCACTGCCCTGAGTGTTCAGAGAGGCCCTGGCCCCTGCAGCTGGGACTCAGCACTGGCCGAGCTTCAAGGCCCCATGCTCTCCAACCAGGCCAACGCACCCACTGGCAGGGGCCGAAGTGCCACCCAGAAGACATGGCCACATTATCTGTGACCAGAAAGTCAAGCCTGGGTGTCTCCCACCACGTCCTACCCCCAGCCTCAGCTCCTGCCCTCTTCCTAGGCCTGCCCTCCCACAGTGGCTCCTTGTCCTTCCGGATATCCCTCAGTGCCCGTCGCAGCTCCCCACCTACCCTGGGCCTGGGCCGTCGCCCCACCCTTCACAGCTCCGAAGTGCCCACCTTGGGCAGGGGGTGCCTGTGCCCTGGGCCGTACCCTGAGCAGGACTGTGTCTCCCTCATACCTCCCCCCTGCCGCCCCCATCCCTAATCACAAGCCCTAACCATCCTCGTTCCTAAACCCCTTGGGTCCCAGCTCTTCAGAGCAACTGGGGGTGTTGCCAGAACATAAACCTCCCTAAAAACCCTTCCTTGCAAGATAAGATGCTTCTCCTGAAAATGAGGAAGAGGACAAGCACGTGCTCTCACTGTGCTCTTCGATGTTTGCCTGCAAGAACTGGTTAAGGCAGTAAGACAAGAAAAATGAGTAAGATACAGCATTGAGAAGGACCTGGTTTTTAAAATGTTGTTGCTAATAGGTGATATGATCTTCTGCTTCGAAACAGCTTTCCTATGCCCCAGAAAAGTCCATTTTAAAAAGGCACTTAAAAGGCTCCCCTTCTGAATAGCAACAAAGCACAAGCGCGCCCTCCACCAGCGCAGGCTGCCATCGCCCTCAGGAGAAGCACGGGCTCCTCCTCAGCTGGGCATTCGAGGCCGTTCCTAACGGGCCCTCCAGTTTCACCTCCCACCCACTCACTTGCCCTCTCTGATCACTCAGATGCATTCACCTCTCCTCCGCACCTTTGTACAGGCTGTTCCTGCTGTCAACAGTGACCTCACCCCAACCTTCTCCAGCTGTCAATTCCTTGAAGGCTCAGCACCAGGGGCTCCTCCTCCAGGAAGCCTTCCCTGACCATCTGAGTCCCGACCACGGTCAGCACCTCCTGCTCGGAGTCTGGTTCCTGCCCTGGGCATACCTTCTCCCATGACTGAGGGACAGGTACAGGGTCTGGGGCATCCACTCCTTGACCTGGTGCCCCCAGGGCAGGGAATGGGCCTGATGCAGTCCCCAGCCAGGGCTGGTGCGTGGCAGGTGCCCAAGGAAAGCAGATAACATAATGTAGGAGCGTAGGCCCAAGGCGAGCAGTCACTTCTGTGCGAACGGGCTTTGCGCATCGTTGTGTTGACGTGAGTGTGCCTCCCAGTGTGTGTGCTGCTTTTCCAGAAGGTGGGTCAGAGGGTCTGTGAGTGGCTCTGTTCGTGAGTCCCTGTGTGTCTGTCTGCACCTGCATATGTGTCTTTATGTCCGTGTCTACCTGCTTTCCATGTCTCTGTGAGTGTGCACGTATGCGTGTGTGCGTGTCTGTCTGTCCACTGATTTGAGCTGGCACTCTGGCCTGGGCTCTGAGCTGAGGCCCTTAGCCTAGAAGAGAACTAGCAGAACCAGAATTGTCCTCAGGCCCGTGAATCCCCGCCTACTGCCCACGGCAGTAGGTCCTCCTGCTCCACCTGCACGGACAGACAGACGTACCTGCTGAGTGCGTAGACGCTGGGCCCCAAGCTGAACGGGGCAGCTGGCAGGAGCCGGCCAAGCCGGGCCCTCAGAGCCGGGCCCTCAGAGCCGGGCCCAGGCAGTGGGGCCTCTGGAGCAGCCAGGGCGAGTGACCGACAGCTGGGACTTCCCAGCGAGGTCAGCACCCGCCTGCGCACACCAACCCACCCCCAGCCCCACCCTCCACACAGCCCCGTACTTTCACTTTCAGAAATGCTTCCCCCACTTCCCATGGCAGAGGTAATCTCTCCAACCTTTGATTCCTGGCAGCGCAGGGCTGGGGCTCAGGTCAGGGGCCATGGGAGGGGAGGGACGAGGAGGCTGCGTTCTGGGGGGAGTGGCGGTGAACACTGCCTGTCCCTCCTGTGGTCAGACTAAGGCCAGAGGGAGCAGGCGCCAGCTGGCTGGAAAGGGGGCACCCAGCCCACAGCACCCAAACCCAGAAGGACCCTTCCCTCCAGGGCAGAGTCGCCAGCATCAGGCTGGTCGCCAGGCTCATCCTGGGAGCCCCTGAGCCCCACGTGGTGTGGAGAGTCCAGAGGGCAGAAATGTGGGGCGGGGAGGGGACAAAGCCACCATCCCAGAGGGCTCTGGGAGCTGGAAGGAGCGGGGCCCTAAAGGACAGACAGGTTTACCCTCAGGAGCGAGGAGGGGTGGCGTTCCAGGCAGGGGGCAGTCCACGAGGAAAGGTGTGGATGTGGGGGCCGAGCCTGATCAGTCGCGAACTCGGGCCCCACTGCTCCACAGCAGCGCAAGCCGGAGACGTTTTGTGGGGAGGGTCCCTGAGACTTCCCAGAAGAGACAGGCCCCACACCTTCCTAGGGGGATTCCACCACTGGCGTCTTAGGGGAAAAAACTTAGGGAAAATCCAAAGAGACAGATCCAGGCCTGTTGGCCCTGGGCTGGAGCCACAGGGCGGGTGTTCTGGGCGGTGGGAGAAGAGAGCAGACAGGAGCTTGTGTTTCCTCCCAGTTCCGGGGGCTGCATGGTCCCAGATCCGGGGGCTGGCGGGGCTGGTTTCTCCTGAAGCCTCTCTCCTTGGCTTGTGGATGGCCGTCTTCTCCCTGTGTCCTCGCACGGCTGTCCCTCTGCGGGTCTGTGTCCTGATCTCCCCTTCCTATGAGGCCACAGGGGATTAGAACCCACCAAAATGGGCTCGTTTTAACGTGATCACTCTCTAAAGTCCCCCATCTCCAGATACAGTCACATGCTGAGGTACTGGGACCTAGGACTCCAACGTAAGAATTTTCTGAGGACACAATCCAACCCGTAACGGGCTGGGAGGCACTGAGGCGCACAGCACCTTGCTGACACCTGCAGATGGACAGGCTGTACCCGGCGACGCCAGCACCTGCTCCAGGGGGCCCTGTGGTTTATCACTTGAATCACTAGCCCCTGGAGCCCTGGGTTCCCCTCTGAGAAATGGGACCATAAGAGCCCCAGCTCAAGCCTGTGAGGCAGATGGACAGGCTGTACCCGGCGACGCCAGCACCTGCTCCAGGGGGCCCTGTGGTTTATCACTTGAATCACTAGCCCCTGGAGCCCTGGGTTCCCCTCTGAGAAATGGGACCATAAGAGCCCCAGCTCAAGCCTGTGAGGCAGATGGACAGGCTGTACCCGGCGACGCCAGCACCTGCTCCAGGGGGCCCTGTGGTTTATCACTTGAATCACTAGCCCCTGGAGCCCTGGGTTCCCCTTTGAGAAATGGGACCATAAGAGCCCCAGCTCAAGCCTGTGAGGCACCCAGCTGGCTGGGTGGGCCTTTTCCCCAACTCAGGCTGCCCTGCCCACTGGCCTTCTGTCCTGTGTGTTTCTAACAGTCAGAGACCAAGAGATGAGGGGGGCAGGCACAGCTCAAGAGACAGAAGGGGGTCCTCGAGGCGACTGCCCAGGGCTTTTCCGTGGGAGTCCTGACGCAACCCGGGAGCATCGGGGCCCCGAGGGGTAGATGGTCCCACTCTTGTTGCACTGGGACACCAGCTCAGAAAGGTGCAGGAACCTGCTTATGGTCACACAGCTGGCAAGAAACAGGCCAGGATTCCAGCCTACGTGTCTGCTTCTGAGGACTGGGTCCTCCCTTGGGTCAGGCCCTGGTGGGCAGAGGGGGCTCCTTAGTCTGACCCTCCTGTTCTCGGGCTCACAGGGCACATCTGGGTCCTGGGTCTTCCCACTGTGGGTCACCTGCATTCAAGAAACACATCCCTGAAAAGCTGGTGGGGCTCAGGTCGGGGGAGGGGGGGTTGCTCCCAGACCTCTTCCCAGCTCCCGGCTCCATCCCACACCTGCCCAAGCCTGTGCCCACTTCTCAGCATGAGGCTGTGATGTTTCTTTTATTCTACTTCCATTGTTGTTTTTCCCCAACTTTCTCAGTAAGATCCCTTTGGAACAGTCCCAGCCTTGTCTCCAAGGAGCCTTGGATACAGGGCTGGCCTGGCCCAGGTCAGGAGAAGACAGAGCAGAGGGGGCCATTGAGAAGGGTTGGCACAGCTGGGGACCCAAGAAGAGAGCAATCCAGCTGCCCCATGTTGGACTGCCCAACCGTAGGAGAGGCGTTTCTGCCTCTGTGCCTCAGTTTACTCCTCCAAAGAATGGGGTTGTTGTTGGACTCAAATGGGTTCAGCTCAGCAGAGCACCTGGCTCCCAGGTCAGGAAGGGCAAGGAGAAGGACAACACCGCCAGATGCTTGCCTATCCTAGAGTTTCCTGGGAAGCCAGGCTCTCCCACCCTGAATGTAGAGGCCAAAAGCAGCAAATTCCACCTACATTACTGCTGGGTCCAGGGCAGAGACCAGCCTAAGAACAGGACACCAAGGCTCCAGCTTCTGCCCCTAACCGGCTGTGGGCCTGAGCAGGGGACAGCACCATTCTTTGAGTTTCTGTGACTGATGTTGCAAAATTTACGTGGTCCAGCTCCTGCGTGCTGGGGTCGGGGCCTTGGGAGACAAGGGCGGGGCTGCCAGCAGACGGGGCACGTCTGTGGCACCGCCCCCTTCAGTTACTGCGCAAGCTCGCATTCCCACAGCTGTGTGTGTGTGTGTGTGTGTGTGTGTGTGTGTGTGTGTGTGTGTGTGTGTGTGTGTTTACTAAGCCTGCTAGGCTTCAAGGGTGAGGGTCCTGTGGGTTGGGGGCCCACCAGCGCTCACAGACCCGCAGGGTCGAGAAGTTCTGCCTCTTCCCCACTGGCCTGCCTCCCTGCCCCTGACTTTGCCCCCATTCCTCCATTCTCACGGGACAAGACAGGGTCCTGGGACCTGCAGTATGGGTGGCCTCCACCCAAGACCTGCCCTGTTAGGTGGAGCACTCCAGAGTGGCCTTGTGGGCACTGCTCACGCTTCAGTCTCAGGTGCACCTGGGATTCTGTCCCAACCCAGCTCTTTGTGAGCTGCGGGACTCCGGGAAAGCTGTGTTTAGATGGCTGTAAGACTCTGCCTGGGAAGGGAAAAGATGAAGTCTCAGTAAATGGTACCATTGCTCCCTGCCTCCCACATTCCACTCCAGGAACCCGGAAATGACACCTGCTTGCTCAGGCCCTCAACTTAAATCCCATGTGTTAGCGAGTCCTGGCAAGGCTTCCCGTGAAATGTCTGCCCTCTGCCCCCTTGTGGAGTGGACAGGAAGGGCCAGAGGAGGACAGGAAGGACCTTGAAGGGCAGCCCAACTCCCACTAAGCTTCAGACCAGGGGAGTACCCACGGAGACATCCTGAGCCTGTGTACTGGCCATGGGCCTAAGGAAAGCAGGCTGCTAGGCAAACTTCTGCACCTCCACCGCCCACCTCTCCTGCGTCTGGAGGGTGGGCTATTTTTAGAAGGAAGGCTGGTTGGGGAAAGTGCCTTATTCATCCTGGAGGTAGCAAGCCCTCCAGGAAAGAACAGAGGGGCCTGTGTCTCCTGCCTGCTCCTCGCTCACCTGTGGCCTCGTACCGCCCCCCTGGGCCTGTGGACTCTGTTGAGCTACATTTATGCAGGGCTCCCCATTGCCGGGCCCTGAGTTTCCTCAGGCCTGGGTCAGGCTGGCCAAGGGCAAGGGGCCATGTTGGGATAATGGGGGGGAGGGTGGCACACCTGGTGTGTGGGCCCAGGCGGTGATCAGCTTTCTGCCCTTAGTGCCAACCCGACCTGCCAGCAGGGCTCCCCTCCTGCAGTGGGTCAGAGCCAAGAAATGATGTTGCTGGACCCCGTGGAGGGACAGGACCCTCCCGTGGCTCAGGAGGAAGTGCTACCCAACCTCCCACGAGGACGCTGTGGCTGACTGGGTGGGATCCTGTCATAGCCAGAGCCAGCACTAGCCCTGGGCAGCTCTCTTTGAGACAGGAGGGAAGAGGGCAGGGCACAGCCATTAAAGGAATGACACAGCAACTGAAGATTTGACTTCCAGTGACCTTGAGCTTCATTACACGCTCATTATACTGTATTACTATGGCAAGTGACACACCCACTGGGGCCATGACAGTTCCCAGGCTGACCAGGAAAGTGGAAAAGTAGGCGGTGGCCCAAGTCCTGACAATCCCCGCCCCTTCCCCAAAGTAGCCGGAATAACCCTCCCACTTGTCAGCATAGGAAATTACAGCCCATAAACACTAAGCCCATGCCTGGCGCCGATCCTGCTTTCCTAGGTGACCCCGGGCTCTGCGGCCGCCTCTGGCCTCTCGAGATGGGCCGTGTTCTGCCTATAGAACGTGTCTCTCCCAAGCCTCTTATCTCTCGCCTTTGGAGATGGCCTGCACTCGGTCTGCAGAGTGTGTAGCTTTTACTCTAAACACCTCCCTCTCCCACGCCTTGTGGCCTCTCTGGCCTTCTGAGACGGCCCACACTCTGCCTACAGAGTGTGTATCTCTTAAATAAATTTACTTTTACTCAGTTGTGGCTTGCTCTTGAATTCTTTCCTGTGCGAAGCCAAGGACCCTCCCCTGGCGGGTGCATCCCAGTGAGACAGGAAGGAAGGGGGCAGGGCACGGCCATTCAAGTAATGACACAGCAATTAACACCAAGATGGTGGAAAATCTAACTCCTGCTAGGCCTTGAAGCCCAGGATGGCAGGAGATTAGACTTCTAGGAGACCTTGAACTTCACTATACACTAATACATTAGCCTGGCCAACGGCACGCCCACAGGCACCATGACACTTCTGAGGATGACCATAAAAGCTCAAAAAGTGGGCAGTGGCCCAATTTCTGGGAATCTCAGCCCCTTTTCTTATATCATCAGGGGCTCAACAGAGACCTGGGACTCGCCCCATTTTCCTGTATTAACTTCTTACCTCAGTTTCCTCATCTATACAATGGGACTTACGCAGGAATTTAATGAGATTCAGGCTGGATTAGTCACTCCACCCACATACCATGCCTCCCACACCCTGGGTGGGTAGCAGGCGACAGAAAGGAGTGTTGCCCTCCAGATGCAGCCAGGCCTGGAGGCCCCCGGGAGAGGCGGGGAGGCTGCACTGGAGACAGCTGGTCTTGCCTGGGGCAGCCTTGGCTGAGGAAGAGCGGAGCAGTGGACCCCAGGCAGGGCGCCAGAGGTGCACATAAACAGCCCCACCAGCTGCACCCACCCTCACGGTGGGCCACCCAAGGGGTCATGCACTTGGCATTCTGGTCGGGTCAGCCTGGGCTCTGAGCAGAGGCCCTTGCTTGGAAGACAACTGGCAGAACCAAAATTGTCCTTAGCTCCTGGAGTCCCCACCAAGTGTGCCCACTGACCACCAGGAGGAGCCTCTATTTCCGCTTCAAACCAGAGAACAAGCAGGGTCGTGATCCAGACCCTGGGCCATGGACGGGGGCAGGCAGGGGCCGTGGTGCTGGCCAGACCTGGCGAGGCAAGAGGTGGTGGCTCGGCTCCACCCACCGGGACAGGCCCAGCCCTCTTGAAGCATCAGCCCGGCCACTCGGGCTTTCTCTGTCGGGTGCTGTCAGTTGCTGGAGACGGGCAAGGCCTGCAGGGCCCAGGGAGAGCAGACCCTGGCCACGCCCTCCTCCTGTCACTGGGGGCAAGAGGTCTGGTCCTCGGGGCTGGCCCACTGGCGGCCGGCATCACCCGGAGCCTCCCCCGGTGCTCCTGGCAGGCTCCGTGAAGAGGCTGCAGAAACACAGAGGCCTCCATGTCAGCGGGGCTGCACCTTGGAGAGGTGTGCAAGGAAGCCGGAGGGGGTGGGCTGCGGCCTCGGGAGGCCGGCCATGGGCTCCCGCCTGGCTGAAGGAGGGGGTGCTGGGTGCGAGGTTCCAGGCAAGGGAGGGAAGGAGGATGCGGCACCCTCTCTGGCACACCTACCAGAGGAGGGGAGTAGCTGACAGGACAGGGGTGCAGGAGCTTCTGAGTGACCGGGATCTCCCAGCGTCCAGATCTCAGTGGTTACCCAAGGGCTGATCTGGGTCCTGGACAGAACCTGACAAAGGTTGAAGGGACTCTGGGGAGGGGAGGGGGTTACTTCTGGGCCCTCACTGCAGGGAGGGCTGACCCATGTGGGCTGAGGGCAGGGGCAGTGGAGGGGATCCGGGCAGGGGTGTGGAGCCGACATCTGAGGAAGAGAAGGGGCAGGCAGCTGCGACGCAGCTCCAGCTGGGGCCAGATTCATTTCCCCCCCGGGGGGGACAGACTCCCGTGGGGTCTTCAGAGCACAAAGCTGCCCAGGGCCCAGCTCACACCCCCCCCACGCACCCCCCCCCCCCACAGAGGCCTCCATTGCCCAGCCTGCTGTTTCTCCTGTGCCTCAGCCCTGGCTGCTGGCTGACCCCTCTCCTACCCACATGGCCTCCACCCAGAAGCTTTCCTGGCTCTGTCCGCAACCGCCCCCCTCCGCCTTCAACTAGGGCACATAGGCCACCAGGCTGGCCCGTCTCCCCAACTTGTGGGTGCCTGGGCTGCTCAGCACCCACACCCTCACCCCTTTCAGGCCCTAGTGGACAAGGGCACTTGCTCCAAAGGGGATGGATACTCAGGGAGAAAAGAGGGGAGGCGGGGCTGGAAAGTGGTGGTGGGAACAAACGCATACTGTATGCCAAGCCTGGGGCCACAACAGGGGATGATCGTGTGCAGGTGGGAGAGGGGATGGTGACAGGCAACACGGAGAGGGCCAGACCAAGCAGTAGCGCAGAGGGCTGGCACACTGGTGGGGAGTGAGGAGACTGGTGGGGTGGAGGACCCTGCTTCTGACTCCTCTCTTGGGACCCCTGCAGGCAGCCTCTCACTCACCAGCAGCAGCCTGCCTCTGGATGGACCCCCTCTGGGTGCCCTCCGGGGGCCAGCGCAGCTCCCCACTCTCCATGGCACTCAGCTCACTGGGCTCTACCACGACTGAAGGCAGCCGCTGGCCCAGCCGAGGGCCCTTCTCCCAGGCACCCATCATAGCCTGCAGGGAGGGTGGACAGCGGTCAGGGCAGCGCCAGGCCTGGGCTCCCCACTCCCTCCCACACCTGTCCTGCACCCCGTCCACTGGGAGAGTCTGGGGCCTATCCTGCCCAGTCTCCAGGGCCAGGGTGAGCAGATGAGCACGTGTGTGTGTGTGTATACATCCCCCAAGGGGTCCCAGCTCCTCTCTCATCACACCAGCTGGGAAACTCCACACCTACGGTTGCAGCTGGGGCAACATAGGACCCATTTCACAGACAGGAGCATGAGGCTGGAAAGGCCAAGGTCACAGAGTGAGTGAGCTCAGGGCTTCTGTGCATCCCCAGCTGCCTCCTGTACCCACACAGCCCCTTTCTGGGGTCTTTCCTACTGGGCCCTTGGAGGTGCTGGGAAGCTGTTGCCAAGGCAACCTGGGCAGCTTGCTCTGGCGCATTGTTCAGTGCCCACAAGAGCCACGTGGGGGCCGCCTCCCCAAGCCCTGCTGGTGCCATCAGTACTCTGCGTCCCATTCAAGGCTTCCCAAAGATGAGGCCTGAGCTGCCAGTGCTACCATACAGACCTCTGGCCCCGTGCCACAGCAGCCCTGACCCCTGCACCATCCCGCCTCCGTGACTTCGCTCTGGCTGGTTCCCTTCCTGGTGCTCCCCAGCCCCATCTCTTTTACCTAGAAGGATAGTTGCTTGGTGCATGTCTGCCTACCCCCTGAAGGTGCCTCGAGGAAGGGAAGGCGTACATCTGGCAAGACTTTGCTAATTGGCCCTTGAACCCCGGAGGCAGAACCCTCTGGACACGTGCGTAAATGCAGTATCTGGGTGGGGGCCCAGGAATCAACATTTTAACAAAGCACGGCTGGTGACCCATAAGTGTGAAAACAGGTGTCACCAGGCTGGGATGTCTGTGGAATCAGTGACAACGGAGCAGGGACCCTGGCATGTCGCAGTGACTGGACCCTCCTGAGGCCCCCTGCTGGCCTTGCTGGTTCAGGGGCTCCTTCCCCTTCTTGGAATCCCTCCGCACCCCATCCTGCCATTCTCCTTTCTGCCCTCCTCCAGAAGCCAGGGGCGCTCCTCTGCCCAGAGTGTGCCACTAGAGAGTGAGATCCAGGCCAGTAGATCTTGGAGTTCCAAGGCCTGTGGTTCGCCCTCCCCATCCGCCCTGCTAGGAAGGCTGTGTCTGCAACCCTGGGCTCCAGACTGATCCTTGGGTGACTCTAAACTTGTCCCCTGTCTGGCCCTGCTGCCTCCAACCATGAGAAGAGCCCAGCTCCAGAGCTCAGCATATCAGGACTGCACCCCTTGTGTAGGGACCTCACTTTTCAAAAAGCAGAGCTGAGGGCAGGGAAACCTGGCATTGCCTCACCCGAAAGAGGGCAGATGGCCTTGGGGCGCAAGCTCTGGGGTTCCCAGGGCCTGGAAGGGCGCCAAGTAAGCCAGGGAGCTGGGCTTTCCACTGCTTCGTGCCTCAGGCTTCTGCAGTGGAGCCACCACCCCCGCCCAGATCTGTAAACTGAGGCATGGGCCAAGTCACAGGCCAGGGCTTGAGGCTGACTCCGCGGACCCCAGGGCCCCAACTACATACTTTTCCTGTTGGGCCTCCAGCTTCCTCGGCTAGGCTGTGCTCTGGCATGACAGGCTGAGGGCCACTCATGCTGCCGCCACTGTCGCGCTGCAGGAAGGAGCAGAGATGAGGCATCTGCCAGATGCTGGGTCCCATCCTTCTCCCGGAAGCTCAGCTGACTCCAGACCACGGCCACTGCACCCCAGGCCCAGGCCCAGGCCCACCACGCTAGCTGGACCTCTTTTGCCCCTGCTTCCTGTCTGAGCCCATCAGAGGGGGCGCTGGACAGGCACCCTGTGGGGTGCCCAGGCTGCAGAGGGGCAGCAGCAGGAGGAGGAGAGGCTGGCCCGGCCTGAAGACCCATGGAGGCTTCAGAGAGGAGGCCTGAGGGATGGCAGGGAGCAGCCAGGCCAGCAGGGAGGGGACAGCTTCTGAGGCAGGGAGCAGCAAGGGGAGGGTGCAGAGTGCTGGGGAACCCAAATGGGTTTCTGAGACAGGGGGCTGGGAGCAGCGCCGACTGACTGACTTCCAGGCGGCCAGAGGCAGAGGTACACAGTTCCTCCCTGAGAACAGACACTGCACACACACCCACGGCCAGACCCTCCACACCTATAGCAGAAGGGAAACTGACCTCCCTCATGCATTTGGCCACGCCTGCTCAGGCCGGGCTCAAGGGCGAGGGAGCCCCGTCAGAGACCACACAGCAAGGGCTCTGGGAAGAGCAGCCCTGACACCAGCCTCAGGCTCTCCACCTGCACGAGGCAGAGGCAGAGACAGCGGTGGGGTCTGGCAGGCAGACACCTAACTTGGGCACTGGTAGGAGGCAGCAGGAGGCCGCGGGCAAGGGGCTGGGAGGGGACTGGCAGGGGGACAGCACTGACCAGCAGGATGGAATGCTTGTGACGCCCTGCTGGTTGTGGGGAAGGGGGTCCTGTGCACACCTGGTAAAGGGGGAGGCTGCCCTGGGAAATGAGGTTTCTTTCACCAGAGAACAGCTCTCGATAGCTCAGGTCAGCTCAAGGCCCACTGGGACCCAGAGAAGGCTGGGAAGGGACCACGCACGGCAGTGGGCGTCCCAGGGCAGTAGGCAGCCAGGTTGTATCCACCCAGGCCTCCACCCAATCCCGAGCAGCTGAAAGCCCCTCCTCCTAGGCCTGTTGCTCCCAGGTCAGTCTCTCCCATAGGAGCCCTTCATGGGATCCCACCCTGGGACCCCGGAACCTCGGCTAGAGCCCAGGGCAGCCAGGATAGAAGCCAGCAGAGCGAACCTACATCCAGACAGAGGAGAGAAAAAGCCAGGAAAAACCTGCTGGCCACAGAGACACAGCAGTGGAGGAAGATGCAATGAGGACAGAGACAGATTCAGAGAGATGACAGAGGCGAGAGGAGTGGTGATGGAGACAGAGGACAGAGCCAAGGGGGTGGGCAGGAGGTCAGAGGGCGAGAGCTGAGGCCTCCCAGGAGCTCTGAGCGAGGGTCCAGGGCCAAGCGGCGCGCTCGCACATCCCAGGCCCCGCCACGCGCACCTTCGCCGGCTCCCAGGTGCGCAGGGCCAGGTGTCGCTGTGGGCAGCCCCCAGAGGCACTGCTCTTCCCAAAGCCCGGCGGCGCCCAGCGGCCAAGGGCTGCCCTTGGTCCCCACTCCCTCCCCTTCTCCTGGGAGCTCCGACTCAAGCCCCGCCCCCGCGCGCCCCTTCCTCCTCTCCTGCCCGCGCCGCGCCGGGCGCCCGGGCTCACCCTGGGGCGCAGGTCGGGACGCGGCTGGCAGGGGGCGCCCGCTGTGCCTCACTCGCAGTCACCGGCCCGCGCTGCCGCGCTCGGCTCGGGGCTGCTCGCCCTGGTGCGCCCTCCCCGGCTCGCTCCCTCCCTTCCTCCCCCGCGCTCTCCGCCCACAGGCGCTCCCTCGCCCTGCGCCTCATTCACACTGGCGCCCCTCGGCTCCCCGCCTCACAGCTCTCCTTCCCAGGTCGCAAGCACCCCGGCCTCGTCCACCCTTTGACAAAACCACTTCTCCCAGAATGTGATCCTGGTCACTTGAGACCCAGCCTCAAGTTTGAGGTTTAGGAATTCAGGGGGGCAGATACATAGAAAGAGGACACCCTCCACCTGGAAGGATCATTGAAGAGGACAAGGACAACACCCAAGTGTGAGGGCCAATGCGTGTGAGGGGGTGGCGACACCACACTGCTCCTCTTTAGTCTTCATCCCCGATTCCATTCCCAAAAAGGAACAAAAGAGCCTTGGGACAGTCTCATTCAGCCTGGTGTCTACACCTGAGGCCAAGGTGAATAACCTCTGACCCACACAACTGCCCATCCTTCCGCCATCCAGCATCTAACATCCACCATCAGTTATCCAACATCTAAGACCATCCACCCAACATCCACAACCCACCATTCAGCGTCCAGTTACCCAGTCACCATCATCCACCCAACATCCACAACCCACCATTCAGCGTCCAGTTACCCAGTCACCATCATCCACCCAACATCCACAACCCACCATTCAGCGTCCAGTTACCCAGTCACCATCATCCACCCAACATCCACAACCCACCATTCAGCGTCCAGTTACCCAGTCACCATCATCCACCCAACATCCACAACCCACCATTCAGCGTCCAGTTACCCAGTCACCATCATCCACCCAACATCCACAACCCACCATTCAGCGTCCAGTTACCCAGTCACCATCATCCACCCAACATCCACAACCCACCATTCAGCGTCCAGTTACCCAGTCACCATCATCCACCCAACATCCACAACCCACCATTCAGCGTCCAGTTACCCAGTCACCATCATCCACCCAACATCCACAACCCACCATTCAGCGTCCAATTATTCAGTCACCATCATCTAGCATGCGTCATCTATTCATGGCTCTCCCACCATTGAATCACCATCCAACCACCACCCAAAGTCAGCCACCCACCATCCATCCACCATCAATAAACCAACATCTGCCCCGTCCACAATCCACCACCTAATTTCCACCATCTAATTACCATCCATTCAGTCTCCATCATTCAACCACCATCCATCCATCACGCAGCCATCCATTCACCACCCACACCCCCCATTTACTAAGCATCAATACACCATAAAAGTACCCATTAGTCCAATACTGATTCACCATCCATCCATCCACCACCTATACATCCATCATTCACTATCTAACAGCTTTCTATCAATATTTAACAACTATTTATCCATCTACCGATCATTTATCCGTTCACCACATATCTGGTTGTCAATCACCAAACTACTATCCACTCTTCACTTATTTGAATTTATCCACCACCCACCCATTAGTCTCCAGCCAGCCAGCCACAATTCCCCATCTACAATTCAGTCACCAGCCATTCCCCATACCTAATCCATTCTTGTTTCTATGAACCATAACCCACCATTCACCCACCTCTTATTCCTATCCACCATGTATTTATCCATTCATCGCCCATCTCACAATATACTCTTTCCATCCACCCATCATCTGGCCATAATTCATTATTCATCCAAAAACCATTCAGATATCATCTACCATCCATCCATATTCATCTATTCTAGAAAAATTTATTGAGTGCCTTGCTGTGTACCAATGCTTGTTTTAGGTGCTGGGTATAGAGTAGAGAGACAGCAGTGAGCGTTCATCCACCACAATCCATCTGCCATTACAATCCATCTACCATTAGAACCCATCCATTCATTATCTGTGCATCATCCCTCATCCATTTTTTACCATCCGTTCAATACCCATCTTCATTCATCATCCATTCCCCATCCACTTGCCATCTATCCGTCTTCCTCCATTTATACATTAAACCATCCATTTGCAATACACATTCACTACCTACCATCCATCCACCATCTTCCCATCCACCATTCATCTTTTATGCATCCATATTCCAAGGTGTAGCCATTTATCATTTAGCCATCAACCATTCATCACCTAATCACCATCTATCCATCCAGAACCCATCTATTCATTATCTATCCTCCATCCACCTTCCATCTACACTTCCCCAGTACACAAAACATCACCCACTGACCTAGCAATCACCCATTTATTTGCCATTTGTGCACCATCCAGCCACCATGTACTTGTCCACCATTCATGATCCATCCGTCGATCATCTATCTGTTCACATTTATCTACTGTCTAGCCATCCGTTCTTTATGGACATATTCTTCACAAGCATCTACTTATTATTTACCCACCATCCCTCCATACTTCCATGATTCATTCACCCAGCATGCATCCACCATCTACCACCTGTTACCTATGCACCCAGTATCTACAGATTATTTCAGTATCCATCAATCTTTCAATTTAGTGTCCACATCCACCTAACCTTTATCTATCAATCTACAGTCTGTTTATCTGTTTATCATCACTTAATGAACTACCATTACATAGATGCATTCACCATCCACCATCTTCCATTCGTCCACCATGTAGCACCACCGTCTACCATGCTTCCAGTACCTGTTCACCATTATCTATACACCATCCATCCACACACACATCCTGCCATTGCATCCATCATTCATCCATTAATCCACCTCCTGATCCATTCATCTCCCACCAACCATCTATCCACTTAGTAATTTACCCATCCATCATTCTGCATTCCTCATTCATCATGCATTCATCTTATATTATATTTTCTTGTTATCCACATACATAAACATCAAGTAACCATTCTCACCTCTTTTCCATTACCCATCTCCCTCATTGACCCATCCACCTATCTTATCACAATTCTTCCACTCATTCATTCATAAACTAAGCATTTCTTTATCAATAAATATTAATATTATACACAAATAATAAACATGTATTACTCAGTGCGAGTGCTGGGTTCTGAGATCATGGGTGAATTAGAGTCCATATGCACTGTCTGATGAATTCACAGTCAGATGGTTTGAAAACTAGACAGAGACATATCAGTGTAAACATGTATATTGTGTCTAAATCCCAGTGCCTCCATCTTCTGGCCATGGGATGGCTCTAGCTCTTAGCACAAGTTTCTGAGGAGGACCGGGGAGGAGGCATCCATCAGGATCAGCAGAGGCCTGATCTGAGCAGGGCAGCTGCAGTATGGGAGACCTGATGATGTGGGTGTAAAGAGAGGTGAGAGTGGACAAGGAGGTCGGCAGGGATCACACAAGGCTGGGAACACCCAGCTAAGGGATGGGTCCCTGACGACAAACAGGGAGTTCTGGGAGGGTTTTAGGTAGGCAAGCACCCCAGTCAGCTAAGTTCAGAGAAAGGAGCCCCCCGCCCACCCGCCCATACACATACACTTCTTCACAGGAGCATACCTGAACCAGAAGGACAGGGGCCTGCCTTAAGTTCACACAGCAAGGCGAGGGTGGTCACGGTGGCTGCAACTGCACCATCTCAGCACTTAGGCACCCTTGTGTCAGGAAAGCATGTGCCACCTCCCACCATCCCATCCCCCCAAAGGCCATCCCACCTCCTTTCCCCTCGGTCAGGATTTTCTCTCTTTCCTTGCTAATGACGGTGCTAGCTGTCACCTAAGGTGCTGCCTTTTAGCCAAGGTGTTAGCTACAAGGGCCTCACCTCTCCTGGGGATGGCCCCTAATAGGGCTCTCAGGCAGTGCTCAAGGCCCTGGAGCAGCAGGCTGGGGACGGGGAGTATCTTTAAGCACAGTCCTGGAGACCCATATCTGAGCCCAGAGTTCCTCTTGGGGCCCATCTTTGCCTCCAGCCTTCGATTCTGCTTCTAGCCCTCCCTTCTGCCCTCCACCATGGACCCTTCTCCACAAGAGACAGACAGATCTGGAGGCAGGAGCTGTGTGTCCCGGCCATGCCCAGTGTTTGCTGTGTGTCCTTGGGAGGCCCTGCACCTCTCTGGTGTTCCTGCCAATGCAGTAAGAGAATGGAGTACCAAATGAAGAGGAAGGACCAACCATCTCGGATGTCCCCTGGCCTTAGTGAGGCTGGAGTCATACCCTTCCCTTCTCAGCCTCCTCACGTACACAGGCCCTCCAAAGCTTGAATGGACGAGGGTAGCGGCTGGAAGTCCTTAGGGTGGGTGGACTCCTGGCTCTGGGCCAGGAAGGTTTGCTTTTGGCGCCCTCTTGTGGCTATCTCAGAGGTAAACACCCTAGACTTCCGCGGTGGCCACAGCAGAGCATCCCGCATAAATTTTTTAATGTAATTTTTTAAATAGATGTATAGTCGGTTTACAATGTTGTATTAATTTCTGCTGTAAAGCACAGTGACTCAGTTATACACATATATGTTCCTTTTCATTATAGGCTATTAAAAGGTATTCAATACAGTTCTCTGTGCTATACAGTAGGACCTTGCTGTTTATCTATTTTATACACAGTGGTTAGTATCTGCAAATCTCGAACTCCCAACTCTGCCCCGCCCACCGACCACCCGCCTTTCTTCCGTGTCTATTTGAATGTGAGCACCTTGGTCCTATAACTTTGTCCTCAAGTGTTGATCCTCTGTGAGAGGCAGGTGAAGGACAGGGCCCCTCTGCCCTCGGTGGGCCAGTGGGTCCGAGGTAAAGGGCCCTAGGGGAGGAGCGGACGGGTCCAGGGGATGGATTGAAAGCCAGGGAAGAGGGAGGTCCGAGTGCAGAAAATACCCCATTACAGGCTAGAATGAAAGGCCCCCAGACAGAGATTTTCAGCAGTCTTGCTCCAGCACTAAATTCCCAGCCCTTAAAGATGGTTGACTGAACCTTTCTCTTTGATGTAAATAGTCAGATTTCGGAGTTTTTAAAATAAGAGAATCACACCAACAGCGGCAGCCCCAGGGAGCGTGGGCGACTGAGCAGGCGGGCAGGGCGCCCTTCACAGGGTCTGCAGGACCCAAATGGCCGCCGGCGCTGCCATCAGCCTCCACCACAGCATCCCTTGAGGCCTGCGATGTGCTCCGCCTACACTGAGCGCCAGAACAACTAGGGGGAGGGCAGGTCCCAGGGCTCGGGGGAGAGTGTCCTCCCAGCGAGGCTGGAGTGGGACGAGGAGGACACAGGCTTGCCCCCAGCCCCGAACCGCCCTCCCTTGACCTGCACTGCCGCTGCCCTGAGCCTGACTGAGGGGACCGGGCTGAATGCGGTTCTGAGACAAGGCGTCAACTGGGGTGGGCAGGTCGCGGAGCTCCAGGGGTCCCGCCAGGACGTTCAGGGTGGGGCGCTCGAGAGAAGCTCGCGCGACAAACGCCGGCTCACCTTCCCTAGGACCCCGGCGCGGGAGGGCGAGGGGGGCGGCCCTGCGCGGGGGGAGAGCTGGGGAAGCTGGGGCGCCCGCGTCCTCCGCCCCGCTCCTCCCGCCCATGAACCCCGACCAAGGAAAGGCAGATCGCGGGCAGCGGGCCTGGGGCCTGGGGCCTCGCCCCTCCTCCGACCGGGGCGGGGGAGAAGGAAGCGCCGAGCGCTGCCCGAGCGACCCCGCCCTCCCCTTGGCCGCGGGGGGCTGGGAGTCTGTCTCTTGGTCTGTTTCCCCGAGTCTCCGGCCCTCCCTCCTTCTCCCCTCGGGGGCGGGTAGGGATTCCGGTCGCACCAGCCGGCCAGGGAGGGTGGGGTGACTTTCCTTCCTCGCCCGGTGCCGCTGCCCTCACCCTCTGCCCCTGGCACAGCCGGGGAAACTGAGGCATGGAGAAAGAGTCGGCCCAAGAATCGGAGGCGAAGCTGGACAGGATCCAGGGCCCAGGACACCCTGCTCTCCAGGGGAGGAAGGGGCTCGCTCCCTATTCCAGAGGCTCGGCGCGCTCGCTTGGCGCCTCCGCGCGCAGGGAGCTCAACTCGGGCGGAGCAGGGCGGATGCGGGTCTGGCGCGGCCGGGATGGCCTGGGGGGCCTCGGCGGGCCCATCAGAAGACTGTAGCCAGGGGTCCGGGAGGAGGAAGCGGTGCTTGATACCCGGCTTGGAGGACAGGGACAGGTGGGGACGGAAGCGGGAGAGGCATCCAGGTGTGGGGACGACGGCGCGGGCAAGCGAGCGTGGGGCTGCTGCTGGGATCCGAGGCTGGTCCCACCGCGGAGTTGGCCGAAGCAGCAGGGGAGGAAGGGAGCCGTCCAAGGCCACGCCCACGGAGGCCATCCGGTCATCCGGGCCATCCTGGCCAGAGTGCTCTGCCTACCATAGGGGACAGTGTTGTCGCCTATCCTTCCCTCTGCCTCACCCCAGTCCTTCCGCTGGGTGCAGGGAGGGCAGGGCAGGGTTCATGGTCCTGGGTTTAATCTCCAGAGCCTCCTGAGGACTCGCCCACTGCCAGGACCTCGCTGGCCAATCTTGGGGATACCCCAGGTCTTGGCTACATGTGGCCACTCCACCCTCACTCCCCTGGCTGCAGCTCCTATTCACAGACGTGGGGACAAATCCTGCTCCAGGATGTGCTGGTAAATTAGCAATGACTAAAGTTTAAAATATGTGCCCTTTTATGCCTACTTACCTTTGTATAGCATTGAATGTTCTGGAAGTACAGCAGAATTCTAGCAGAGACTGCATCACACTTCCCGCGTACACGGCACTGGCTGGTGCTTTGCCTAGCTCATTTAATCATGGAACACCTGTGAGGACGATATATTGTCTTTTCATTCTATGGAGGAGACCAGGCACAGAGAGGCTAAGGAAACTGCCCAGGGTCACAGAGCTGAGACAGGGCTCGGATTTGAGTGGGCCCAAGAGAATTGCTGCTAACCACTGGGCCGGGCTGCATCTCTGGGGTAAGGGGCACAAAGGGGTAGAGAGGCACACCCCTCACTGCACCTTCATTTAACACTGTCCAGCCACACCCCAGCTGGGGCTCAGCCAATCTGGTGGGTCCTCCAGACTTCACAGTAGCTCTGGAGACTGGGGTTAACCTCTGTTCCTGGGTACAGGCTCAGACACAGACTCAGAGAGGGAAGCGGCTCCCCGGGTTCATAGCACAGAACTGAAGCTGGGGTTCAGTCTTCTGAGCCCCTCCTGCCCCCCAAGACCAGCTGCCTACAGGGGAGTCTGGAATCAGCCCTCCTCTGCAGCCACCAGCCCCAGGGGCGTCGAGTCCCTGCAGACAGACAGAATGGGTGTTAGGCCCGCGGACGGATGGCACAGAAACTGCACACTCCCCGCACCCTCCTGTTTGATCCTTGGGGGCTGGGCTCCAGAAGCCCCCACTTCAACCTCCTGCGTGCCTGGTGGCAGAGGCCTGATGTGAGCAAAACTGGTGAGGGAAGGCAGTCCTCAGGGAAGGAGGGTAGGCAGGACGTCCTCCCCTCCCAGCCCGGCCCGTGGGTGGGGGCTGGGCTGGGTTCCAGGCCTGGAGGCTTAGTGGATGGTGGCTCCACCAAGAGGTGGGGCCTGACACCCCTGGTCCTGCCCGGCCTGTGTGCCTGGGAACAGCCAGCAGAACGCATGCCCCCCCACCCTCCCCCATCCCAGCAGCCCCAGTCTTCCTCTGCCCCAGTCCCCACCTCTGGCTGGTCATTCAGCCTCTCATCCACCGTTTCCTCCCACGTCCGTTCACCAAGCGTGCAGTGCGACATCTGCCGTGCCAGGTGCACCTCGCAAGTGGGGACAACACCGCAAACGCCCGTGCCCCAAGACCATGCGCTGTGGGCCCCTCCCTAGTTGGGTGGGACGGTGGGGAAAGGCCGGAAGAGCTGCTGGGAGGGGCGACTCGGGCAGCAGGCCCTGCGGGTCCTGAAGGTCAATTTAGGGAGATTATCCTGAGCTCTGCGAGGGGCCGGTTAGACCCATGATGATAATAGCGATTCTAACGGTGCTGAAGACAGGGTCCGAGCGCCCTCTGTGCCTGCCGGGCCACGGCCACTTCGTCAGAGGTGGGGATCCGTATTCTCGCTTAGCAGATGAAGGGTAATTTGCTGACAAGTGTCAGCATCCCCCCAGGCACAGTCAGGTGTATCAGAGGCCGGAGGCCGGCCAGGCAGTGTCCACACTAGCTGTCTCCGCGATGGTCACCAGGGCTCCCTCACTCCCACCCTCACTCAGCCCTGGGGACTGAAGGGAGTAGGTGGGAGGTGAGTGCCCACCATGGCCCAGAGCAGAGGCCCCAAGGTGGTGGTTCCTCATCCCAAGGTGCAGCAGACCCGCGTGGAGGCCCCTCCCCAGTGCTTCCGGGTCAGTGGGTCTAGGGTGCACCTGTAACAAGTTCCCAAGGGTTATGCCGCTGGTTGGGTCAGGGGAGGAGTGTCCTCATTCTGCCTCTTCCAGGCCTCTTCTGTCCACATAGCAAGCGAAACGTGTTGGCCTTGCAGCCTGGGGACGACCCTGCACTCAGAGTCGATGCCCAGACCTCTGCTGGCCACGCAAGCTTGGACGAAGCCCTGGGTCCTCCATTAACTCCCTTGGTGCCCCAGGACAGGTTTCTCACCCACCCTGAGCCTCAGTTTCCTTATCTGCATGATATGGAGGCGGACAAGGTTGCATGCAGGTGAGTAAGAAGCTGTGTGGAAAGTGCTAGGCACATAGAGGTCACAGGGGTTAGTGTGCCTTAGCAAGTTGCTCTTCCTTCCTGGGAAGGTGACACCAGTCTCGGTGAGGAGGCACTGTTCTTACCGCATTGAGGAAAGTTTGCACAAGGTGGTAGGCCAGGCTGCCTGGGCTCAGAAGCTGGCCCTGCTGTTCACCAGCAGTTCCTTCGCTTCACCGAGCCTCAGCTTGCTTTTCTGTAAAAGGGGGCGATTCCTGTCCCTGCCTCCTTGGGGGTCTCAGCAGGTTGGTCTGTCAAGAGCTGTGCACAGGGCACTTACAGCGTTTGCAGTGTTTGCTGTGAATCCTTGGTGTCCTCCCTGAACCCCATCCCATGCCTCCTCCCTGACTTCCTTGTCCAACCTCCACACCAGGCCATGAGTAATTCCCTCCCTTAGCAGTAGTGCTGTAGGTTCTGGGAGGGGAAATCCTAGATCAAAGGCTCGAAGGGCCCCCTTTGTCCCTGAGGCAGTGGGGAGCCATGGAAGGCTTTTGAGCAAGAGAGGGATGTGATCAGAGCCAGCCTTTGGGAAATGCCTCTGGCAGCCAGTGGAGGATGGGTGAGACTCCCAGGTAGCAGAGGACAGTGGGGCAGGGACACGGCTGCACAGGCTGTGCTGATGGCCGCCTCCAGTCTCTCATCTTCCACTGTCATCACCATCAACAGCTACCACCTATTAGTGTGACTCAGACTTCCTGCACTTGACATGACCAGTGTGCCTGCAGGCTGCACCCGTGACCCCGCTGCAGTCTCTCCATGACTCTGTGGGGAAGAGTCTCCATCTCCCTTTCAGATGAAGAGCTGAGGGTCACAGAGTCACGCTGGCTGGTCTAGTCTTCTCACCCAGCCCACGGAGCACCCCGAGCGGGCAGATGCTGGGTGCTGCTGGGCTCAGTCCTTCTGAATGCAGGGAACATTCCTGGTGGCACTGGGTGTTTCCCGCAAGGACACGCACGGGTATCAGGAGGGAAGGACCTGCAAACCCGCAGCCACGGCTACACCCAGGTGCCACGGTGACAAGAGGCAGCACACTCAAGCGAGGACTGTCTGACCTTCCCTCTCTCCGCCCTTGCTGCCCTTACGTGGGGCCCCTGCCTCCTTCCTCCCGGCCCACACATCCTGGGGGCACTCTCTTTGTGTCTGACCCTGGCAGAGCACTGGCTCATGCCCGATCTTCAAAGTCCTCCAAAGTCAGCTGGGAGGTTGAGGAGGAGGAAGAGAAACACCCTTCAGGAAGAGAGTGGCAGGCAGCAGGAAACCTCAGGAACCACCAATGGGGTCACAGCGCCTGGACCCAGGCAGCGGGTGGCGGGGGGGGGGGCGGAGCCGCTGGGCCCCCCAGCCGGAGCTGCCCACCTTCGGCCATTCCGCCCTGGCTGCCTCCTGCTCTCGTCCTGTGCTGGGTTTTCTCTATCTGGAAAGCCTCATGCGGCTTCCTTTTGGTTCACTTCTCAGCTACAGTGTTACTGCTGTAGGGGCCTCCCTGCGTCACCCACCTACAAGGCAGCCACTGCCTTCCCTCTTAATCTCATTACCAGGTTCACTTTCTTCCAAGCCCTCGCTATTCTCCAAAATTCTCTTCTTTAACTCTTCTGTGCAATGGTCTGTAATCTGTCCCTGGACTAGTGTGGACACTTAGGCTACTGCCTGGGCTGCTCCTATATCCTTGGCACCTGGAACGGCGTGGAATCTCCATCATTTTTTTTTCCTTCATCATTTTTTAAACGGCTAATGGAATGCCATATTTTGGAGGTACCATTATTTATCTGTTTGTCTACTGCTGGACATTTAGGTTTTCATTATTTGAGTTGCAAAGAACCAGGTAATGAATATTGTTGCCCCAGGACTGCATTGGTCAGAGTCCCAGCAAGGGACCCCGCAAGCTGGCACAGCGAGGAGAGCATTAAAACTGGCCTACTTCCTGAGGTGTGAGCAGGATCCGCGGCACTTAGGAAGGGATAGGGGAGCCCTCAAGGCAGGCAGTTGGGGAACTGTTACACCTCTGGGTGGAGGACCACGGGAGGGAGGGATGGCCAGAACCTGGGGACAGCTGCTTCTTCAAGGAGGGGGTCTGAGGCATGCTGTGGCTGCACAGGGAAGGGGAAGCTGGGGACGAGATGCCCATCTCACTCTTCCAGTCTCCCCATCCCGTGGGCACAGCCCATCGGGGACACAAAGCAGGCGGAGAAGGGCAGAGAGCAGTGGAGGGGCAGAGGCATACTGCCCGCCCACCCCGTGGCCTTCAGCATCCACCCTCGTGCTGTGCGGGAAGCGGGTCCTCAACACCCAGGAGGCACAATGATGCAGCAGCCCCTGATTGTCCTGGGTGATGGTGACTGGGGAGTGCGCCAGCTTGAAGCCAGAGATGTTGAGCATCACAGGACTCTTCATATGAGGTGGGGGCAGAGACAGGCATGGACAGGCAGGTGTGAAGGAAGCAGTCCCGGGGGGGGCTTGCTGGGACAGCGCCTGCTTCCCACACGTTCTCCACCCACCCACCCACTCCCCTTCCCCCTCAGTCAGACCCGTGGAACTTTTTTTTAGCCTTGATGGGATGGCCCAAACTTTTGTTCCTCCAGGAACTGAGTGCCTTAGGGGCCTGCGATTAATGAGCTTCCGTCCCTTTTCCCAATAAGAAAAACCATCAAGCACCACAGTGAAATCCCCGGGCTCCATGCGTAGTCCTCCCGGCCCCCATGTGTAGAATCAATTCAGATTCCCTCTGGTGACTGAGATCAATACCCCCTTCTCAGCCTGCTGGTTCAGTGACAGGAGGAACCAGGAGTAGCCAGCGGGGGGGAGGGACAGCCTCAACTTTAATTCATTGGAAGTGTGACTGTGTTTCCTGATGGAGACATTCCTTCCTTGGACACTAGCCCAAGGTCACAGGAAGGAAAGCAAAAATTCCTCCAGTGTGCTATTTGATGTAATAGTGGGAGGGGCCACTCGTACCCCATTGCTTGGTTCCTGGACCCATGCTTTTGGGCTGTAGGGGGATGACTCCATAGGATGCCTACTGAGTCGAGACATATGCCACACCCTGTGGGCTGGCACTTGAACCTGGCAGGGTGTCGGCTCTGATTCAGCACCAGGACTAGTCTTCTGCAGACCGTTCCACCATTCTCCCAAGCCAGCTGCTTCTGGGCGATGGGGCACAGGATAAGTCCAGGGAATTTAACGGGCTCAGGCCCTCTGCCATTCTTTCTTCATTGAAAAATGAGTCCCTCAGTCCAAGGTGATGGTGCTTGGGTTGCCATGGTGATGGATAAATAAAGCACCCCCCAAGTCCACAAATGGTGGTGCCAGTGGAAGCAATGTGGTTAGAAAGGCAAGTCCTGACCTGAAATACGTAAGGGCGAATGGCTGTACTTTCCATGATGAAAGGAGTCCAACGCCATCATGCTGGCCACCAGGCAGCTGCCTGGTTCCTCTGGGGAATGGCACCATGTTAGGAGCTCAGTGTGTGTCTCTGCTGTTGACGAGGTGCGCACTCGGCCATAAGGAAAGCCAAGGCAACCTGGGTGAGGGAGGCTTGTGTGGCTTAGGCCCGCATCCTCAGAAGAGGTCGTCCTGTTTACTTGACACGCAAGGGCTTCCTCCACAGTGGATGTCCTTTGGTGAGTATTCATTCCCACCCTGTGCCCATTCTGAGAGCTCTGCTTGCATTTCCCCCAAATATTCTAGAAACTATTTATTCTTTCCAAGTCTCTGATCACTTGGCCAATCCACTAGCAGCTGCCCACGAAGCAGCACAGTCCGGCCCTCTGGGAGAACTGACCGCGGTCCTTCAGGGCTTCTCCCGAGTGTGTCTGCAAAGTGGTAGGCATCTGTCTCTGGCTGGAACCAGCACCCCAGGCAGGACCGTCTTTAAATCAGGCACATGCTTTTTCCTCCTCTGTTGACTGATCACAGCACTTCCCCGAGGGCATAGCTGTGGGTTGAAGAGAGCTGGTAAAAGTAGGAGCAGATACCTTGGAGTCTAAGCCACCTGCACATGAAGTCTTCTTGTTCCTTCCAGGTCTGCTGGGGCCCAGCTTCGCTTCACAGTGGAGCGCTGGGTGCACATCCAGGTTTCAGATTTGGTGGATGAGACACATCTGCTTCATGATGGACAGCTTGGGCTGCATAGTTTCTTGGTATCCACAGCCAGGCAGTAAGACTCTACTAAGACCCAGCAGCAGGCCAGGAGCTGCCTTTGAAATGGAGAAGAGTTGTTGGCAGAAGAGGACACGGCCTTACTCCAAAACTCTGGGTGGATGCACAGTGATTTTCCTATGGGGACTAGCTCCCCAGAGCATCTCTGTCTGCCTCACACTCAAAACTATGGGGTCTGCTGGATCATGAGGCTGGATCATGGCAGGGCAGCTTGCACTGAAGCCTGGACCTGTTGAAGCACCATTTGTTCTCTAGGCTCCATTCAAAATTGGCATTCTTTGTGGGTACCCAATAAATGAATCAGGGAAGCTTACCCAAGTAGTAAATGTGTCTATAAAATCCAAAGAAGCCAACCAGGCACTCACAAGAAACATCAGGGAAAAAAAACTATATTAAGACACATCGTAATCAAATTGTCTTCATTGTGGACCTCCGTATGTCTGAAAATGTCTGTATTTCTACCTTCATTTTTAATTTATTTTGGGGGGGTGGAGGGAGAAGATAATTAGTTTTATTTATTTATTTTTAATGGAGGCACTGGTGATGTCATCTTTTTTTTTACATTTTTTATTGATTCATAATCATTTTACAGTGTTGTGCCAAATTCCAGTGTTCAGTACAATTTTTCACTCATTCATGGACATATACACACTCATTGTCACATTTTTTTCTCTGTGATTTATCAAAACATTTTGTGTATATTTCCCTGTGCTATACAGTGTAATCTTGTTTATCTATTCTACAACTTTGAAATCCCATTCTATCCCTTCCCACCCTCTACCCCCCCCCCCCCCCGGTAACCACAAGTCTGTATTCTCTGTCCATGAGTCTATTTCTGTCCTGTATTTATGCTTTGTTTTTGTTTGTTTTTGTTTTTTAGATTCCACATATGAGTGATCTCATATGGTATTTTTCTTTCTCTTTCTGGCTTACTTCACTTAGAATGACATTCTCTAGGAGCATCCATGTTGCTGCAAATGGCATTATGTTGTTGGTTTTTATGGCTGAGTAGTATTCCATTGTATAAATATACCACATCTTCTTTATCCAGTCACCTGTTGATGGACATTTAGGTTGTTTCCATGTTTTGGCTATTGTAAATAGTGCTGCTATGAACATTGGGGTGCAGGTGTCATCCTGAAGTAGATTTCCTTCTGGGTACAAGCCCAGGAGTGGGATTCCTGGGTCATATGGTAAGTCTATTCCTAGTCTTTTGAGGAATCTCCACACTGTTTTCCATAGTGGCTGCACAAAACTGCATTCCCACCAGCAGTGTAGGAGGGTTCCCCTTTCTCCACAGCCTCTCCAGCATTTGTCATTTTTGGATTTTTGAATGACGGCCATTCTGACTGGTGTGAGGTGATACCTCATTGTAGTTTTGATTTGCATTTCTCTGATAATTAGTGATATTGAACATTTTTTCATGTGTTTTTGATCATTTGTATTTCTTCCTTGGAGAGTTGCTTGTTTAGGTCTTCTGCCCATTTTTGGATTGGGTTGTTTATTTTTTTCTTATTGAGTCGTATAAGCTGCTTATATATTTTGGAGATCAAGCCTTTGTCGGTTTCACTTGCAAAAATTTTTTCCCATTCCGTAGGTTTTCTTCTTGTTTTATTTCTGGTTTCCTTTGCTCTGCAGAAGCTTGTAAGTTTCATTAGGTCCCATTTGTTTATTCTTGCTTTTATTTCTTCTAGGAGAAAATTTTTGAAATGTATGTCAGATAATGTTTTGCCTATGTTTTCCTCTAGGAGGTTTATTGTATCTTGTCTTATGTTTAAGTCTTTAATCCATTTTGAGTTGATTTTTGTATATGGTGTAAGGGTGTGTTCTAGCTTCATTGTTTTACATGCTGCTGTCCAGTTTTCCCAACACCATTTGCTGAAGAGACTGTCTTTATTCCATTGTATATTCTTGCCTCCTTTGTCGAAGATGAGTTGACCAAAAGTTTGTGGGTTCATTTCTGGGCTCTCTATTCTGTTCCATTGGTCTATATGTCTGTTTTGGTACCAATACCATGCTGTCTTGATGACTGTAGCTCTGTAGTATTGTCTGAAGTCTGGGAGAGTTATTCCTCCAGCCTCTTTCTTTCTCTTCAGTAATGCTTTAGCAATTCTAGGTCGTTGATGGTTCCATATAAATTTTATTATGATTTGTTCTAGTTCTGTGAAATATGTCCTGGGTAATTGGATAGGGATTGCATTAAATCTGTAGATTGCCTTGGGCAGTGTGACCATTTTAACAATATTGATTCTTCCAATCCAAGAGCATGGAATATCTTTCCATTTTTTAAAGTCTTCTTTAATTTCCTTCATCAATGGTTTATAGTTTTCTGTGTATAATTCTTTCGCCTCCTTGGTTAGATTTATTCCCAGATATTTTATTACTTTGGGTGCTATTTTAAAGGGGATTGTTTCTTTACTTTCTTCTTCTGTTGATTTATCGTTAGTGTAAAGAAAGGCAACTGATTTTTGAACATTAATTTTGTAACCTGCTACCTTGCTGAATTCTTCGATCAGCTCTAGTAGCTTTTTTGTGGACCTTTTAGGGTTTTCTGTATATAGTAACATGTCATCAGCATATAATGACACTTTTACCTCTTCTTTTCCAATTTGGATCCCTTTTCTTTCTTTCTCTTGCCTGATTGCTGTGGCTAGGACTTCCAGGACTATATTGAATAGGAGTGGTGATAGTGGGCATCCTTGTCTTGTCCCAGATTTTAGTGGGAAGTTTTTGAGTTTTTCACCATTGAGAACTATGCTGGCTATAGGTTTGTCATATATAGCTTTTATTATGTTGAGATATGTTCCCTCTATACCCACTTTGGTGAGAGTTTTTATCATAAATGGGTGTTGAATTTTATCAAATATTTTTCTGCATCGATTGAGATGATCATGTGGTTTTTGTCCTTTCTCTTGTTGATGTGATGTATTACATTGATTGATTTACGTATGTTGAACCAGCCTTGTGTCCCTGGGATGAACCCCACTTGGTCATGATGTATAATCTTTTTTATGTGTTGTTGGATTCTATTTGCTAAAATTTTGGTGAGGATTTTGGTGTCTATGTTCATCAGTGATATTGGCCTATAATTCTCTTTTTTTGTAGTGTCTTTGCCTGGTTTTGGTATCAGGGTGATGGTGGCTTCATAGAATGAGTTTGGGAGTGTTCCCTCCTTTTCAATCGTCTGGAAGAGTTTGAGAAGGACTGGTATGAGTTCTTCTTTGTATGTTTGGTAGAATTCCCCAGTGAAGCCATCCGGTCCTGGACTTTTATTTGTAGGGAGGTTTTTAATTGCTATTTCTATTTCCTTTCTAGTGATCGGATTGTTCAAGTGTTCAGTTTCTTCTTGATTCAGTTTTGGTGGACAGTATGTTTCCAGAAACTTGTCCATCTCCTCTAGGTTATCCAGTTTGGTTCCATAGAGTTTTTCATAATATTCTCGTA
Source organism: Vicugna pacos (assembly GCF_048564905.1). Classification (NCBI taxonomy): domain Eukaryota; kingdom Metazoa; phylum Chordata; class Mammalia; order Artiodactyla; family Camelidae; genus Vicugna; species Vicugna pacos. Next base: position 93,595,124 of record NC_132992.1, on the reverse strand, counting down.
TGATATTCTGTATTTCTATTTTGTTTGTTGTAATTTCTCCATTTTCCTTTCTTATTTTGCTAATTTGTGCTCTCTCTTTTTTCTTCTTTGTGAGTTTGGCCAGAGGTTTGTCGATTTTATTTACTTTTTCAAAAAACCAGCTTTTGGTTTGGTTGATTTTTTCTATGGTCTTGTTAATCTCTATTGTATTTAATTCCTCTCTGATCTTTATTATTTCCTTCCTTCTGCTGCTTTTTGGGGCTTTTTGTTCTTCTTTTTCTAATTGATTCAGGTGGTGGGTTAACTTGTTTATTTGAGATTGTTCTTCTTTTTTGAGGAAGGCCTGTATGGCTATAAACTTCCCTCTTAGCACTGCCTTTGCTGTGTCCCATAGGTTTTGAGTGGTTGTGCTTTCATTATCATTTGTCTCAAGGTATTTTTTAATTTCAGCTTTGATTTCCTCATTGATCCATTGTTTTTTTCAATAACATATTGTTTAATCTCCATGCTTTTCTTTTTTTCTCCTTTGTTTCTCTGTTGTTGATTTCCAGTTTCATGGCATTGTGGTCAGTAAAGATGCTTGAGATAATTTCTATCTTCTTAAATTTGTTGAGGTTTCTTTTGTGTCCAAGTACATGATCGATCCTGGAAAATGTTCCATGTGCACTTGAAAAGAATGTATATTCTATTTTTTGGGGGTGTAATGCTCTGAAAATATCCACCAAATCTAGTTTTTCTATTGTAGTATTTAATTTCTCTGTTGCCTTGTTTATTTTCTGTCTGGAAGATCTGTCTAGTGATGTTAATGCAGTGTTAAAATCTCCAACTATGATTGTATTCCCATCAATATCGCCCTTTATCTCTGTTAGTAATTCTTGTATGTACTTAGGTGCTCCTATATTGGGTGCATATATATTAACGAGTGTAATGTCTTCATCTTGTATCACTCCTTTAATCATTATAAAATGTCCTTCTTTATCTTTCTTTATGGCCTTTGTTTTAAAGTCTATTTTGTCTGAAATCAGTACTGCAACACCTGCTTTTTTGGCTTTTCCATTTGCATGGAATATCCTTTTCCATCCTTTCACTCTCAATCTATATGTGTCCTTCTCCCTAAAGTGGGTCTCTTGTATGCAGCATATTGAAGGTTCTTGCTTTATTATCCACTCTGCCACTCTATGTCTTTTGACTGGAGCATTTAGTCCATTAACATTTACAGTAATTAATGATAGATGTGTGTTTATTGCCATTTTGAACTTATCTTTGCAGTTGAATTGGTATATCCTCTTTGTTCCTTTCTTCTTCCTTTTGTGGTTTGGTAATTTTCCTTTGTATTATCATGGATTTTATTTAATTTTTGTGACTCCCTTGTAAATTTTTGACTTGTGGTTACCCTTTTTTGTAAATCTATTAACCTATACCCGTTTTTAATAAACTGATAATAACATGATTTCAAACCCATCCTACTGTTAAAAAAATTTTAAAAAAGAAAGAAAAAAAAATCTATATTTCCCTGCCTCCCTCTCCCACTCTCAGTGATTTGTATGTCTTCTTTTATAATTTCGTGTTTTCTTTATTTGTAATTCATGAGTTATCACCTTTCCAGTTGTACGTTTCTCATTTGTGTAGCATCCTGCTGCCTTTCTATTTAGAATAGCCCTTTCAATATTTCTTTTAGCATGGGTTTAGTGTTGCTAAACTCCTGCAGCTTTTTTTGTCTGTGAAACTCTTTATTTCTCCTTCTATCCTAAAGGATAGCCTTGCTGGATAAAGTATCCGAGGCTGCATCTTTTTTTCATTCAGGGCTTTGAATATATCTTGCCATTCCCTTCTGGCCTGTAGTGTTTGTGTAGAGAAATCAGCTGAGAGCCTTATGGGGGTTCCCTTGTAGTTCACTCTTTGCTTTTCTCTTGCTGCCTTTAGAATCATTTCTTTATCCTTGACTCTGGCCATCTTGATTATGATATGTCTTGGTGTGGGTCTATTTGGGTTCTTCCTGTTTGGGACCCTCTGAGCTTCCTGTACTTGTATATCTGATTCCTTCTTTAAGTTTGGGAAGTTTTCAGTCATGATTTCTTCAAAAACCTTTTCAATCCTCTTTGATCCTTCTTCCCCTTCTGGGACCCCTATTATGCGAAGATTGGGACGCTTTGTATTATCCCATAGGTCCCTTATGGTATTTTCATTATTTTTTATTTGCTTATCTTGTAGTTCTTCTGAATGGGTGCTTTCTGTTGCCCTGTCTTCTAGATCACTAATTCGTTCCTCTGCATTAACTAGTCGGCTTTGCACAGCTGTTAGGTCATTCCTCATCTCTGTCAATGAGTTTTCCCATTTTGCTTGGCTCTTCTTTATAGCTTCAATTTCATTTTTGACATATTTTATTTCTCTAAGCATTATCTCTTTTAATTCCTTCAGCAATTTGATCACTCCTTTTTTGAAATCTTCATCTAGTAGGCTATCGATGTCTATTTCATTGAGCTTTCTTTCAGGGGATTCCTCTTGTTCTTTTAATTGGGAAAGATTTCTCTGCTTCTTCATCTTGCTCATACCTCTCTGGCACTGTGGTTTATGGAGTATCAGTTGTCTATTTTGGATCTTAAGGATTTTATCTATCTAATGCCTATTTAGGAATAGAACTTAGGAAAAAAAAAGAAAAAAAAGAGAAAAAATAAGAGAGAGAGAGAAAGATTTTTAAAAGAAGGGAGAAAGAGGGTTTGATAACAATGTATAATGAATAATAGAAGAGCGGGTTGAAGCAGAGTATTAATCGGGTGGAGACGTCCTTTTAAAACCTTTAAAAAAAAGGGGGGGGTGGGGAGATGAATATATGTGTTTGAAGCCTGTGTCTAATCAATAACAGGACATCAAAACCCAAGAGAAATAGAAATGAATTAAGAAGTAAAAATTAAGAGAGTAATTGAAAATAGAACAGGTAAAAACAGATTAAAAAAAAAAAAAACAAAACAAAAAAAAAGGGGGTTGTCGGTGTTCTCCTGGAGTCTGTGTGCTTTTAATGTGAAGTCCTTCTGTCTTCGTCCTATTTTGGAAGCTCAGCTTGTTTTCAGAGGCCCTCCGTTGGCGCCCTCTTCTGTGCTGCTCCCAGCACCTGTCGGCAAGCCGATCGCGCCTCCTCCTAACACGGGGGTCACAAGCAGCTCTCCTCTGCTGCCCCTCCAGATGCCACAGTCAGATGTTGCAGACTGGCCAGGCAGGAGGGCGGGTCGTGCCCCCTCCCAGCACCTCGGTCAGGGTTTGCGTTCCTGCCCGACAGGCGGGGGTGCTGCTCTCCCCCTGCCTGCGCCGCCGGTAGCTCTGCTGCTATGTGCGGCTGCGCGCTCCGCCCTGGTCGCGCTCCGCCCTGGTTGGCGCTTCGCCCTCGTTGCGCTCTGCGGGTGGGCTCGGGGAAGACCGAGGGGCAGCCTCGTCCCTGCTCCGAGCCAAGACCCAGCTGCTTGTTTGTCTTTGTGGAGCAAGTTCTCTGGGGGACCAGAATGGAAGGATCCTATCTGCCCCGGGCTGTAGGCCCGTCTCAGTCTGGCCCTTGAGGCTGCTAAGCCCTTCGGTGCGGACGTAGGTTTCGCCTCTGCCCCCGCCTGGGTGCTCAGCGCCAGAGAATATGGCGGCTCTGCCTGGGCCCCGCCCCTCTTCCCCTGAAAAGTTTCCGCGGGTTTTCAGAGATGGGGGTATGCACCCTTCCCCCGAGAGCACCTCAACCTTGCTGTTTTATGGAGGGCCCAGGTTGTTCTGTCCTGTACACCCACAGCCCCGGCGCCCAGCCCCTTGCAGTCCCCCGGAGCTGCCTCCGTGCAGCCGCCCCCGTCCTCCGCCCGGCTTGTGCAGCCTGGCCCTGCCCGCCGCTGTTGGCCCGCGTCTCAGGCTGGGTGTCGGGGGGGACGCTCTGTGCCCGTTTAACTTAGTTCTGTCAGACAAGGGCTGCTCTGTACAGATCCGAGCCTCGGAGGCTCCCCCTCCGTCCCGCTGGCCTCTCAGTTGGAGAGGGGAGACCCAGCAAGCGAGCGCCAGTCCTCCTTTGCCGCTCCCTCCCCGCGGGACCCATCCCGCGCTGCTTTGCCTTTTGTTCTTTCTTTTTTCCTTTTCTCCTACCAGATTTTTGGCGTCTTTATCTTTTGAAGAGGGTGATGATCTGTTGGAGTTCCGCAGGTGCTCTGGTTGGCTGAGTGGGTCTGTAGATGTGGGTCTTGGTGTATTTGTGGGAGAGGGTGACTTACAAGCGTCCTTCTACTCCGCCATCTTGCCCGGAAACTGGTGATGTCATCTTTACCTTTGTTTTCTGCACATAATTTGTCTTTTGCCCCCTCTGGCTGTTTATTTTTTTCTATGTCACTGGTTTTGAGCAATTTGATTATGAGGTGTCTTAATACAGTTTTTGTTTTCCTGATGTTTCTTGTGCTTGGGATTCACTGATCTTCTTGGATTTGTGAGTTTATGGTTTTCATTGAGTTTGGAAATTTTTCTGCCATTATTTCAGTATTTCTTCAAATATTTTTTTCTGTCTCTTTCGTTCCCTTGGGACCCCAATTATCCATATATTGGACCACTTGATATTGTCCCACAAGTCACTGCTATTCTGAGTTTTTTATTCTTTCTCTTCTTACTGTTTTATTTTAGATAAGTTCTATTGTTATGCCTTCAAATTCACTAGTCTTTTCTCATGTAATATCTAATCTGCCATTAATTCAATACAGTATGTTTTTCATCTCAGAAAGGGTAGTTTTCATCTCTAAAAGTTCTATTGGGTTTTTTTTTTTAAAGTCTTTATAATTCCATTAACGTTTTGAACTTATGGAATACAGTTATGGTAACTGCTTTAATGTCTTTCTCTGTTAATTCTAACATTTGTGTAAGTTCTGGGTTGGGTTCAATTAATTGATTATTCTCTTCATTATGAGTTGTGTTTTCTCACCTATTTCAATGCCTAGTAACCTTTGACTAGGTGCCTGGCATTCTGATTTTACTTTTTTGGGCACTGGATATTTTTGTGTTCTTATAAATTTTCTTGAGCTTTGTTCTGGGATGTAGTTAAATTACATGGAAACAGCTTGATACTTTTGGATCTTGTTTTTATGGTTTGTTATTTGGCTGCTTGGAGCAGTGCTCGGTCCCAGCATAGTTCCCACTCCCAAGGCACAACCTTCTTGAGAATCCTACCCAATGCTGGTGAATTATGGATTTTTCTAGTCTGGCTGGTGGGAAACAACACTATTTTCAATGACTGTGAGTAGCACACACTCTTTCCTCCAACCCTTTTGAATGGTTTGCTCCTCAGCCTTGGGTGGTTTCTTCCTACACACGTGCTGGTCAGAAGGCTGCTGGATACTCAGGGGACCCTCCACAGATCTCTGAGGTTCTCTCTCCTTTGTGGTACTCTGTCCTGAGCACTCTAGCTGCTTTGCTCTCCCCAGACTCTCAGCTCTGCTTCCTCACCTCAAGCAGCCCACTGGGCTGCCCGCCAGTCCCCCTCCCTGGCTGGGCAGTCATAGGGATCCCTCTTGTCTAGTCGCAGGGATCACTGTCCTTCGTCACCTGGCTTCTAGCATCACGAAACCGTTGTTTCAGGTACTCTGCCTATTTTCTTCATTGTTTCAGGTAGGAGAGTAAACCTGGTCCTCATTGCCCCCATCTTGATTGAAAGCAGAAGTTAATTTGCATTTTCATGTCAATGAGATTGAGTATGTTCTCATATGTCTATTGATCCTTTGTATTTCTTCTTCCATCTATTTCCTTGTTCATATTATTTGCTCATTTTCCTTCTGGATTATTATTTTTTTAACATTTTTTATTGAGTTATAGTCATTTTACAATGTTGTGTCAAATTCCAGTGTAGAGCACAATTTTTCAGTTATACATGAACATATATATATTCATTGTCACATTTTTTTCACTGTGAGCTACCATAAGATCTTGTATTTATTTCCTTGTGCTATACAGTATAATCTTATTTATCTATTCTATATATATATTGGTCAGTATCTACAAATTTCAAACTCCCAGTCTATTCCTTACCACCCTCCTCCCACTGGCAACCACAAGTTTGTATTCTATGTCTATGAGTCTGTTTCTGTTTTGTATTTATATTCACTTGTCTTTTTCTTTCTTTCTTTCTCCCTTTCTTTCTTTCTTTTTTAGATTCCACTTATGAGCAATCTAATGTAATAGTTTTCTTTCTCTTTCTGGCTTACTTCACTTAGGATGACATTCTCCAGGGACATCCATGTTGCTGCAAATGGTGTTATGTTGTCATTTTTATGGCTGAATAGTATTCCATTGTATAAATATACCACTTCTTCTTTATCCAGTCATCTGTCGATGGACATATAGGCTGTTTCCATGTCTTGGCTATTGTAAATAGTGCTGCTATGAATATTAGGGTGCAGGTGTATTTTTGAAGTAGGGGTCCTTCTGGATGTATGTCCAGGACTGGGATTACTGGGTCACATGGTAAGTCTGTTCCTAGTCTTTTAAGCAATCTCCATACTGTTTTCCACAGTGGCTGCACCAACCTGTATTCCCACCAGCAGTGTAGTAGGGTTCCCTTTTCTCCACAGCCTCTCCAGCATTTGTCATTTGTGGACTTTTGAATGATGGCCATTCTGACTGGTGTGAGGTGATACCTCATTGTAGTTTTTTTTTTTTTTCTTTTTTTTTTTTTTACATTTTTATTGATTCATAATCATTTTACAGTTTTGTGTCAAATTCCAGTGTTCAGTACAATTTTTCAGTCATACATGGACATATACACACTCATTGTCACATTTTTTTCTCTGTGATTTATCAAAACATTTTGTGTATATTTCCCTGTGCTATACAGTGTAATCTTGTTTATCTGTTCTACAATTTTGAAATCCCAGTCTATCCCTTCCCACCCTCTACCCCCGCCCCCCCGGTAACCACAAGTCTGTATTCTCTGTCCATGAGTCTATTTCTGTCCTGTATTTATGCTTTGTTTTTGTTTGTTTTTGTTTTTTAGATTCCACATATGAGCGATCTCATATGGTATTTTTCTTTCTCTTTCTGGCTTACTTCACTTAGAATGACATTCTCTAGGAGCATCCATGTTGCTGCAAATGGCATTATGTTGTCGGTTTTTATGGCTGAGTAGTATTCCATTGTATAAATATACCACATCTTCTTTATCCAGTCACCTGTTGATGGACATTTAGGTTGTTTCCATGTTTTGGCTATTGTAAATAGTGCTGCTATGAACATTGGGGTGCAGGTGTCATCCTGAAGTAGATTTCCTTCTGGGTACAAGCCCAGGAGTGGGATTCCTGGGTCATATGGTAAGTCTATTCCTAGTCTTTTGAGGAATCTCCACACTGTTTTCCATAGTGGCTGCACAAAACTGCATTCCCACCAGCAGTGTAGGAGGGTTCCCCTTTCTCCACAGCCTCTCCAGCATTTGTCATTTTTGGATTTTTGAATGACGGCCATTCTGACTGGTGTCATTGTAGTTTTGATTTGCATTTCTCTGATGATTAGTGATATTGAGCATTTTTTCATGTGCCTTTTGATCATTTGTATTTCTTCCTCGGAGAATTGCTTGTTTAGGTCTTCTGCCCATTTTTGGATGGGGTTGTTTGTTTCTTTCTTATTAAGTTGTATGAGCTGCTTGTATATTCTGGAGATCAAGCCTTTGTTGGTTTCATTTGCAAAAATTTTCTCCCATTCCATAGGTTGTCATTTTGTTTTACTTATGGTTTCCTTTGCTCTGCAGAAGCTTGTAAGTTTCATTAGGCCCCATCTGTTTATTCTTGCTTTTATTTCTATTGCTTGGGTAGACTGCCCTAGAAGAACATTTTTGAGATGTATGTCAGATAATGTTTTCCCTATATTTTCTTCTAGGAGGTTTAATGTATCTTGTCTTATGTTTAAGTCTTTGATCCATTTTTAGTTTATTTTTGTGTATGGTGTAAGGGAGTGTTCTAGCTTCACTGATTTACATGCTGCTGTTCAGCTTCCCCAACACCATTTGCTGAAGAGACTGTCTTTATTCCATTGTATATTCTTGCCTCCTTTGTCGAAGATTAGTTGACCAAAAGTTTGTGGGTTCATTTCTGGGCTCTCTATTCTGTTCCATTGGTCCATATGTCTGTTTTTGTACCAATACCATGCTGTTTTGATTACTGTAGCTCTGTAGTATTATCCGAAGTCTGGGGGAGTTATTCCTCCCCTTCTAGAGTACTTTTATTTGTTCTTAATGAGTTGAAAGAGCACTTCTCTTTAAACTCATACTGGCTTAAAGAAAAAAGGAAATGTTATTGTTTCATGGAACAAAATACCTCTTGCCCTTTCTCTTTTTTTCTAACAGGGACTGTGGCTGTTGGTCTCAAGTCCCACCTTTACAATTTGTGCTAAAAAGCAAAGATCAGCAAACGACAGCCTGCGGGCCAAGTCCAGCCGCCACTTGATTTCTGGTGCACACGCTCATTTGTTTACATATGGCCTATGGGTGTTTCCATGCTGTATCAGTAGAAGCAGAGACCACACGGCATGTTCAAAACCTAAAATAGTTACTATCTGGCCTTTTGTGGAAAAAGCTCACTTGCCCCTGGTCTAAAGTAAAAGACAAGAAGTTCTGTCTCCCAGTTGTATTGTGAACTCCTCCAGGAGTTCTCTGGTTGGTATGGAGTGAATCGTATGGTAATCCTTGATCAGGCTGACAGAGAGCTGACCAGCCATCCTAGGGTGACATGTCCACCCCCTGCAGCAGCCCCTCTAGGGTCCTGTGAGCTGAGTGGAGCCAGAGCAGAGATGGGGGATGCAGTTGAGGGGACAGGGAGTGGCAGGCAGACAAACACAAAAGTGTTCAGCAAAAGGTCAATGACTTTTGTCTGGTGTACATGTTGTGAACGTGTCAGAACACGAAATTGAAATTCTGGGGAGCATCCAGAGATAACAGGCATGAAATTATCAAAGGAGGTGTCAGATCACCATAGGCAGACTATCAAGGCAAATGCTTGGGAACCTGTCCCACACCTGGAATAAAAGGTGAGCACAAAAGAGAGAGGATCTGTGAACGTGGTCCTGCTGGGACACAGATCATGGGAGCATCTTCCTTCACCTAAAGCCTAGTAAGGGTGGCTTCCAAGGGATTGTCCACAGAGCTTAAAAAGTGGCCCTCCTTTGGAGGCACAGGGGACTGAGGACAGTGGATGGGGGATGGACTCCCAGCCACAGAAGCAGGCTCACGAGCTGCTTCAGAGGCAGAGCCGGGAGTGTATTGCTGTGTTGGGACCTGCCTGCTCCAGAACACCTGTCAGGGTGAGGAGTCCGAGAAAGCTTCTTGTGGACACACATAAGCTGTGCAGACAGGTCTGCGTCACATGGATGGGTCATCTTAGGTTCTGTCCTATAGTCCCTAGGGAAGGGCAGAGGGTCCCCTCCAGCCGCCAGGTAAATACCCACCTGGGGACACATCTGCCCAGGAGAGAGAATATCAGGGAACTGCTAGGGAGCCTGTGAATGTCCCCAGGAGGGAGGGGTCAGTTTACACTTTGCCAGACCAAAGATGAGACCACAGTTCCCCCACCGCCCCCAACACCGTACCCTTGCTCCTCTCTGGCAGCAGCCCCAGCAGGTGGAAGCAGGGCTGGGTTAGCTGAGCTGACTGGGGAAGGAAGGAACAGGGAAGCCACTGAGCATATCCCCAGTGCACATCTCAGGAGCTAAAGGGCCCAAGGGTAAGATTCAAAGTTAAATCAAGTTCAACGGTTTGACTCTGTAGACAGGGACATTCTAACTTCTAAACTGAGATACTGTGTGTGGCTTGGTTACCACATGTCGCACACGTTTCAGGATCTAGGGATAAGGCGAGGCTTAGTCTTGTTTGCGTTGTTGCAAAGACCGGAAACCCACTGTAGCCTGAGTAGGAGGAGTGTACTGTGAGGACACTGCTATGGCCTGAATGTCTGTGCCCCCAACATTCATATGTTGAAATCCTAACCCCCAATGTGATGTATCAGGAGGTGGGGTCTTTGGGAGGTGATTAGGTAATGAGGTTAAGCCCTCATGAATGGATTAGAGCCTATTTGGAAGGGGCCAGAGAGCTACCCCTTGCCACCATGTGAGAATACTGCAAGACAGCCCTCAGCGACCAGGAATAGGGACCGCGCTGGCACCCTGACCTTGGACTTTCAGCCTCCAGAACTGTGAGGACTGAGAAACAGATTCCTGTTGCTTGCAAGGCACCCAATCTATGATACTTTTTTATAGCAGCCCAAAGTGATCAAGACAGAGACAGAGGAACCTCACGGGTGTTTGAGGACACTGAGATTCCCTGGTTTGGGGGACCCAAGTGGTCACACAGCCCCTAGTTTCTGAAATAACAATTCTTACGCATAATGCCAGCTACCAATGTGTGAGCATGTACGTGAGCCAGGCACTGTTCAAAGTATTCTCCAGGTATTAACTCATTTAATCTTTCCAGAAACTCAAATGAAATACTGGGGTAGGTCCTATTATCATTCCCTTTTTACTCCTGAAGAAACTGAGGCACAGTAAGATTTTAGTATCCACACTAGTGGGCAAGACCCACAGGTATGCACTATGCCAAGTGCTAAGAAGAACTCCAGGGTGAGCTGGGGCCTTGTCCAGCCCAGGGAGTTAGGCAAGACTGCCCTGAAGGGACAATGTTGAAGCAGATTTGGGTTGAGCAGACAAAGTGAAGGTGGTCAGGGAAGGGCATCCAAGGTGAAGGGATTGGCAAGTGCAAGGGCCCTGAGGCAGGAGCCTGCAGGAACAGTTGAGAAGCAGCAAGGAGGCCAGTGAGACTGGAGTCAGACTGTGCAAATGGGGACACTGTAGAATGAATGGCATTGGTATATCTACACTGTGACAAAGGCAAAAAAATGGGGACCATCCCAGACAAATTCAGATGTTTAATCACATTACTTAAAAGCTAAGGTGCAGGGGGGTGGAGGGTGGGAAGGGATAGACTGGGATTTCAAAATTGTAGAATAGACAAACAAGATTACACTGTATAGCACAGGGAAATATACACAAAATGTTATGATAACTCACAGAGAAAAAAATGTGACAATGAGTGTGTATATGTCCATAAATGACTGAAAAATTGTGCTGAACACTGGAATTTGACGCAACATTGTAAAGTGATTATAAATCAATAAAAATGTTAAAAAAAAAAGCTAAGGTGAAGAATTTGGTCTTTATCTAAAAACTGGGAAATCATTGGTTTTGAGCCATGTAATGTACTCAGCCTTTTTTTTCATTTTATAAAATTGAGATATCGCACACATAAAGTGCATAAATATTTTTAGTACAGTTTAATTTTCATGTATGTACCAACCCATGTAGCAAGATGGGTCTGGTCAAGATACAGAATATTCCTTGCCCCTCAGTTCACCATCCCTCCAAAGTTCCCACTACTGTCACCTCTAACACCAAAGACTGTTTTTGCTTGCTTTCTAGAAAGTTAAGGTGCAATATATATAGTGATATGCACTACTCTAAAGTTTGAATGTTACTTACATGTACTTCTTCATAACCACCACCCAAGTCAAATTATAGAACATTTCTAGTGGCACAGAAGGTTCCCTCCTACCCTTTCCAGTCAATACCTCCTTCACAGAGGTATTTTTATCTCCATAGATTAAGTTTTGCCACAGGCTCCTTTGCTGCTTCTTCAAATCTTTATCTGCCCCCATCATCTGCTCTACCTGGCTGCCCTGCTCCTACTGACGCTCCCTCCCTCCTTTCCATCCCAGATTAGGGTTCCCTCGCTCCCCAGCCCTCACCCACCCATGGCCTCAGTGACCTCCCACAAGTTCTGGGCGGCCCCTCCTCTCCCGATGCCAAGGATTCCTTTGGGCGGGAGGTACTCTCCATCACCCTCCTTCCCCTGGCCACACAAATAAACCAGCAATCTTAGTACAAGCAGTGACTCGCTAGGCAAACTCAGCCTGGAGACAAACAGCAGGCTGCTTCCTGCCAAACTGCCACACTAAGGCATCTGTTTGCGGGGAGGGTTTCAGTCTGAAGTGGCCACTGCGGGTGCACCATGAATTCACGGGCCGCCGCTCTCCAGCAGCCCCCGCCCTGTCCCGGTTCAGCTTCAGCCTCCCGTGCCTCAAGTCAGAGGTGGGCCGCGTTTCCCAAAATGCCTCTCGCAGCGCAGGCGAGCCTTGGTTTTAAAGCAGCTAGTCATGCCGCCGAGGCCATCACAGCTGCGTCTGCGGAGAGGCTCTCGACGCCCACGTCAGCCCACGGGCCACGAAGCCCCCGACATCCCAGGGCTCGCGGGGCCTGCTCCGAGCCCCCAGGTCCCCTTCGGGAGCCGGACGTGCGCGTTCGGGAGCGCCGGCCCGCACACAGAGGGATAGTCCGCGACGCGCTCGCGCACGCCGCCCGGGCGCCCTCTGCGCACGCGCCGGGGCCGCAATCTCGGCGGCGCACTGGCCCCTCGCGCGCCCCGCCCCCGCCGGGCGCCGATCCCCTCCGACCGCCCCAGCATCCCGACCCCTACGGCAAGCGGCGAGGTCCGATCCCGTCGGGAGCCGGGAGCCGGGAGCGCAGGGGCGGGGCGGGGCGGCGCACTGAGGTCAGCGCGGCGGCGGCCGGCCCCGCCGTGGTTGGCTGCGCCCGCGCTGGCCGCGCCCTGGTTGGCTGCGGGCCGTGGGGCTGGGCCGCCGGGTCGGGGCTGGGGTCGGGACTCGGGCGCCGGCTGGGCTTGCGCAGCGCTCGGCTCCGCGCCGCTCTAGGTCATCGGCGGGCGGCGGGCGGCGGGCGGCGGGCGGCGGGGAGGGCGCGGCCGTGGGCGGGGCTGAGGGGCGCGCGGCGGGGGCGAGGCGAGGGCGGGCCGCGTCGGGCGGGGAGGGCGGCGGCGCCGAGGGGAGGAGACCGGCCCATGGACCCGCGGGGCCCGGCGCCCCAGACGCTGCGCCGCCGGGACCGAGCCCAAGATGTCGGCCTAGGCCGGGGCGCGACGACGCGGACTGGGCGGCGACGAGGCGCCTCCGCTGCCGGGGCTCGTGGCCGCCGGGCTCCCGAGGGCTCGCCCTGACGGACTGGCCGAGCGGGCGGCGAGAGGCCGGCGCGTTGGGAGCGGGCCGCGCGGCACCATGTCGGCCAAAGTGCGGCTCAAGAAGCTGGAGCAGCTGCTCCTGGACGGGCCCTGGCGCAACGAGAGCTCCCTGAGCGTGGAGACGCTGCTCGACGTGCTCGTCTGCCTGTACACCGAGTGCAGCCACTCGGCCCTGCGCCGCGACAAGTATGTGGCCGAGTTCCTCGAGTGGGGTAAGTGCGCGGGCGCGGGCCTGACCCTCAGCCCCTCCGACCCCCGCCCGCTCACCCTCCTCCCCACCCTCCTCCTTTCCGTCCTCCGGCTTCCGCTCATCCCGCCTCGTCACCGCTCCCAGACTCGCCGCCCCATCCCTCTCGGCCGCTCTTTGCGCTCTCATCCCTTCGTGGCGCTCCGTCCCGCCCTGCCCTCCTCCTTGGCCTTCACACATCCGCATTAGGTCGTCCCGCCCCCTCATCCTCGGAGGAGCCACATCCTCGGTTCCCACCCCCGCCTCCCGACCCCCCTCCCCGACCGCCGGCCGTCGCCCCGGCCGCTTCCTAGATCCACCCTCCGAGTCTGGATGTCGTTTCCTGCAGCGCTGCCTGGGATATCCGCCCCCGCCCCCGCACCGCGCCTTTGGGGTCCGGAGGCGGCGTCGAGTTCTTCCCCCCACATGCTCTGCTGGCCTGTAGAGGCAGCGGCGTGTGCTTTTTTCATCTGCCTCCCCCACCCCCGTGTATCTCCTGGGAGCGCCCCCCCCAGGTGACAGCCTGTCTACATCCCTTTGGTGTCCAGGGCCTGTACACCCCTTTTTACTGTACCACCTCTAAGGGAATTTTAAGGTTAAAGCCTTATTTTGAATACGTTATGCAAGAGCAAATTGATTTTTTTCATTGTAATTGTGCCAGACCCTTGTTTAATTTGGGGGCAAACTGAAACTGTTAGTGTATGGAAGTAACCTAAAATTTTTCTTCGTCCGATCTTTGCATGCCTTCTCTAATTTGAGCAAGGTTCTATAATGCTGTAATCATTGGTCCACTAACCGGTTATGCTTTATTAGGACAAAAATTTGATTAAGCTATTTTACAGTTATTAGAATGCGAAGGACAGTTACAAGTGTAAAGTGAAATCCTTTTTATCTCTCCCTAACTTAGGCATCCTGTCAAGATCCTCAGACTCACTTAAAAGCACTGAGAAGGAAGATGCAATACTTCTGTTCAGGGTTCAGGTCAAACCTATGAAAATGTTATCCTTGGATCTTTTGCGTCACTGGGCTAGGACTGTGCGGTTTCAACCAGTAATTTCTAATCTTTGGGGCTGATAAAGTTGACATTTATGTGAAGAAACAAATGTATTCCATAGTGAGGCCACCTACTCTGCCAAAATGATAGTTGGAATTTGGAATTTGGAATTTTGTTTACAAATTGAAACTTAAGTTGCGATGTTCTTTAGAGGGCTTCTGTTTTTTCTCTTGGGAGAAATACTGACACGATGGCTTGTGAGAGCAGCAGTAGATGGAGGTCCAGGGCCCCAGGATATAGCCTGCTATGCTTTATCTTGGTGGGGACCATCATTCTTGGTTACATACAATATTGATAGAGTAAGAGTACTATTCATTTTCTGGAATCATTTATCAGTGACATGATTTCCAACTGATTAATTAACTGGCTTCACAGTTGTTTTGACAGTGAAGTCTTTGGTGTTTGTTACATTCGAACCTTCTGAATGTTGTATTTGCCGTTCCTGGCTGAGCATTTGATCTTGAAATCCAGACAGTTTCACAATCAGGTTCAACTCAGTGCTTGGTGTGTGAGTAAATGTGTGACTGAAAGGAGGAAGAAGAGGAAGGCTGAGTTAGCAGGTAAGGTGTGATCCAGCCGGCCTCTGGTCTGGGGACTGCGGCGCCTTGGAAGGGCTCATCTGGAAGGCCGGACGCCCTGTGGACCAGTGGTCCTTTTGCAGCCCCATCACCACCAGATGGTACCAGCCACTCTGAACTGGTGGGCTTCACTGGAGGAAGCTCTTTTCAGCCTGTGTGGAGGTCTTACTTCATGAGATTTGGCTTTTCCAAGTCTAAACAGAAGCTGTGTGCTGTAATACAGAAAGATTTTGAAAATTGTATTCTGACTCTTTGGAAATTATGGTTACAAATAAATCACATTATCCTGAGAACTCAATTTGCCTGGAAGTGTAAACTTCAAATTACAGGGAAAAAGAATGGACTTATATTTAAGGTGGCATTTTAATGGACTAGTAATACATTTTAGAAGTAGTGTTTAATCTGACCTATCTAAGCACATGCACCATTGTAATCCTAAGTGTGTGTTGCTAGTTAGAGAGTGTGTCTCATTATTTAGTGTTACTTGGGACGCCCAGTTACTGTGATTGGAAGGCAACAGCCTTTCAAATAGAATTGTTTGTGGAGTATTCTGACTTTCATGTAGAATTACTTCTGCTCAAGAAGCGTATGTATATATAAGCTGTCAACCTGTGGGTTGTTGAGTTTTTGGATTCGCACTCTTGGTGGTGTTTGAGACCTCTGATGTGTTGAGTCCTGTCATGCAGAGGGCCAGCCTTGCTAGGTGTCTCATGACAGTTATGTAGAATTCTTGACACTCAATGAAGAAAAGCAGCCGTTTCAGCCCAGATTTTAAGACTTATTGGGGAGTCTTTGAAGAAATTTGGAAAGTACAAGTAATGAAGTTTTAAGAGAAGATCATTTCTGGCTCCTTTTTTCTTATTTCCACAGTGGTTGCATGGGACAAGACTCATCCAAGCCGTCATTGTAGGTTTTGTCTTTAATTTTCCCTTGATTATGTTTATAGTTTGATTAGCTTCCTCTATGAAATCCTGGACCTTAATTAAAAGTTGGAAATACACTGCTTTGCATGTGTATTTCTTTAAGCTGTTTTTTAATGCAAATTTGATACTGTTTGAACCACAGCATACGAAACACTTTGAAATTTATACAAGTAAACAGCAACAAATATGGACAACGAAATGAGCTGAATTTGTTGTTTTTTATCTTTGTTGTATAAAAGTACTTTTACGTGCATTACATATTTTTTTCCATGGCTTAAAAATAATGGCTAGTGTTGCATTTGGATGGAGCTGATGTCTGAAGCCCCAGTCCATTGGTATTGGAAGGACCACAGCGGCCCTCGTCTCTGGCCCCCCAAGTGCCCTGCAGACCAGGTGGGAGGCCTTGGGCTCGCTGATAGAGGCAGATGTGACTCCTAGTCCAGGGAGCCACTCTCATGAAGCTCCTCTGAGGAATAGAGTTAATCTTTGTAGCCTTCTGTTTGATTCCGTCATTTGTGATTTTTCTTTCTGTGAATGGGACAGTACCTTCTCAGAGATGTCCATCTGTGTGAATTCCTGTAGCTGCTGGTGTAGGGATGCTAAGCCCCAGGTGTGAATGGGATGACTCTATGGAATTTCATGCCTTCAGGCTTAACTGATGGTGCTAAACATCTCAAGATACATTTTAATCTTAATGGTTTCTCCAGAGAGAAGTTTTGCATAACATGGGAATACCTTTTTTAAAGAACAGATTTAAGAAACAGGTCTTTTGGATAAGATCTGACTTGTAGGGAAATATTGGGATTTCATAGTAAAAATTAGGTTTAGAGTAAATAGCTGTTTGAAGTGCATAGTGATATCGACTATGGCATGCAGTATATAACCACTGAACATTAACCGTCCAGCCGTTTATTACCCTTTCTCTCTTAAAACCTCCTGCGTTGACAGCTGGACTTTGAAGTGAGCAGCAGTTGTCTGTGTTAAATCTAGACTTGGAATAAGTAAAACTGGAGCTGGAGTGGGTTGTTCTCACCTGGAAATACCACTGTGTGGGCTCCCTGAAAAAGCTTACAATGTACGGTGAATTGTTCTTCAGGAGAAACACTCAAATGCGTGTAAGGTCAAAACTCAGGACTCTGCGATGTGGACAGGAGCCCCTCCGCCTGCCTTTGTCCTCCTCTTGTTGCAGCAGCTGATGCCTGTGTGAGCTGACGTCTGTGATGCTGGATAAACACGCCAGCAGACTGTTAATTCCAGACTACGTTAAGTGCGACAAAACCATTGACTGCTTTCCTTTCCTTTTTCTTTTTTTTTTCTTTGCAAGCTGAAGAGGAGTTTATTCTATAAAAAGGCCATTTTTTATCCTTTTTTTTTTGAGGAAGGTACTGGGGATTGATCCTAGGACCATGTACATGCTGAGCATGCACTCTACCAGCGCCTTAACTTTTTTTTGGTTGAAGTATAGTCGGTTTACAATGTTGAGTTAATTTCTGGTGTACAGCGTAGTGATTCATATATGTCTATATCTGTATATTCCTTTTCATTTTCTTTTTCATTATAGGGTGTTACGAGGTATTCAGTATAGTTCCCTGACTGTACAGTAGGGACTTGTTGTCTGAGTGCTTTTCTTGGTAGAGGCAAAAAGTATTTTTGAGCCTAATAAAGTAAAAGGATCATGCTGGAAGAGACCAAATGCAGATTTTTACCTTTTTTTTTTTAAACAAAAAAGATGATAAGATAAAATTAAAGAAAAATTTGAAGCAATTAAAAACATAGAAGACCCTGTAATCCCATCACTCTGACCCCCAAAACATAACACCTTTTATTCCCTGTCCCAAGTTTGATTCTTAGGATGTTCCAGAATGATGGTGTGTTAGGGTTGTCTTAAATTTGTGTGAGCTTCTCACATAAATGCTGTCTTACTGAGAGGAAAATAGGAGAGGAAAATACTCCGTTACATTTAAAATTATAAGTTGTTTGACAGTGTAAACTATGTATGGTAATTTTTGAAGGCTTAATTTAGATTTAAAATCTAAGAGAAAATTCATTTTTTTAAACAAATAAAATAGCTATTACCTATGAGATGGAGGCTGCACTTCACAGTGTAATTTTAAATAATCTGTGTTGCATATTAGGTTTTTGGTCAGTTTTATTGACTGGTAGGTAACTGGCAACAACATTGTTTTCAGATTAAAACTTTGCAAAAAGGGTCAATTATATACTAGGAGACTGGGTTTTTGTTAGCTGTAGGAAAGAATTGGAAATTCAAAGAGAAATTTGAATTGAATCTCATAATAGCTTGCTTCATGTTAAAGCTTCTTTGGAGGCATGGAACTTACTCTTCTAAGGGAACTCCTGACCGTACTGGCATGGCAGTGATTCCTCTAGCCTCCAAAATCACAGTCATGGGTTTGAAAACTGTTAGAAGTTTGAGAGATCAAGTGATCTGTCCTCCCTCCGATTCCCCACCCCCTTTTTGGTTCAACCAGGCTCTGGACATTTTCCATATTCATTACTGAGCAAGCAGCCCTCAAACCAGGCTTTCTCTCCTCCACCGGACCATGGTCAACCCCGGGCCTCCTCGCTGACACCTTCTTTGTTTTATCTCAGCCTGATTTTAGCCTTCCCTTTCCATTTCCGTTGTCACTGGCCTAGCTGAAGCTCTCAAGCCCCCCGAGCTCAGTGATAGCCTTTCTCACTTGAAGGTTTAAATACCTCTGCTAGATCAGTCTTAAACACTGCACCTGATTTTATCACTCCCCCTTTCAAAACTTCTACAATGACTTTATATTCTGTTGGCCTTGGAAAACTCAGGTCTGAAATCCGTGGTCCAGGGTTAGAATTTAATATTGACCTAAAAAGACACAACCAATCGTAGTTTTAGAAGTTGAGGTTTATGGCACTTTTAACCATACCCTGTGGACTGATTTTCTTTAAATATGATTTTTCTTTTATTAAAGTAAAGCATTTCCTTAGTTTTAAAAGTCAAATCATTCCACAGAGTTATAATGCAAAACAGTGGTTCCTCTACCAGCCTGTCCACTCTGGGATCTGACTTCTCCTAAGCCACCACTTTTAACCCTTTTGTTTCTGCTTATCATCAGCTGTCTTAGCATCCCATTCTGCTGCCAATAACAGAGGACTCGATAACTGTGACTGAAACAAAATCAAGGTTAATTTCTATTTTCATGTGAAATTGGGATGTTTGCAGTCTAGGGCTAGTAAGACAGCCTCATTCCAAGACGTCCTCGGGACCTGGGCCCATTCCTGCTCTCAGTGCACTGTCTGGTCTGCTGCTGGCCATACCGTCCACCTTTTAGGCAGCAGGGTGCAGGTGTTATGTTACTGTGGGGGAGTCTTGGATATCAGTGGCTATTTATTTAGTGATTTCTGCCTCAAGCTCCGTGTTCCCACACAGCGTGCTTGCACTGCGGGCTTCTGGGTTTCCATTTGAGACGTGATCTGTTAGCTTCCTCCTGTGGAAGAGAAGGCTGCAGAACTTTATACATCTCCTCCCCCGCATTGCCCAAACACACACTCCCCTTACTCTGTCTGTTTTTTCCAAATATGGCTATATAGTAATTGTTGTTTAATTGATATTCAGTGTGTGTTATCATCATTGGGTAAATATCATATCAGCTAAGCCACATAGGATACAGTTAATTCCCTGTCTTACTAAGATAAGAATCCATTCTTGTGTTTATTGGAATGAGTTGTTTTTTCTTTCATTTAGCTTGGATGCCAGTGTGCAGTCATGAATTTCATCCAGGTTTTTAAACAGAATTCCCCAGGACAGTCAGACACCTCGTGTAGTCTATCACTTTTCATCCCTCGCAGAACCTTTGTCTTCCTGTTCCCGTCTCGGCTGCTTGTTCTCTAGGCCCTCGCAGTCATCCTGGGATTTCTCTTCATTCCCTATGGAATTCTTTTTGTGCCTCTCCTCTGTTGAATGGGAATTCCTGGGTCCCGTGTCTTTCTCCTTTAGGTGGATTGTATGTCCTAGTGGCTTCCTGAGAAAGAGTTCATCAGAGAGAGATTGTTTTGAGACCTGGCCTGTCTGAAAATGCCTTTTCTTTCCTCACACTTGAATGACAGTCTGCCTGGGTACTACATTCTAGTTAGGAATCATTTTTCCTCTGAGGTTTGAAAAGCGTCACCCCACTGCTGTCTACCTGCCATTGTTATGGGACACTTGAGGCCGCTGTGATCCCCAAGCCTTTGTGAGACTTGTTTTCAAGGTCTTCTGTTTACCCCTCAGGTCCCTTGGTAGGTCTTTTTGGTGGGGACACTTGGGTCCTTCAGCTCTCCGTAGCTTTTCTGTGTTACTTCTCGATGATCTCTGATTTCTCCATTCAAGCCTTTTCGATTGCCTGTTATTCAGAGGTTGGGCCTTCTGGAGTACTGCGCTAACTTCCTTTCTCCTACTTTTTTCCATTCTTTGATCTTTTTGTTCTGATTTTTCTGTGAGAGATCCTCAGCTTTATCTTCCAGTCCTTACGTTGAATTTTTATTTCTGCCATCATATCTTTCACTTGTTCTCAGTATTCCTTTTTGTAACATCTTGTTGTTGTTTCATGAGGGCAATACTTGTAAAAAAACATTTCTCTTCCTTTTTAAATTGATTATATACACTCACTTATGTTATATAGACATTTCCTTTTGTTTTATGTGTTATCTCTGTTTCTTCTGAGTCTTTTTTATCCTGTTTCCTACTTTGGTCTTTGTCTTTGATGTCAGAAGCTCTTCTCCAAATGTCTAGTGATTCTTAGCTGTCTTTCCATAGTTATGGGTGGGCTGATTGAAACTCCATGTGCACGAACTTTAGATGGTGAGTCTTTCACCATTAGGAAATAGAGTGGGGACCTTGCCAATTTGAGGGGCACTACCAGAGTTGGTGAAGTAAGTCCTCCGCTGGGCCTGTCAGTTTCCCCAGAGAGGGGTTTCCTGTCTCCTGTCTGGACGGTGGGGAGTGTGGTCTGTGCCCAGCTGCCAGCTTTCTGGGAAGGCGGGCAAAGTGGAGGAGGGCTGATGGGCTGGGGGAGATTGGGGTGTCACCGCTCCTCCTCAGACTCAAAGCCAGCCCTCTTTTCTGTCCATTATTGTGTCGCCCTGCAGATCCTGGTGTCGCTCGTAATTCCCGAGCGACCTCGCCGACCTCACACATGGTGAACATCTAGTTCTCTAGCTTCTCAACACGAGATGCCTCTTGTTCGTTTGCCTTCTTGTTCGTTTGCCTTCCCCGCTGTGCAAAATTGTGTTGAGTATTTCTAGTCTGCTGTCAGCTCTGTCATCCGTTCAGCAAGTATTCTTTAAGGATCCAAGAAGTGTCAGGCGCTGCAGTTGAACAAAGCAGAATTCCTGTTGTCTGGAGCCCCTGGTAACGGGAGGCTGGGCCCCAGTGTAGGCTATACTCTAGGGGACCGGCAGGTACCCCAGTTTTCATCTCCATATGAAGTCAGGATGTATAGTTACTATTTTATTTTTTTGGATTTATTGCCTTTCTGTTATATTTACTCATTTATTAGAAAGCTTTCCCCATAAGTAGAAGAAATGGGAATAAGGGAGGGCAGGTGTTTGTCTAGTAATTGCTCAACATTGGAAGAAAGGGAGGGAGAAAGGGTAACAGGATGTGAGCAAGGGGGATTCCATGATGGGTGTGCTGAAACCAGAAAATGGGGGGCTCCTGAAGAGTGGCTGGGAAGAGGGCTGGGGCTGCACCCGGGTGGGTGTGGGGCGAAGTGGGAGTGCGTCTGCAGAGATAGGTAACATGGCCGTGTTGGCGACTGGGTGTTTGTGATGCAGGGGTCCTGTGTATAAGCTGCTTTTCTCGAAGTGACGCAGAGGTGATTCTAACTCCAAAGCGTTTGGTATGTAGGAAGAAATCACCAATTTAAAATAAAGAGCAAAATAAGAAATGTTCTTGCCAGTCATAATTTTTTAAAAGCATAAATAACAGAAACAAATTCCAAGGGGAAATAGACCTCCCTTACCATGACACGCAAACTATATTTTAAGGCTGTTGCTCTGTTGAGCTTTACCCCTGTTCGTGTGAAATAAGTGAGTTGAAATAATTGAATTTCTTTCATTTTGTTTAAAAATTTTAACTCAGGAGGGTAAACTTATTTTTTAAACTTATATTATTTTTAACTTGAAATAGCATTTGTATTGATTCTTCATTATTGGGGAAGATGTTGATTTCATGACTGGGTATATACATAAATGGATATGCAGCAGTCTTTAAAAAATAATTTTGCAGCTTGGTCACAAAAGGATTTGTTTTCTTTTTTTAACCCTGAGTATTTGAAATCAGATTGTTGAAAAGTTTAATAAGTATATTGACAAGTCACCTTTCTCATGTGCCTTTGAAATGAATCTGGGAAAATCGTGATGAAGCATTGCTTTTGAACATGTGGGATATGTTGTCTAGCAGCAAGTTGTGGGTTATTGGGAATGCTCTGTTTCCAGTTCCACCAGTTAATTATGGTGTCATGGATAGTATTTATATTAGACTGTATTAGGACAAAAAATGTTTCTCAAAATATCAGACATCATTATGGTTTTATGTAACCCAGGTGATAAAGCTAGATATATTTTCTCGTACAAAAATTTGATGTTTTTAAAGCAGGATTTACGTTTATGAGGTTCTGATAATCCTTGTGAAATGATATGTTAAGAGGGTTATTGAACAAAAACCAAATGTCTATCAGCAATATGAAAGAAACTTGAGTGACACAGCTAACTGGTTAAGTTTGTTTTAAGAGAAAAAGTTTTCTCTGTCGTTTACAGTTACCAGACACTTTTGTTTCTCCCCTTCTCTGCCCTTCACTCCCCTTTTCGTAACAGCTTTATTGTGATATATTCCACATACAATTTACCTATTTTAATTGTATAGTTCAGTAACTTCAGTATTTCATAGAGTTGTGCAACCGTCTCTACTGTTTATTTCTGTCTTAGCTCTTTTCTTTTAGTTCTTTTTTTATTGATTTTTTATTTTTGTTAATGGAGGTATTGGGGATAGAACCTAGGACCTCCTGGATGCTAAGCATATGCTCTACCACTGAGCTATACCCACCCCTCTACTGTTTATTTCTGAACATTTTCATCACCTCAAGAAGAAATCCTGTACCCTTTAGCTGTGACTCCCAACTCGTCACTTCCCCCCTTCTCCCACCCACCAGCCCCAGGCAACCATTAATCTAGTTTCACTGTATATTTGCCTCTTCTAGACATTTCCTATAAATGGAATCATATAATATATGGTCTTCTGTAATTGGATTATTTTCACTTAGCATGGGTGTTTTCAAGGGTATATCTGTATTTCATTCCTTTTCGTTGCTGAATAATACTCCATTTAATGGATAGTCCATATTTTGTTTATCCAGTATTCCGTTCATGGACAATTGGGTTGTTTCTACCTTCAGGCTACTATGGATGATGCTTTCATGTACAGGTTTTTGTGTGGACCTATGTTTTCATTTCTCTTGATTGAATCCCTGGGAGTGGAACTGCTGGGTCATTTGGTAACTCTATGCTTAGCGTTTTGAGGAACTGCCAGATTGTTTTCCATAACGACAGTACCAGTTTACATTTCCCCTAGTGGCTTACAGGGTTCCAGTCTGTCCTCATTCTCACCAGCGCTTGTAGTTACTCATCTTTTTTATTGTAGTCATCCTGGTGTGTGTGAAGTGGTATCTCATTGTGGTTTTGATTTGGTTTTGCCTGAAGGCTAATGATGTTGAGCATCTTTTCTTATTTATTGTTTTGTTTATTGACCATTTGTGTATCTTCTTTGGAGAAATGTCTCTTGTTTATTAATTGTGTTGTCTTTTTGTTGCTGATTTGTAAGAGTTATTTATATATTCTGGATACAAATCCTTTGTCAGACATTATTTCCAGATATTTTCTCCTGTGCTGTAAGTTGTCGTTTGGCTTTCTTGATGGTTTCCTTTGAAGCCCCAACATTCTTTTTTTTAATTGAAGTACAGTTACAATGTGTCAATTTCTGGTGTACAGCACAATGTCCCAGTCATGCATATACATATATACATTCATTTTCCTTTTTTTCCCATTAAAGGTTATTACACGATATTGAGCATAGTTCCCTGTGCTATACAAAAGAAACTTTTTAAAATCTATTTATATACATAGTGGCTAACATTTATAAATCTCAAACTCCTAGATTTATCCCTTCCCAGCCCCTTTTCTCACCATAAGATTGTTTACTAAGTCTGAGTCTGTTTCTGTTTTGTAGATGAGTTCATAGTATCCTTTTTTTTTTTTAAGATTCCACATATGAGTGATATCATATGGTATTTTTCTTTCTCTTTCTGGCTTACTTAGAATGACGATCTCTAGGTCCATCCATGTTGCTGCAAATGGAAGCCCTTAAGTTTTTAATTTTGGTGAAATCCAATTTAAATTTTTGTTTGTTGCTTTGCTATCATATCTTAAGAATCCATTGCTAAATCCAGGGTCACAAAGATTTACACCTGTGTTTTCTTCCAAGAGTTTTATAGTTTTGCTTTTATATTTAAGTCTTTGATCTATTTTGAATCAATTTTCATGTAAGGTGTGAGACGGGGTCCAAATTCATTCTTTTGCATGTGGCTATCCTGTTTTCCCAGCACCATTTGTTGAAGAGATTATCCTTTTCCCACTGAATAGTCTTGACATCCTTGTCAAAATCAGCTGACCATAAATGTATGGTCTTATTTCTGGGCTCCCAGCTTTGTTCTGTTGATACCTATGCCTGTCCTTATGCCCCGAGCACACTCTCTTGATTACTTTTGCTTTGGTAGTAAGTTTTGAATCCAAGAAGTTTGAGTTCTCCAACTTTATTCTTTTTCATGATTGTTTTGGCTATTCTGGGTTCCTTGAATTTCCATATAAATTATAGAATCGGTTTGTCAATTTCTATAAAGAAGCCATCTGGGATTCAGATGGGGATTGTGTTGAATCTGTAGATCAATTTGGGGACTATAGCCATCTTAACGTTGTTAAGTCTTCCTTTCCCTGAATACAGTATGTCTTTCCATTTATTTAGATCTTTAAATTGTTTTTTCAACAAATATTTTGTTGTTGGGGAGGGTATAGCTCAGTGGTAGACTTTGCACTTAGAATGAGTAAGGTCCTGGGTTCAGTCTCCAGTACCTCCATTAAAAAATATATATTTTGTTGTTTTCAGATTTTAATTTGTTTGTTTTTACCTTTTTATTGTGGTAAAACATATATGACATTAAATTTTCCATTTTTAATTTTTAAGTGTTCATTTAGTTGCATTGATTCCTTTCACAAAGCAGAATGTAAGATTTGTAATTATTCTGTTAAATTATTCCCAAGATTTTTTATTTAATGCTATTGCAAGTGGAATTGTTTTCTTCATCTCACTTTTGGATTTTCATTGCAAATTTATACAAATACAATTGACTTTTTGTAGTGATTCTGTATCCTGCAAAATTGCTAAACTCATTTATCAGTTCTAATGGTTTTTTAGTGGATTTCTTAGGACTTTTATATATAAAATCGTGTTACCTGTGAATAGAAGTAGTTCTGCTCCTTCTTTTTCCACTTCAGATGCCTTTTATTTCTTTTAGTTGCCTAACTAACTGTCCTGGCCAGAGCCTCCAGTAGTGTGGAGTAGAAGTGGCACGCATGGACTCTTCTGTGTTGTTCCTGACCTCAGGGAGGAAGCATCTGAGTCTTCACCATTATGTGTGCTGCTGGCTGTGAGTTTTCATGGATGCTCTTTATCAGGTTGAGGAATTTCCCTTCTGTTCCTAGTTTGTTGAGTGTTTTTTCATGAAAAGGTGTTGGATTTTGTCAGCTGCTTTTTTGCATCCATTGAGATAATCATGTGGCTTTTGTTTCTTATTCTATTGATGTGGTGTATTACCTTTAATTGATTTTTGTATGTTGAATCAACCTTATATTCCTGGGATAAATCTCACTGGGTCACAGTGTACAATGCTTTTTATATGCTACTGGATTTGGTTTGCTAGTATTTTGTTGAAGATTTCTGTATCTGTATTCACAGATACTGGTCTGTGGTTTAGTTTTGGTATTTGATAATACTGGCCATATAGAATGAGTTAGGAAAAGTTCTCATATATATATATATATTTTTTTTTTTTGATAATGCCGGCCATATTATATAGAATGAGTTAAGAAAGGTTCTGTTTTGTATATTTTTTGATAATACTGGCCACATTATATAGAATGAGTTAGGAAAGTTTCTCTTTTATATATATTTTTGAGAGTGAAAAGCTAGTATTCATTCTTTCAGTGTTTAGTACAATTCACCTGTGAAGCCATCAGGGCTTCGTGGTTAGGTTTTCTGTTATTAGTTCAATCTCTGTACTTAGTGTAGATCTATTCTTACTTTCTGTTTCTTCTTGAATCAGTTTTGTAGTTTTTGTCTTTTCAGAAATTTGTCCATTTCATTTAGGTAAATTTGTTGGCATACAGTTGCTTGTAGTAGTTCTTAATCCTTTTATTTCTGTAACATCTATAGTAATGCCCCCTCTTTCATTTCAGTCTAGCAATTTTGAGTCTCCTTTTTTCCCCCCTTGGCCAACTTTAAAAATGGTTAAAATGGCAAATTTTATGTTACATATATTTGATCACATCAAAAAAGTAATTGCAAGTAAAAGTAATTGAAGCCCATCTATATTGTTGAATGTAAGTAACCACAGTTAGTTCTTTCTGTTGTGGTAGAGTATTCCACTGAATTCACATATTACAGTTTATCCGTTCACTCCAGATGGACATCTGGGTTGTCCAGTTTGGGACTATTAATGAAGAGTGATGCTGCCAGAAATTGTTTTGGTTTTTAAAATTCTCCAGAGAGAATTAATGAGTTTTCTGAATTCAGTGTGTCTGCTGTATCATGAGTCAGTTTTTCTTTTTTAAAAAATTCCTCTCCAGACATTTCTTGAGTTGCTCTTTAACATTGAATTCTGTAGTAGTTTGTGGATTGTATTGCAAGTTGAATGATACTTAAAATATTAATTTCTTATCTGAGAAAAATATTCTCCAGTAAAATGAACTTTAAATGTTTTTAAAAATAAGATTTGGTGTAGAGAAGGTTAGCTGTTGTTTTCCATTTTCCCCATAATTCTCCAGTACTGCATACGAAAGGGAGTCTTTAGGTAAACATTTAGCAATGAGAGTATCACTGTAGACCTTTTGACAGTGGAGTCCAACATGTGTGCTGCTGTACTGGTATTCATCAGGTGCAGGATATGTATCTATCATGCTGAATTCTGAAAGCATTCCTCATGTCAGCCTTGCAGAGTTTGTACAGAATTTTTACCAGCTCATAAAACTGTTTTGTGACCCGGAAGGAATGCCAAAAATAAAACAAACGAACATAACAAATAAACTAGACATGTAGCTGACTTTCATGCTCAGATATGCTTCCGGTGAGAACTGCCGTGTGGTTTGTGACAGGAGCTTGTGGCAATTTGGATTCAGTCTGTTTGGATTTCAGTTGGTTTGAGGGTTTGTGAAAGAAAACTCAGTTTTCAAAACTATCTAGCCTAGAATTCCATGTCATGTCTTCAACTGTCCTCCATTTAGAAGGTAAAATAGTAGACGACCCCATATTTGAAAATGTCATCGTTCCTATTTTGGAGTGGCTTGAATTTTTCATATGTTGATATTCTTTGTCTTTGTAATCAGTGTTAGTAAAAGTGATAGCAGTTGGTATTATTTCCTAATTTCATTTTAAAACTTTTTATTATAGGAATTTCAAACACATTAAAAAGTAGGAGAGTGGAATAATGAACCCCTTGTTTCAGTCACCCAGCTTCCATCACCCAGCTTCAACAGTTGTTAAATCATGGTCTGTCTTACTTCATTTTTATCCCCCTTTCCCTAGAAAGAGTGATTTTGAAGCAAACCGTAGACATCTGTCATCTTACTGGTAAATATTTCCACGTATACCTCAAGGGCTGTCTTGAAAAACACAGCCGTAATAACATTGCAACATTGAAAAACATAACAGTAATTCCTCCCTGAGATGAAATACTTAGTGTTCAGGGTTCTCCTTTTTTGTTGTTTGCGGCTGATTTGTTCTCCAGGAGACAGAACAAAATCTGCCTGTGGTGTCTGGACCGGACACCTCCTCGCCCTCCTCTGACTGAGGCTCCTCTCCCTTTCCCTCAGGCAGTTTATCTGTGGAAGGAACCAAACCGCTTGTCCTATCTGCTTATACCGTTTGAACTTATTCGTAGTGTTTTCCTAGCTGGACGAATTTGGCTTTTGACAAATCATTCCTGTACTGTTGGCCCAGTATGTTTTGTGGGAACCAGAACTATTGAGGACTAAATTGATGTAAGAAATTAGATATTGCTTATTTCCTTTGAAATCCCCCCTTCTTCCTGTGAGGTATGTTCTCATCAGTACCTGATTTGGCCTACAAGCCTGGGTGTGGACAGGGTGCCGGCTCTGCTGTGCCAGAGCCCGGTGGTTGATGTGTTCTGGGTGACACTGCAGGGGGCAGGGATCAGTTATTGCCTCCTTTCCCTCAGGCCCTGTGGAGGGGCTGGGGACTCTCCTTTCTCCCCCATCCCAGGTCTCTGATTCACTTCCCCCAGTTCCCGGCTTGGGCATCTTAATGAGCGCTATGAAGATTTTAAGAGTTGATTAATGTTTAGCTAATGTCCTTCCTTTCCCCCCATGCTTCTGTATTGACTTGTTCAGCTTTTTCCTAAAAATTCCTTAGAACTCTTTGTATTAGGGAAATTAGTCTTTTTTCTGTATTCTGCTTGATGGTTTTTCTTAGATTGTCTTTTGTTAGCTCTTGCTGGTGTTTTGTTCTGAGTCATTACTGCAGTTTGAAGTGAAGGGTGCTGGGGCCTGAAGTCTCCAGTGCCGTCCCCCTTCTTGTGCTGAATGCCCCTTCCCTGTGTCTGATGCCCCCCTTCCTGTGTGGGCTGGCAGCTAGGCTGGGCTCTCACCTGCTCCCTTAGACGCCGTGAGCACTGCCTGCCGTGTGGCTGTAGAGAGTGCCCGATGGCCCGAGTCCAAGGCACCGTCCTCTGTCTCGGGAAATGAAAAAGGAAGTCAGAGGATGGTGCAGGGTGGGAGTCCGGGGACCTGCAGCTGGGAGCGGAGGTCAGGGCCACGTGAAGGGAGAGAGCAATTCTCAAAGGGTAGAAGCCACCCAGGGGGTAGAAGGAAGTGTAGACAACCTTGTAGCCCGAGAGCCGCTGACCTCCTCTCGCCCCGCCTTGTCCCCCACGCCGCCCCCAGCCCGGGCTTTGCTGGGTGACCCTGGGGTCCTGGGGGGAGGTTGCATCCTCAGCACTGCGCAGAACCTTGCACCAGCTGCCCCGCAGCCGGTCCAGTCTCCTCAAGGGCGCATTCAGGGAGCTTCCCATGTGTACCCCGCCCGGCCGCCCCGCCCTGCCTTGTGGAGCCTCCCCACCCCCGACAGGCTCCTGGGGAGAAGTCCTGGATCCCAGAGGACTGCGGGGTGGAGGGCGGCCCGGGCTCTGGGGCTCGGATGGGGTGGGGGTGGGGTCGGGGTCTGCCCGCCGCAGCCCTGAAACACCATCCTTGCCTCGCGGCGGCGGTGTCCGGAGGCTGTGGTGTGAGTGTGAGGGCCGCCCTGGAGGGGAGCTGCGGGGTGGGGGACTGGGGGGCGTGTCCTCTGGACCGGCTGCACCCTCCGGCCACCTAGGGAGCCCCTCAGGTGCTGTTGGGCTCGGTGGCTTGTAGCTCCGTCCTGGAAATGTTAGTGGGAGGCGGCTCCTACCTGGGACGTCATGGCTGTTCTTTGGGGACACGGGAATCGACGTCAGTGAGGATGCGCTTTTTTTAAAAATTAAATTAAATTAAATCTATTTATATTGAAGTACCATCAGTTACAGTGTGTCAATTTCTGGTGCACAGCACAATGTCCCAGTCATGTGTATACCATACATAGATTTGTTTCAATATTCTTTTTCATTAAAAGTTATTACAAGGTATTGAACATAGTTCCCTGTGCTCTACAGAAAAACTTAAAAAAATCTATTTTTATATATAATGGCTAGCAAGGACTCACTTTTTAAAACATGATCTTAAGCTGTTTGGTTTTTCAGTTGAGCTAAAGAGAAACTGGTTCCCACTTGTCTGTGTGTGACGCTATCGCTGTGGCTGGGTGTCTTCCCTGGTTCTACCGAGAAGTCAGCCTGCGGGGGACCTGGGGGCCAGTGTGGTGTGGGGGGTCTGGGGGGCCCGAGTGTGATGTGGGGGCTTGGGAGCCCTGGTTTGGTGGGGAGGCTGGGGCTGGGTGCAGTGGGAGGGGACTGGGGGCTTAGGTGCAGTGTAGGAGCTGGGGGCCTGGGTGCAATGGGGGGCCCTGAGGAATGGTGCAGGAGCCATCACTCGGACCGCGGGGCCTTCCATCATCAGGTAACACTTGGAGTAGAATCTTCTGTCTTTACTGAAGAGGTACGCGATTTGTGGAATGGCTATTAGCCTACACATGCAGGCTAAATATGGTAAAAGCTCAAATGAATTTTGGGTAAGAGAGGATTACCCATAAAGATTTAACCTTTTTTTTTTTTTAAAAACACCGTAATGTTCTTGGTATATCAACCATCGAGTTCAGAGACATTGCCAGATCAGACTTGGGTCATTCAGTGTTTGGCTCTGGACGATTACTGTGAGCATTGATGAAAATGTTTGTATACGGAAGATTTAGGAACTTAAATAGGACTCTGCTGGTCTCGGGATGTATGCTAGAATTTTTTTTTAACCCTGACATAAATTTGTTTTTCTATTGTTTTTAAGTTGAATGAGTTTTTTTTTAAATTAAGTTGAATGAGTTTAAAACTAAGTAACAGTCCTGTTGAACAAGAACGCCCTATTCTTACACTCAGACAGGAGAGTACACTCCATCCCCACTGGGGCAGGAGCTCAGAATGTAATGAAGGGCTTACATGATGTTGGAAACCCTCTTGGAAGCAGTAGGTTTTGTGTTTCTTCAGGTTTCTTCAGACTAGGTCAGTGTTGGAGCGCTCTCGGAGGCGGGCCTGTGCGGTCAGGGGCGCTTACTGAGCATCCTTAGGGCCGGATGGGGAGTGGCCTTTTCGCAAAGTGCTGGTGAAAGAAAGTGATGAAAGAAGGGGCCAGGGAGGAGCAGGGCCAGGAGCGAGGAGGGGAAGGCCTGTGTCCCAGAAGAGGGCCGTGTCCTTGCCCCTACCTGAGCGCGAGCGGACACCGGGAAAAGGAATTGAGGTGGAGGGAGCCCAGCGAGTCTTCTGCGATGCGTGTATGACCACAGCGCGATGACCTTGGCTCTGTGTATGGACACAGCGAGCCCTGTGCTCGTGGCTGGCATCCATGTCTCAGCTAATCCTCCCCACAACCCTCAATTCTGAGATTACCCCTGATTTACCCATGAGGAGACCAGGGCTCAGATCAAGTATCTTGCAACACCAATAGGGCAGTCAAGTCTAACTCAGGTGCCTGCTTTCAGCCAGTGTCTGTGGCTTAATTTCAGTAATTTCTTTAAATATCTTTAATACTTTTTGAATAAGTGAATAATGAATCATGGGCCCAAGCAGGCTCTATTGTAACACATTTTTTTAAGGTTTATTATTGTTCTACATATATATAATTCAGTGACTTTTTAGTATATTAACAGAGTTGTGCGACTATTACCACTAATTCTAGAACATTTTCATCATCCCTAAAAGAAACCCCACGCCCGTTAATAGTCACTCCCCTTTCCCCCTTACCCCAGCCCCTGGCAACCGCTGATCTTTTTGTCTCTATGGATTTGCCTGTTCTGGACATTTCGTGTAAGTGAAGTCATAAAACACATGGTCTTTGTGACTGGCTTCTTTCGTTCAGCATCGTGCTTACAGGATTCATCCATGTTGTAGCGTGTATCAGCGTTTTCTTTTTATGGCTTGATAATATTCCGCTGTATGGATAGGGCACATTTTGTTTATCCATGCATCAGTGGATAGACGTTTGGGTTGTTTCCGGAAAGGTTTTGGGTACTGTGAATAATGCTGCTGTGAACATCTGAGCGCAAGGTTTTGTGTAGACGCATGTTTTCATTTCTGTTGGGTACGTAGCTAGGAGTGGAGTTGGTGAGTTATGTGGTAATGCCATGTTTAAGCATTTTGAGGACCTGCTAGACCGTTTTCCCAAATGACTGTGTCATTTTGTCCTGCTGGCAGTGTAGGAGGGTTCCTGTTCCTCCCCCTCCTCATGGGCACTTGCTGTCATTATTACTGTTTCACGTTCCGCCATCCTGCTGGGTGTGAAGCGATAACTTGCTGTGGTTTTGACTTGCTTTTCTCCCTGATGGCTAACAATATTGAGCATCTTCTCATGTGTTTATTAGCCATTCACGTATCTTCTTTGGAGAAATGTCTGCTCAGATCCTTTGCCCATGTTTTAATTGGGTTGTCTGTCTTTTTATTAGTGAGTTTTAAGAGTTTTTTGTATATTGTAGATGCAAGGCCCTTATCAGATATGTGAATTTGCGTGTATTTGCACGTCTGCGTACATATTCTCCATTCTGAGGCTTGTCATTTTACTTTCTTAGTGGTGTCCTTTGAAGCACAAACATTTTTAGGTGTTTTTATGTATTTATTTTTTCTTCTAGTTTTACTGAGATATAATTGACATAGCACTTAATACGTTTAAGGTGCACAGCATAATGATTTGACTTACGTGCATCATGAAATGATCTCAGTTAAGTTTAGTGAGCATCCATCATCTCATGTTGATACAAGATTAAAGAATAGAAAAGTTTTTGGGTTTTTTTGTGATGAGATAAAGAGATGCAAACTTTCGGTTACAAAATAAATGAGTTACAGGTATGAAATGTACAGTATGGGGAATATAGTCAGAAATTATGTAATACCTTTGTGACAAGTGACAGTGAGTCTTACTTTGATCATTTTGAAATGTACAGAAATAGTAAATTGCTGTGTTGTGTACCAGGAAATAACATAGTGTTGGTCAGTTATTCTTCAAAAATAAGCAAATAAACAAGCAATCTCATAAAAAAAGATCAAATTGGTAGCCATCAGAGAGTAAATCCTCATCAGTAGAAGAGTTCTCCTCACAAGAAAAAGATATTTTTTCACAAGTTCTCTGAGCCCACTGTGGTAATCATTTCATGATGAAAGTAGGTCAAATCATTATGCTGTACATCTTAAATGTATACAATACTTATGTCAATTATATCTCAATAAAACTGGCACAGGTGTTTTTTAAAAAGGATTTACTCTTAATTACATCCCTGGTACTTACTTATAACTGGAAGCAAACATTTTTAGTTTTGATGAAGTCCCAAATAGTTTTTAAAAATGTTCTCACTTGTGCTTTTGGTTTCATAGTTAAGAATTCATTGCCTAATCCAGGATCACAAAGATTTGTACCTGTGTTTAAGAATTGTAACTCTTACTTTTAGGTCTTTGATCCATTTTGAGTTAATTTTCTTGTATGGTATGAGGGTCCATGTTTATTCTTTTGTGTGTGTTTGTCCACTTGTCCTAGCACCATTTGTGAAGAGACTGTTCTTTCCTCCTTGACTTTTCTTGGAGTTGTGTCTGTTTTTGAGCATCTTACAATGAAATCACAAATAGTTTGTGTCTGATTTCTTAAGCTTTGTGGTCTGTTCTTAAGATTCGTCAGTGTTGTATGTAGCAGTGGCTCATCCTTTTTTGTTGGTGAGTAATATTCCATAGCATGAACACATACTACGTATCTGTTTGCTTGTTAGTGTACATCTGAGTTGCTGTCAGTTTTTGAGGGTTATAAATAAAGTTACTCTGAACGTTTTTATCCCTCTTTGGTGGATGTAACTGGGTCATAGGGTGCATTATGTTTTGGGTGCTGAAGAGATAAAACACAAATAGGGGATGGAATGGCAATAAATCAGATACTCTGTTTAGAGGAGAGTGAAAGAATTGTTTACTTGGATTACCAGTTTTCAAAAAATTGAAATGATACAATTCACCTTTCACTGAAATGATGCTGACTACCATTGACTGTTGCTTCCTCAGAAGATGTACTGATTGTGAAATTAGAAGTGGCTGTTATTTTACTGTGCAGACAGAAAACCGTGCTTTTCCAAATTTGCAACAATGGCACACAAAATTCTGATAAAAATACTGCCTGTTGTAAGACGGTTAAGTTAAGAACAGCAAGAAAAATAGTTAATTTTTTCCTTTAGTTTTTAAAACAAATTTTTAATGTTATAGGAAAAATAAAGAGTCATCTATGTGGGAAATAAAGATAAATAACAAGGAAATTGGACTCAGACACAGTAAACAGTCTTATGGTTACCAGGAGAAAAGGGGTGGGAAGGGATAAATTGGGAGTTTCAGATTTGTGAATATTAAGTAGTAGTTATAAAATGGATAAATAACAAGTTTTTCTGTATAGCACAGGGAACTATATTCAATATATTATAGTAACCTATAATGAAAAAGAATATGAAAACAAATGTGTGTATATATGTATGACTGAAACATTACGCTGTACACCAGAAATAATTGATGTATTATAAACTATAGTTCAATAAAAAAATAACAAGGGAATTGAAATACCAAGCATATATATGAACTTGGGCTTTGTGTTTTCTGTTTGCTTATTTATTAAAAGCAGGTGATAGCTGTCCTGTAGGTTTTAGAGATTGTTATATATTATACAGCCCTGACACATATGTAGCTGTTCAGAAAGTGGTGATATTTTATCAAATATTTGGGGTGTAAGAAAGAGTAGAAGACAAATTTAAAGTGTTAAGTCAAGATCCTATCTTCCCATGTCTCTTAAATTGAACCACAACTTTGAGTTAATCGTAACAGAATATTGATGGATATTATTTGGTGCTAAAAGTTCCTCCAATTACTGAAATTAAGTTGCCCTCCTTTGAATGTGTTAATTTAGTGATGATTTGCAAACTTCTTACTTTCTTATTTTACTCTTTCTGCTCCCTTCTTAGGCCATTTCCTTTCTAGAACCGTTTTTGTCAGTGTCTTCTGTTATATGTCCTGGGACTAGTGTCCTCTAGAAATGTGCCAGCAAGGCTCAGACTCAGGGAGAGAGTCAGGGACCCAGGGAGAGTGAATTAGGACCTGCTCTGTTACAGGATTCCAGGGGCAGAGCTCTGGGGCTCCTTGTGGTCCTTGAGTTGCGGTCAAACAGAGGCGCTGTGCATCCCTGGCAGTCGGGAAGAGTGGAGATGGCCCCTTCCTTGCCGCTCTCGCAGCCTCCTTCCTGCCCTGGTTGTGTGGGAGGGCGCCTCTGTCTATCTAGGACGCCGTGGCTTTGTGCTGGGAGGCGTGAGGAGTTAGGGGTTTCTCCTCTGGCTCTGCACTGAAGCTAAGCTCATTTCCCGCATCCCTGCTCCTGGTGATGACCTCGCCCTCCAAGGGCGTCCCGTCCCGGTGCCCTGTCCCAGTGCTGCGTGTGTGCCAAGTCCTGTCCCCCCACAGAGTGCCCGGCACTGTGTAGTGCTTTTTGTCTTTAAAGTCGCTAAATAGAATGCTGAGGGTAAAGTTGGTCAGTTACTAAGATTCCTGGACATCTAGTTAGCAATTAAGATTTGGAATTACAAAACCATGTCTAGAGTGGCCATGTGCTGTGTTGCTGAGTTAGCAAAAGGCCAGACTCTCTTGTCACAGATGGTCTTAAATACCTCAGTTTATCAAGCTGTGGAATCTGTTTCATCAAAATATATATGTATATAATCCCAGTAGTTGATAAAGCAGTTTGTATGTTTATACATCTATTTTCTTTATCAAAGTTTTTACTCAAAATTTAGTAGAGAAAGATCAGGAAAAACTGAGGAAAAACCATTGAGTAAAATCATTAATTTCTATTAAAAAAATAGTCATAAAGTCATAAAGCGCTAGTGAGGGTACACGGAGTGGGAGCTGGTGCTGGTGAGCAGCCCTCAAGGAGAGGCATCGCCAGCTGCTGGGCACAGCCATAGAATTACTGGGTGCCATTAATGTTGATTTCAAAGAAGTAGCTGCATTCTGTGGATTGCTTGTTGAAGCTTGAGACATGTATTTTGTAGCCCTAGAATTGTGGCGCATCATAGCATTTAAGCCGGCGAAAACAAACCTGTGTTCGTCACCTCTGAGGTGTTCGGAAATGTCCATCCTGTCCCTGTGCTCCGTTGGGCTAGTCCACCAGTGCAGTCAGGCTTGCCCCCCCCAGCCCCCGACTGCCACGCTCGTCAGGGCCACTCCAGTCCCCGTGTGCCAGCCCCGGTTAATTCTCAGCCTCCAGCGTGGGAGTCCTGGCTTCCGGCACACAAGCTCTCCTCCTCTCCCCATCCTCCCGGCGTCGAAGCTCCCCGGGGCTCGGTCCTTGGTCCCCTCCTGCCCCTCATCCAGGCCCAGGACCCTAATGTCAGCTGTATACTGGGCCCCAGAGTCACAGCTGCAGCGCAGGCCCCTCTCTGGAGTTCAAGTCACAAATCCAGCTGCCTTCTGAGTGTCTGCTAGACACGTGCAGCTCACCCCACGGTCCGCTCCGTCTCTGCCTGCCTTCCCCACCTCACCTGGCACTTCCCTCCACCCAGCTGCTAAGGCCAAGGCCGTGGATGATTCTCTCACTGCACGTCCAGTCCAGCAGGAGTCCTCTTGGCTCCACCTTAAAAATACAGTCAGAATCTGACTGTTCAGACCACCATCACGATGTAAACTGTAACTCTCTTTCCTGCCCCATCACATTCCCAGTTTCCCTGGTTTTCTTTTTGTTCAGAGAATCTGCTGTTGTCCACATAACCCACTTGTCCTTTGGTATGCATGTGTGTGTACGACTTTGTCTGTGTCTCGCCCCGTTGAAGCGTGAGCACAGTGAGCTCACAGGTACGTTCCTGTCGCCCAGAGCAGCCCGCAGAGTGGGCGTTGATAAGTGCTTGCCGGGTTGACTGAGCTTGAGGCCCGTGAACAAAGCCCCGGGCCCTCACTGACTAGGGGGCAGCTGGGGCAGCGGCTGTGCCGTGGGCGGCACGCTCACTCGGTGCTGCGGTTCACAGAACGCGCTCACGCGTTTTCTCCTCGGTCGCTGCTCAGCCAGCACAGACATGCAGCAGCGTTCCATCCTCCTCCTGTACGGAACCCGCGGCCCCCCACGAGATCAAGATGCTCTGTCAGAGTTGGTGCTGGCTTGCCCTCTTTCTCAGTCAGAGCCCTCCCCACATCCCTGCGTATGCGCCGTGGGTCCCTCCTCCCCGCCTTTCCTTGCTCCCGCTGCTCTTGCCTAAGCCGCCTGCTGACGACGCAGGCACGCTCACACCCTCCCCGTCCAGCACAGTCGCAGGACTTCAGGGTTGATTTTAAAACCTGTGCCTTGACAAAGCTTTTACTTGTTCTTCCCTCTGCCGCTCCTCCACATCCCATTTCCAAGAAAGAAAAAAGATTGTAGGTTCCCTCCCTGTACCCTCATAGCTGGTTTCTTTTCTCTCTCTCTTTAACAACTTTATTGGGGTAAAATTCATAGACCATAAAGCCCACCCGATGTAGGCTGTTGCTTAAAACGCTTCATGGTTCTTACTTGCTTGTCCACGTGCTGTGTTCTGTGTTTCAGTCCCTGTTCTCTGCCAAGCCAGGGGGACTCTGAACGGCAGGAAGGTGCCTGTGCAGGGATTCCCAGTCGGACTTTCCTCAGTAAATGAGGTTTGAATTGAATTTGGACTGGAGGCCTGCATCCCTTAGGCCTTGCAGGGCACGTTAGAGGTGGGGAAGAAAGTGGTGCCTTCCCGCAGGACTGAGGAGCACTCCAGGACGGGGCCGGAGGGTCACCGTCAGCTGACACTGTTTACAGCAAGAGGAGCCCTGCCAGCCAGCGGGCGCTACGCCCGCGGTGGTCCAGGGGGACCGGCCGGCTCAACTTCTACCTGCCCACAGAGCCGGGCCTTTTTGAATTCACCCTCCTAATGAATAATTCCAGATGTTAAAGTGAAATTTCTTCGGAACTATCACATTTGAAGAACAGTGTAGTGAAGAGGGTGTGGAAGGCTTATGGTTTGAAGAAAAACTGCAAAGATGGTTGAAAGAGAACTGAGCAGTGTTGAGAGGAATGAGAAATTGTGATTGTCCCAGGTGCAGAACAGAAGCATCAACCAGGTCTTTTTATTCCAAGACCGAGTTGTTCTTTATTGGTAAAAAAATCAAGTGAAAGAAACAGACAAGTTTACTGAATTAAATTATGACTTTTTTTTGAGTTAAATTCTGGAATGGGTACATTAGAGGGTAAGAAAAACCTGAAACTAACCCCCCCCCCCCCAATATCTGTCTTGGCTACTGTAATCCCCAAAGCAAGAAGGTAGCTTAGGTGACCTGTTAGGGGAGGCGACTAGAGCTGGCCCTCTGACGGGCCGTAGCGCTTTCTAAGCCATCAGCTGCACCTGGTTTTCCCCGTTCCATTGCCGGAGACCACGGAAGGGCAACACGGCCTACCCCCCCCCCCGACCCCCAAGACCTGACTCCCCGGCCCTGAGACACTGCCGCAGCTCTGGGTTCAAGAAGCCGCGTGGTTGGGGCGCGGGTCCCTGGTTTTCTTGCTGACGGGCTGGGGGCGTTGCCGGGTTGGTGGTGGCAGTCGCTTGTGTCCAGTGTGAACCTCTGGCCTGTCATTCCGTGGCCACTCAGATGCTGTGGGTGGTCTTGGGAGCAGGTGCCCTAGGAAGTGCGCTAAAGGAGTGAGTTCCTGACTCACGTTCATACTCTGTGTAGACTTGGCCCTGTACCTGTCGTATTAAAATGAGGTCAGACAAAACAGAAAGAGAATGAAAACTCTTACATCAAACATTCTACTTACTACAGAATCTTTCAAAAGGGTTTTGTCTCATTTTCCCCCAAAGCAGTGGGGTAACACACCTGACTGTCTCTTTCAAGCGTGTCTTCAGCTCTTGGGTTTTGCCGGTCACTGTACTGCAGTTACTGACGATCCTTTGAGCAAGTTCTCCAAGCAGACCAGCTTAGAGGCCCGACCCAGCGGTGCCTGTCACGGCCTCTGCCTGAGGCAGAAATTTCACTTTAGTTGACCCTTGATGTTTTACATTTATCAAGAAATTCTTAAACTGGGCCTCACTGAAGAAAAGTAGCCATGCGTGTTGAATTGTGAAGGTCACTAGGACAATCAGAACGCTCTCCCCCGCTCCCGCAGTCACAGCTGCTCTGTGATGTGTGGTGGGGAGTCAGTAGAAACATGGGTTTAAGTGGAGGATCAGCGACGGCTCATCTCCGGCGGGGGGTGGGGGGAGGAGTGGAATGGAGACTGTCTGGGGTGGTTGGACCTTGCCGGTGAAATTTCCCTCCCTCTGCCAGTCTGGCAGGTCCAGCAGCCTCTGCTTAGGGCAGCCTCGCTGCTTAGGGCTTGCTCTGGGGCTGTGGGGGCCCTTTCCTGGGTGCTTGGTTTTCAGGGCTATTTGATGGCAGTTACTCAGTGCTGCCGAGGTGCCATCTTTGTGTGAGCTGCCTGGTAGAGCTTGTCTGTAACAAGCATACCTTCTTGGCTGGTAGTTTAGCTGGATTATGGGGTAATTTTGGTGGTACCACTTGCTTATTTATTATTAAATACGACGTGTAAATAATGCTGATACAGCTGATTAGATGGCGGTGTCACCCAGCAGTCATGACAGGAGCCACTGCTTGGTGAGAACTTACTGTGTACTAGGCACAGTGCTGAAAGCTCTCTGGGAGTTATCTCATACTCCAGTGACTTCTTGGATGAGCGCTGTTACTCAGCCAGCAGGTGAGGAGATGCCTTGGAGAAGCCAGGTGCAGCTGCCGGGCTCGCGCAGCGGCCCAGTGGTGTGGGTTCAGCACCCGGACCCACGGCAGTTGTGCTTGGCCTGGCCCCTGGGGCATGCCGTCTGCTTAGTGGTGGGACTGCGCTCTGGAGGAGCTTTACCCCGCCCTGCCCACTGATAACCGATGTTCGTTCTGGACCTCTGATTTTCCTTTTTCTTAAATTGAGAATATGTACAGTATGCTGCTTATGACTCATAGAAGAAATGGCCTGGAAATTGGCTGTCTCACTGGTGTAAACATCAAAGCATCATGCAGTCGCCTGTTTGTACTTGCGTTGTGTTTTTGTGACTTGTATAAGTATCCCCCACTCATCAACAATTAGGTTTTGGCTACTTAGCTTTTACGAAAGACCTACGTTAGCACCTATTTTGATACCAAAAGACATCCTAGGTTGGTTTTTGCTTTTAGGAAAAAAAGCAAAAGGTGAGAAAAGCAGACAGCGTTTATTTTGCATGCAGAGCACCTTTGTAGAGGCCTTACCCTCTGAGCAGTGAGGCGGCCCCGCCAAGCTCCCTCCCAGGAACCACCCTCTGCATCTCCGCGTTGAGCCACCGCAGCTCTAAAACGTGTCTGTGAGCATGTCTGCTTTACCTCCGTGCGTCAGTTAGCACAATGTGTCCTAGGGTCGTGGCTTTTCTGCTTCACCCACTTCAGCTTAGGGAAGGTTTCCTAGGTGCACTCTACTTTCAGTGGTGGGGGGACCTATGTGTGACTTGGTTGGCTCTGTCCTCGGTGTCGTGCTGTTGTGTGCTGGGTTTTTTTCCTTTTAACAAAACGTATTTGTATTCACATCAGCCAGGGAATTGGCTTTAGAAAAGAGACGTGTGCTGTGAAGGTCACTCGCTTTACGCCGGTTCTTCACTTTGACAGAGGGATCCTGAAGGACAGTGCCCTGTGTCTTGTGGGGGAGACCCGCTGTCTCGGGTCACTGCCTCCATGACTGGGGGCTTCACATGGGACGTGTGGCTTGGGTAGGAAGGCAGCTGATTCTAAGTGATACACAGCAGTGAGGCAGAGGGTTTATTTCATTAATGGCAGAGCAGAATGGACCAAATGGAGAGGGCCTGAGAAAAGCAATTGATCAACTATGGAGTGGAGGCCGGCCCCCACACTAGGTCTGGGCAGGGTCAGCCACCTTCACATGACAGCAGGCTGTTGGAATGCGATTTTTCCTGGTGTACGGTTGACTCAGTGCGGCCTCCCCACCCGTTCCCCACCCCTGCTTCTCAGATTTTCACTAACTCTGTCTGAACCCTGCTTGTCTTCTGAGTCAGTATTGGAGGGCTTCCTTTTCAGTCCTTTAAAATCTTAATTTGGATCAGGGTGAAATTTAGTGTTTGTTCACTCACAGCGTCACAGTTCCTGATCGTCAGCCTTTGTAGGGAGTTTGCATTTGGGGGACTTCGGGAGTTGATGGCCTTGGAAGATTCAGCTTTCTCAAACTAGTGATTGGTAGGATTTGTGACTGACTCCCTGTGGAGGATGGTGTTCTGTCATGCAACAAAAAATCTTGGTTATTAAAACAAGTAAAACTCATGTAATGTTTATATTGTTTTAAAAAAACTCATGTAATGTAATTTAAGCACATTTTGCAAAAACTTTTATGATGGGTGTTAACCTTCCATAGGTGTATCAGCGATCCGAAGTGTGAAAATGCACTTCCAGCTGCTTTGTGACTGTCTGCGCCTTCACAGCTGGTGCGGCAGAAGAGCTCTTGCCAGTCCTCCACTCCCTGGGGGGAGTGTATGCTGAGGGTGCTCAGTGGGGGTTCAGTTTGCACCTCATCTGCTTTTTTGTTCTGCCTGTGGCCACACTTGGGGGTGGTATTCTGGCCTCCTCTCCCCTCCGGGAGGAAGGTGGGACACGTGCTCCTGGCCGCCTGGCCTCCAGCCGTGGGACTTCTGTACCATCTGCAGGTGCCCCCCAGCGCGCTGTGGCAGTGGCAGGTCTCCGTCCCGTTGTCTCCACAGGACCAGGGAAGGACTTCCTAGGAGCGGAGCACCTGCTGTGGAGTGGACTGTTCACTCGGCGGGGGCTGGGGGACTGCCCCTCGTGTCCTCTGTGTGTCACTTGGCCTTTGGGCTTCTGTGTCTTAATTAGGAAATGTACTGTTTGGACTGGGTCGTCTGAAAGACTTTCCAGTTCCCAGCACATGGCGGCGGAGAGGCCGAGGCTGAGTCCGGAAAGATGACCAACGGGTCCAGTCCAGAGCGGGGAGGCCACGGGCCAGGCTGGAGAGGGCGGAGTGGGACTTCCCGGCCGCCCCCATGGGCCACTGCCCTGTGACACAGCCCTGTTTCCTCAGACTGCCCCTCCTTGGACACTTCTTCCCTCCAGTCTGATCTTACTTCCACTCTTGATAAACAGACCAAAGAAGGGGGACACATCAGTCTCTCATTTCTCAATGCTTTTCACTCAGCCAGAGATCACCCCTCTACCCCCAGTGCTTCCTGACAGAGCCTTTTCCTGTTTAAAGGGAACCCTGGACTCCCTGTTTCCCCTGACAGTTGGGATCTCATATTTGCCTGTGGTTACCCGAGACTGACTGATTTCGTTGCCTTTTAGGGCATCAAGAGAAGTTCTGTAGGGGACAATCTTGGGCTGTAGAAGGATGAAGAGATTAGGAGAGAAAGTTTCTCTAGTCAGAATACAGCTGTCTGAGGGCTAAGTTATATTCAGTTTCTTTTTCTGGTAGAGAAAGGAAAATGTCCCAAGTCGTTGAGTATCTTCTTACCTTAGAAAAAAGTGCAATCCCCCCCCCGCCCGTGGAGAAGGGAACCTTCACTGGTGACTGGTTGTTCAGTCAGCTGTGTTCGCTGTGTCCCCTTTGTCTTCCCCGTTTGCACTAGGAACTTGGGGAGCAGGGCCTGACCAGGTGGAGGTAGACCCGGCTTTGCTGGGCCCTCCAGCGCAGCGGGGAAGACGGCACTGAGCAGGTACAGGTGCGGGGCTTATTTATTGGAGGACCAGCAGGCTTCTGACCTGGTCACTTGGCTGGAGTCAGGGACCCCCAGGGATGAGTAGGAGCTGGTGGGGAGGTGTCCTACCCAGGGCTCTGCTTTGAAAGACCCAGGATTGAGTGAGGGCCTGAGTAGCTGAAAGACAGGTATGATGGGATCGAGGGGTGGAGTTGGGGTCAGAGGCAGGGCCCAGATGTGCAGCGTGCTCTGTGAGTGTTTAGACTCCACCCGGGAGCTACTGAGGAAAAGCTAGGGAGGAACCCTAAGCAGGGAGTCTATGGGATTATGTTGGGTTTGGAGAAGACAGTGCTGTGGGGCCAAAGGGCTGGAGGGGCGGGGGAGTGGGTGCAGAGACCCATTGCAGGAGCACAGGTGAGCCGTGGTGGCCTGCTCAGAGGGACGGGGCTGGGTGGCTCTGTGACTGATGGAGGGGATGGGGACTGGGGAGTGGTCTGAGACGGTGCCCAGGTGCTGTGGCTGCAGCTGTAGGTAAAGGTGTGTGTGGGGCTCCGTGTGGAACTCAGCCCTTCGGGGACATCTAGGCAACCTGGGCCAGTGTCTCTGAGTGGAGGGTGGCCATGCCTGTCATCCTTAGCCTGGTGT
The DNA here is from genome assembly GCF_048564905.1 of Vicugna pacos. Lineage (NCBI taxonomy): Eukaryota > Metazoa > Chordata > Mammalia > Artiodactyla > Camelidae > Vicugna > Vicugna pacos. Next base: position 93,551,949 of record NC_132992.1, on the reverse strand, counting down.
CAGGGGGCTGGAGCATCATCCGTGTCCAGCGAGTATTTGCTGACCCAGCAGCTTTTAGTTTTGTTGATGGAATGGGAAGGAGAGAGAATTTTACTCTTTCTAAAATTTATAATAGTTGTTGTGTTCGTCCTACGTAGAAATCTACCAGTACATTGTCACCGTGAAAATCAAACATTATCTTCAGCATTGCAGCTGACCCGCTTTCTTCAGGCTATCTGTAATGTCTGTCTTCTAAGAGAATCTTAATGTAAGTGTTGCTTACAGTGAACCCCTCATGGTGTTTTGGTGGTTGTGATTTTGCTTTGCATCCTGAATGTTTTAAGTGTATATGAACTGTGTTGCACCCCAGTGGATATAACTCATAAAATGTTGCCTGTGACGTTTTGCATTCTGCAGAGCATCCCAAGCTCCAGCGCGGTCAGTGAAGGAACGTTGGCCAACTGAAAAAGGGTTAAAAACGCTGATCCTTGCCTCCTCTCAGTAACCTCCACCTCCGGTTTCCTGGCAGTAGACTGGTTCTCCCCTCCCTCCCACCCTCATGTCAGCTGGCTATTCTGAAGCAATAATTTCCTGAAAATATGAAACAGCAGTAGAATCTTGTAAGAAAAATCAGTTTAATCCTTCACTGTCTCAGGCTCTGTAGCATGACTGAAGTCCTTGGATTCCAGTGCCGTGCTCCCCACCCCATCCTGCTCCCTCTGGCCTTACCCACACTGGTTCTTGGCACCCTTATGTTCATCAAGTTACTGAGGCTAAAAACCCAGCAGTCATTCCCAAGCCTTGTCTTGCTTCGCCCACATGGCAGGGACTGCATGTCCAAAGCAGAACCCGGGTGCAGCCTCTTCCTCACTGTCTCTAGGCCCGTCTCTGTCATTCCCTGAGCCACCCTCACTGCTTCCCGAGGGGTGGCATCCTCCAGCTCTGCCTCCATGCTACCCCCACAGCCTGCTTTCCTGATGGCAACAGATGACCTTGAAAAAGTGGTTAAAAATTTTTGGAAGCAGTTTTGGACTTACAGAAAAGTTGCAGATAGCAGTATAAAGAACTTCCTCAAGGATTTGAGAGTAAGTTGCTTACATGATACCCCATCCCCCTTGAATAGTTGAGAATATATTCCGTGCCAACAAGGTTAGTGTGTGTAACCACCTGTTGGCACAGTGCTGCCATCTGATCCTCCAGCCCCACTGAAGTGTCACAGATTCTGTCCTCCTTCGCAGCAAAGGAGCCTGCAGGGCCACACGCTGCACTTCCTTCTGTGCGAACAGTTCTGGCCGCTCCTTGACTTTTTTGACTGTGAAACCCTTGCAGGCCAGTCATTTTGTAGAAATTTAGGTTTATCTCCTATTTCCTCATGGTTAAATCCGGGTTACGTAACTTCAGCAGGAAAATCACAGAAGTGACACTTTTTCTCGTTGTGTCCTTTGCGGTGACCCAGTTTCATTTTGTCGCATCACTGGTGACGTTCACTCTGATCACAGACTTCACTGTTAAGTCACTTTCCGGCTTTTTGATCAGTAAGTATTTTGTTTGAATGTACTTTGAAATTATGTAAATACCCATTTCTCATCAGATTTTTAAAGTTTATTAATATGTCATTGTGTACTCCTGATCCTGTTTTATTTAAGGGGCTGGATAATCTGTGACTCCCAGTAGTAATTTGGGGTCACCATCATCCTTGGAGCACCTTTTTCTTTTCGGGCACAACAGGATGTTCCAGGCCCAGCCTGTGCTTTCCCGACCCAGCTTTGGAACTGACCAGGTTGCCCTGGTTTCTCTGCTGGAGAGCAGTAGTTAAAAACCAAGATCCACACTATATGCCTTTTGTCAGGGTGTTGCTGCCTCCAGCCCTCGCAGTAGACGGAGCACTCACCCAGGTGTGTCTGTGGTCCCTACATCCACATATACTGAAAACCATGAGTTCACACTGATGCCTCCAGTTCTAATCCAGTATTACAGGGTTTATTCTTCTCCCTAATTCGTAACTCCCTTTTCTGACAGTGAGGACTGGCTTGCATTATCCTGAATCTGTGTTGGTATGTGATGGATCCTTCTGTATGTGGCCGATCTCCTGTCCCCCTGACCCAGTGTCATTACCCAGTTTGGTCTCTGACCCCACTCCATGGGGCTCTGCCTACAGGGGGCGCTGGAGGGAGCCTGGAGGAGGGAGGAGGGACTTGCAGCTTCCTGCCTGCTTCCTCTTCCTTTGAGTGACACCTAAGCACCCTCTTCCCCTGGCAGGAAGGTCTGTGGTAGTGGGCAGCTAGTCCCAATTTGGGCGTTTTTCCACACTTTAGAGACCCGAGCATCAGCTGGCTAGCACACCCTCTCGGTTCCCTGGGTCCCCACCCTTAGGGCCTGCCTTTGTGCTTAGAGACCTCAGTGACCAGCAGACCCCCTCCCTCCCGGCCCCGAATTTCAGCTGTGCACAGCCTGTTGCCCAGGTTTCAGAGATTCCGGCTCCTTCCTTTGGTTCCCCAACCCTAAGGGCGGTGGTTGCTTCCTGCACCTGCTACCTTGTGATAATTCAGTGTTCCCGTTCGCTTTGTTAGTTACCTAGCTGACAGTCATTTCTGTTGAATTCCTTCAGATACCTGGTCTGGTTTCTGTCTGTTGACTCCATCTAGTGCGAACGGCAGGTTCCCTGACACGGATGACACCCCTCTTTGTCCTTTTCTCGGGTTTAAGTCCTCCGACCTTCCTTCGTCCCCTTGTGTCAGATTGATTTCATGGCTTCTCAGTACTTGTGTGGATAGCAGGGTGGTCTGCTGCTGTGATTAAATTTTCTATTCTGGTTTTAGCTGATGCAGTCTTAATGACTTTTACACACCACTGCAGTACTTTTACTATGTCCTTAGAACTGTGTTGAAATATTTAGCATTTTTCAAAACTAATGCTTTTCTCTGGATCCTTTTCAGTGCCCTCTGTTTTTATAAATGAGATTTCATTCACGTAGTTGATTTCCTGTTGCCTGATTTTCTCAGTTTCTTTATCTTAGGACTTGACTTTCCTGAGTGGAAGCTACGGCTTCCCCGGGTCCCACTGCCAAGTAGGGAGGAGTAGGCAGGACCAGGTAACGGACCGCTGGACCACTGAATTATGTATAGGCGATTAAAACTAGGAATGAAGATAAACACTTCGTATCATGCTCCACAATACTCTCAACAACAAATAATGGGTTGACTATTTTAAAAAGCCATTTAGCCAAAAATAGGATTGACTGTTAGATCTTGAAAGAGTTTATAACTTTCTAAGCCTTAATAACAAAATGACAAAAGAAAAATGAATTTAGTTTTACTAAAAGTGATACTTTTATTAATAAAAGTAATAATTGCTATAAAATAAAAATAACGTAATTCAGATAAGAAAGGCAACAGAATGGAGAATGATGTTTACAGCTGTTATGACCAACAGAGCCAAAGTAAAGCACTTACACAGCCGATTACAGACCCTCAAGACGTGATCGGTGAGCACATGTTATGAATGGATGATTAACATCATGGGGCACACAGCTGGGTATAGGAGGACATTATCTCATCAGGCACCAAAGGGCCGTCATTTTCAAAGGAAGAGACAACAGCGTGTGGTATTAGGGGGATGTGTGACTCAGGAGATGCAGTTTGGAAGGCCGATTAGGAACCAGAACAAATGTTAGCACCCTTTGGAGAGTCCTGGAGTTTCATCCTAAAAATTAATTTAAAATAGTAAAAAAAAAAATCTGTGTGCATGAAAATGTTCATTGCAGATTTATTCACCATAAGAAAATAATTTTAAAATTTTGAGTGTTTAACCTCTGTATTCAGCAAACACACAATTTTTAGTCATTGTGTGTCAACTTAGTGAAATATGCAACTGTTACAATGATAGTTGAGTAGTACAGAAACTTGGAAAGTGCAAGAAGTGAAATAAAAGCAGAAAAAAATAGCTGTGCAAACACCGTGTCTGGTCACGGGCTGGAGTGGGAGCACACGCAGCTACAAGGCTCATAGCACGGTTATGGGTGGGGTTTCTTTGGTTTCCATGAATATTGCCAGTTGATTTGCACATTTAAAACATAGCTAGCAAGTCTTGCGGGTCTTTGGGTTTTGCAGAACAGTCCGGAATGACGTGTGGAGCCGCTGCTGGAGGGGCATTTCCACCATGGGCGCCCGGTGTGGTCCGTAGTGTGGGCTCATCGCAGCTGACCGTCGGCGCTGCTGCTTCCCAGACTCTCTCCGTCAGTGAAACGGAACAAAAGTCAGATTTGTTGGGAGTGTTGTTCTTCACAGTACAATAAAAGGCACCCTTTGTTTCCCCCAAAAGACCCCAAGAAGGGTGGTGGTCTTAGTGGCTGTGTGAGGTACATATTTATCCATTAGGTATTTGGGGGATGGATATTTTGGGTAATAGTTGAAAGAAAGAAAGATGAGTTGTAGGTGATCTTTTAAGTTGTAGCTGAAGTGTTTTCATTAGCCTGGCTTTCCCCCTCCCCATAATTCAGGCCCTGTGTGTTCTGTTCCCCAGCTCTGTGCTGGGAGCGTTTACAGTGACGGTGGTAGCACTCCTCTGTGATAGGCACCAGGAACTTTCTGGTGCTCTGTCTGTGGTTCCTTGGATCAGTGAATCTCGATGTCAGACTGTAGTCTTAGGAAGAACTATTGAAGGAGAAAAAAATGTAGAATTAGGTTAATAATATGGAGCTCAGTTAGAAGCCCAGGAAATCCAGGTAGCAGGTTTGGGGGAGGTACTTGTAGGTGCACAAGTGGTTGTAAGAAGCAGCGCAGGAAGAGCTCTCGCACGTTCTGCCCAGCTTCCCCCAGTGGGAGTGCTTGCAAAGCTGTGATGGTGGAGGATGTGAAAAAGAGCCACAGGGAACAGGTGAAGCTTATTAGCATGAGCATGGTTGTACGTCTGGAGGTGAAACTAAGAACAGGGGTGAGAGACACGAGTGAGCAAACACTGGGCTGAGGGCGGGATGGACAGTGGTCAGGAGGGCTGCTTCTGGAGTCAGAGCACGTGGCTTCCACTCCTGGGGCTGCTGTGACAAATTACCACAAACTGGGGGGCTTAACATAGCAGAGATTTTTTTCTTTCCTCTCACAGTTCTTGAGGCCAGAATTCCAAAGTCAAGGTGTCAGCAGGGCCATGCTCCTTCGGAAGCTCCAGCGGCTAGCTAGTCTGCCCCGTCTCTTCCCACTTTCAGGGGTGTTGGCAGGTTTTGGTGTTCCTTGCTTGTAACTGAATCACTTGAATCTGTGCCTCCATCTTCACGTGAATTTGGACCAAAGACACGGAGACTTTCCCCTCTGTGTCTTTGGTCCAAATTCCTTCCTTTTATAAGGACACCAGTCCTGCTGGATTTAGGGTCCATCTCATTCCCGTGTGTGCCTTCATCTTAACTTGATTATATCTGCAGAGACCCCACTTCCAGATAAGGTTACATCCACAGGTTCTGGGTGGACATGACTTGGGGGGCACCATCCAGCACAGGACACTTTCCACTGAAACCTGGCTCGGTTTCCTCCCTGAGGATGGACGTGCGGACCACGGAGAGCATTGTGGGGTGCTGCTCCCAGCCCTGAGTGAGGTTACTGTTAGGGGCTCTGTGTGGTTATCAAGGATGGTTTCCGCGCTTTGGAGATACCATTGTCCTGGAGAATGTCTTGTGTCCCAGCTGCCCTGTGGCTCGGGGAGCTCGATGGTATCCAGTGCTGGTGCTTGTGTCTCAGTGGTGGCTGTGGACCAGTGGAGTGCCCTGGTCAGTCGCTTGCTCAGTGGGACAGCTTAGCTGTAGTGATTTTTACCAGGGGATCTTTGTTGTGATGGCATTTGTCATAACAGATATATTGAAGCACAGGTGCCAGTGTAAATGTCCATGTTAATTTACCCTAAATACCGACTTACCCAAACTTCACGTTTTAAAAAATATTCATTTAAAAAGTAAACTTTTTCAAAAAAAAATAGTATAACTTAATGGAATGCCCCAGTCAATTAAAATTTTATATATTATCAACTTACTGAATTGTTAATTTTACTTTTTTTTTTTTAATCTGTAGCTAAACCATTTACCCAGCTGGTGAAGGAAATGCAGCTTCATCGAGAAGACTTTGAAATAATTAAAGTGATTGGAAGAGGTGCTTTTGGTGAGGTAAGAGAAACTTCATTTTGTTACCTTTGCCTAGACCGCGAGCACCGCAGCAGCCCCCACCAGCGTTGTTCAGGTCCTATACGTTGATTTGGGGATGAGATGATTATCGGTATCATTTGGAGATTTCTTGGTGGATGAAATCTGAAAGATAGAATTAAGAAGAGAAAAATAAAAACGAAAGCTGGTGACTGGTGAATTACCCTGAATATTGTCTGGACCAAAATAGTTCTTACAGACAAACAAGTTCCTAAAAGTTCCGTTTGTCAATTGAAAACCGCCTTGGCAGCCATCTCCTAAAAAAGATGCAAGGGGTGGCATCGCGGTGGTCCTCATCGTTCGCAGCTTGCTCACCATGCATCAGTCCTGGTCCCGGGTGTGCGTCCGGTGCCTGCATTATTAGGAGGAGAGCAGCTTGTCCCCCAGGTCCCTCACCAGCCACGGCACGCTGCCTCCGCGTGGCCTTGGGCGTGTTGTCCCCCCTGCCCTGGCTGGACAGCCAGGCGGGGAGGCCGCAGGCTCTGTGTGCAGCACCTGCCTCGGCGGAGGGGCTGTTCTGCCCCAGCCTAGACTGCCAGTTCCCCCCGCGGACTAGGGTCTCAGGATCAGGTGGCTTTGCAGTTAGTCATTTAATTGGAAGGCATGACTCCTCTCTGAGGTTTTAGCCTTAGTGCGCTGAGCCTGGGGGCTGTGCGTGGTCCTGGCAGGGGAGTCCAGCTGTGAAACGCTCTGGGTCACATCACGGCCACGTGTGTGCTCTGCCCAGCCCTGTAAAGGGCTCCTGCTGTGAGACGGCGTTCGTTGTGCAGGGCGCACGCTGTATGCTGTGCAAACCACGCATGAACGGGAGCAAAGCAGCAGTTTCACGAGGTGGCTGCTGGGCTCTGAAGTGTCTCAGAAGACGTCTCAGCATTTGATGATCCTTCAGCTGCCAACACCTGACAACGGCGTGGCTTTATCTGCGGGGCTTCAGTAGGGAGCACAGGAAGTCTCCTCCAAAACGCTTCCAGTGCCTGGATGAGAGAGCTCTGGCCTGCTGAGCGGACGTGGGCAGCTGTGTCCTCGTTTCTTCCTTGGAAACTCCCTGGCTTCACATCAGACCCCAGCCCCAAGTTCTTTGGCGAGCCCCTGCCCCGTCCTCATGCCTCCCTCCCCCAACACAGCCTCGTCTTCGTACTCCCTGCTTCCCCAAGCAGTGGGTGGAGGGAGCGGTGCCCCTGGGGGGCCACTTTGGTGGCCGCCTTGTCCCCTGGGATGGCAGCTCCTCCCAGGCCAAGCTCAGAATGACCCTGGCTCTGGGACTCCCTGGCCAGACTTGGCTCTGGGCTGCCATGGGACAGGGAGGTTGTTGGCTGCTGCTGCTGCTTTTTTTTTTTTTAATTGAGATATAATTACATGTAAAATACACAGATTGGAAGTGTATGGTCTGAGTTAAGACAGATGTCTACACCTGTGTAACCAGCACCTCAATTGATATAAAGCATTTCTGTTTCCTAGAAAGTTCCTTCCTGTTTCTTTCCAGACCCCCCACCTCCTGTAAGCCCCACCTCCCCAGGTGGCAACTCTCCTGATTTCCACCAGTAGGGAACTAAACTTAAAGGTACACGGGCAAATTGAGTTCTGCAGAGAAATGGCACAGCTCTGAGCTCTAGGTGGAAATGTGATGATGTAGATACGGTTCATGGTGTTGTTTAGTGAGAAGAAGGAGAAAGCCTTTTAACACGAAAACCCCATTCAGTTCAGTGTATGTGTTCGCTGACTGTCTCCCTTGGTCCAGGAGCTGTGTCAGGCTGTGGGCCCACGACCAGCGAGCCCCAGCGTGCGGCGCTCTGTGACGACAGTCGGCCCCTGGAGGGTCAGGAGGGGCAGGAAGAGACTTGGGGCCAGAGAGGGAGAATGAGAGGACAGGAGAGAACGCTGTCTTGCTAAAATAGTTTACCGTTATTTTTAGGGCCTCCTTTGCCAGAGAACTTAATGTAAAACTCGGTTTTCTGAGTTTCAGGAAGATGGCATTGATCACCTTTCAGGTTCCCCTCAGACTGAGAGAAACACGCCCTCGCGCGGGCCTCTGCGCAGCCCTCGGCTGCTCGCCTTTGCCTTTGCTCCCTCTCCAGGCCTTAGCAGCTTCTTTGTGCCCCGCCCAAGTCATCCCCTCCTCCCTCTCTGGGCCCCGCACACCAGCCCTCCTCGCCCGGCGTCCCTGGCCACCTGGCTGCCCTCCCTGCTGTAGCTAGAATTTGGGGTTCTGAGCTCATGTTAGTGCCACCACCGTTGTTCCCTGGGATATTCTTATAATCACGTAGCTGAAATGTGCCCAGTTCAGCTTCTGCCTCTTACAACACCAGGCAGATCACAGAAAAGAGGACACTCTTAGTCATGGTTGGGACCAGACACGTCCTTCACCTGTGGATCTAGTTGAATTATTTTTCCTAGTGACCAGCCCGGGAAGGTACGACCTGTGCCTCTGCCGTGGTGCACAGGTGTGTGTGCCCACAGTGCTGAGCCGTGCGTGGGCTGTTTGAGAGCCCTGCCCTCTAGACTTTGCAGGGTCCGCAACACAGTTGTATGTCACGTGTAGTCAGTGCGTGACGCTCATACCTTAAAGTTGCAACACCCCCCACACACGCAGAGTTTAGAGAAATGCTTCTAGACTGTGGTTTAAACAAGGGTGGAAATGTGGGCCGTTGCCCTTCTTCAGCACAGTGGCTTTGGGAACACCCTCTTTCCCCCGTCAGTGTCTCAGGGACAGCGGTCCAGGGAGCTCCTTCCGCCCGGGTACCCCTCTGGAGGGCTAGTTCCCAGCTGTGTAGTGTGCTTCCCGGGGTTTTGTTTTTGGGGTGACAGAAGCTGGCAGTTGATGGCTGTGCTGGGTGCCCTGCTCAGCACCCCAGGCCTCAGGTGTTTTCAAAGACGTGAGCACCTCGAAACCTTCCGGCCACCAGCGGCATGGCTGCTCCACCGGGACATGAGAACCTGGGGCCAGGAATGGTGGGCCTGGTCACAGTGGGCTGGGAGCGCCACTTGAATCCCGCCTGCCTGACCAGAGCCCCCGTGTCCAGCGGCTCTGCCCTGCTGTGTCCCTCGTTCCTGGAATGACTTAAAAGGAAGCAGAGCTGTGCAAGCTGTGTTGAGAAACAGTTTCAAAGTAACAGAGCTGCTGTATGGAGAGAAGGGCTCACAGAACAGTCTGACCCCCTTACCGCACCCCCTTTTGTTGACATTTTGTTTCATTTGCTTGATCATGTTATAGCTGAGCTCTGCTGGTGCCCTCCCTCCGTCTCTCTCTCTCTTTCTCCCTCTCTCTCTCTCGTGTGTGTGTGTGTGTGTGTGTGTGTGTGTGTGTGTGTGTGTGTGTGTGTGTGTGTGTAACTTTTACAAAACCGCGGGGGCTAATAAAGGCTCTTGACCCCTAATACTTCGGGGCCTGCTTTTTAATAGGGACTGTCTTTTGCATAACCACAGTTCATGAACTTCACTTTGAAGTGGATGGAATACTTCTAATCCAGTCTGCTGTCCTACCCCGGCTTTGTGTTGGCCCAGTGATGCCCTGTTTTCCCTTTTCCCTCCTTCACTGGGGGGGCTGCTCTCATGCTCCAGAATCATTTTTTAATGTTTTGTAAAATTATTTTGATTTTTATTTGTTTGTTGAAATGTCTGGTTTTGAAGGTATTTTTAGGATCATCATCTCTCTTTGAAGCAATTACGACTAAGTTTTTTGACCAGGGAGAAATTTATGGCAAACCAAACTAGATTATTTTTTTTTAAGAAATTGTTTCTTTTAAAGTTGTAGAGAAAACTTGTTGGTTTGGGGTTTTTTTAACATTAAATTTTATTTCTGCATTTCACTTTTACATATTCTTGATTTGCCAAGTGTTTTCCATGGACAGTTACGTTCTTTTTCCTTCTGCGTATTTTATCAGAGCCATCCTGAATGTTTTCTGAAGGTCTGTGCCCTGATAAGCCTCTCCTAAAGATTTAGGCTTCCTTGTGTTCTGAATCTCATCGTCAGCAGGTTCTGGATCACTCATGACACTTGGCATTTTCAAATTTTGTTATTTTCCTCAAATGTATCATCAGCTCTACCATTCTTGCCAAGTTAGATCATTTCTGTACTATGTAGCTTTTTTTAAATACGGATACCTCACCTGTCTAGATGGTAGCTGGTTCCCAGGAAGACATAGATGCTTCTGACGTGATGACAGGCATGTGTCCGGAGTTCGGAGACCTCCCAGCGTCTTTATTTAGGCTCTGTTTATTCTTGATTTATTCAGAGTCGTAGGGAGTTTGGCCTGTGGTCTCTCAGACAACAGCCACTAGACAGCAGCTCAGGTGTGGTGTGATGAGGGAGAGGCATGTGGAGTGGCGTCGAGGGGGTGACGGGGGGCGGTGGCGGAGGATGATTTCAGGGCTCACATGGGCAGGGGACCCGGCTGGAAGCTCAGCCCTGTGCAGGCTCCGGGGTCACACCAGAGCACGCCCACGTGAACCCCGTCCTCAGGCTCAGGGAGGGTTATAGTTGCAGGGGACCGTCATTAGCGCAGTCGTTACAAAGCCTGCCCGAGGGGAAGGCCTGTCTAACCTTTCTGAGCCGCAGGTTCCACGTCTGTAAAGTAAAGACACTAAAAATGGCCACAATCCAGGACTGTGGAGAGGGCTCATGAGAGAGTGTGGCCGTGCTGCTCGGCACATCCCCAGCACATGGAAAGTGTGTGTGAGCTCTTGTGGTTACTTTGACGATGTTGTTCTGTGGTGTGTGTTGTTTAGGAAGCAAGAAAGTAAATAATTCACTTTCAGAACTCTTCGTCCCATATCTGCACTGTGGCTGCCTGCCATTCGCAGCGAAAAGGTATAGAAGTTACCTTCACTGCCAGTACGGTTTTGTGATGGGGACTTAGGTCAGCGGATGATTGATTTATGTAGTGTAGAACGTGCCGTTGGTTGGGGCAGACGTCACATGTGCTGGCAGCAGTGAAAGAGCTTATTTGAGACTTAATGGTGACCAGGGGTCCAAGAGGGCTTCCTGGAAGAGGTGGCATTTGAGATGTACCTTGGAGAACATGGCTGACAGCCAGCACGCTAAGTGCTGTGTACCTCACTCCATTCCCAGCAGGTTAAACGTATCGGCTGATCTGACCCTCACAGCAGTCTTAGGCCGGCCTGCTGCCATTTTCTGGTTGGAGAAACTGAGGCACAAAGAAGTGAATTTGCCCAAGCTACACTCCAGAGCCCACACAGTTACTCAGACCACCGCTGTGAAGAAAAGATCCCAGGGGCAAGGCCTGGCGTATGCAGAGGCTGGCGGTGGGGGAGAGAGGTGGAGCGAGCAGGAAAGAGGGAGGGGACTGGGCCCTTGAGTGCAGGGGGAGAGCTGTCCCCAGACACACAACGTAGAGGATGGTGAACCCCCATGTGCACCCACTGTTCAGCGGTGACATGTTTTGAATGAGCAGGTGAGGTCATTCGGGAGGCAGTGTGGCTACAGTCAAGTTTTGATGATGAAAAGGGCAAATCTTTATTTACGTAGAGAACTGCTTTCCTTTCCAGGTCATTTTCCAGGATTTCCAGGCAATTAAGATTTCACTGCAGTGATGTGAAACATGCTGACCTTTTGTTCCATTAACTAAGTTTTGGTTAAACTCCGCTTTGTGCTGCAGGTTGCTGTTGTCAAAATGAAGAACACGGAACGAATATATGCGATGAAAATTCTCAACAAGTGGGAAATGCTGAAAAGAGCAGAGGTAAGCATGAGCGTTACCATAAATGAACAAGTAGGCGCTGGCTTACGTCAGGGGAAGGGGCTAAGGAGGCCGGCGGGGTGAGAACCCAGCGTTCACAGACCTGGGCCCTCCTGCCCTGGCAGGAGTGAGCTGCTGCTGGTCTCCAGGACCGCAGCCTTCCCTGGGTGCCTGTCCCTGCAGTGGCCTTGACTCCTTCTCCCTCCCCGCGCTCCCCTGAGCATCCCCCTCAGGTGTCTCTGCCAGGGCCCAGGGAACCTTCGTGGAAACTTGAGGCATTTATCTCAGTTCTGCCCCACGTGCAGAGGAATTATTGAATTTGGAAATGTTTATGTCGTCCCTCCTTGAGGGGAGTGAAGATTATAAATAGATGGCTGCCGCCCGACCGTTTTCTTTCTTCTTCGTCCATCTCTGTGGCTGCCCTTTCGTGCCCTCAACCCTGTTCCCCAGCCCCTCTCCCAGCCCTGACTGAGACACCGGTGGTCTGCATCGTCCCCAGACTCCCTCTTGGCATCTGTCTTCACCGCCCACCCTGTGTTCCTCCATTTCTCATTCACCTCAGAGCCATGGGTCCTCCTTTCCAAGGACACGTTGCTGGTCCACTTCCCGACCACGCCCTTTCTGATCTGCACGCCGCACCCCCACCCCCGGTCCTTTGTCCTCTCCTTCACGCACCCCTGTCCCCAGCGCCTGCCCTCTGCCCAGGCTGCCCGCAGCCATGGTCTCCCCTGTCTCCTCCGCACACCGGCTTCCAGAACTTGCCACCTCCTCTCTTGGAAATTCCTTGTTGGGTTTCTGGCCTCTCTCATGCTGTCACTCTAAACCGTCCTAGTAATTCTAGGTGCCCCTTTGTTCTGAGAGTTCTTCCTGCCGGTGCTAGCCACTGCCGCGGGCAGACAATACACACTGCTTGTCTGGGCTGGTCGCTGCTCTGAGCCTCAGGCCCCCCGACGCGGCGGGTGCTCTCACTCCTGCGTCCCCGGCATCTCCGGTTTGTCGTGTCCGAGCCGCTTGTGGTCGTTCTCCTTCCCGGTTGCACCTGCGTCTGCTTTCCGGCTGCGGCAGCGGCTCGGGGTCTCACACCCACTTAGTGCTCAGCAGGTGCTGGTGGGCTGAGTCATCCCCGCCCTGCAGCCACCTGGGCTCGAGAGGTGGGTGGCCTATGGCTCAGCCTCCACGTGGCCCCACTGCCTTCCTCCCCACCAGCTCCGCTGGTCCCCTCCCCGCCCTCACCCCCAGCCCCCCCTTTTCATGTTGTCACTGGCACGTTGGCCGACATGGGAGACTCACTGAAGCAGTTCTCCTGTGGGAAAATAGATAGCTGCTGCCCCAGGAAATCTGAGGGAGGAATAAGGTGTTTGAGGAAAGAAATACCGACAGCAAATTCTGTTCAGGTTTATATTCATATAGAAGTGACTTATGAAAGAAGGTAACTGGGCCATAATTAACATGATTTGTTGTGTTAACCTCTGGAGTGAAGTGTGTGTGTGTGTGTGTGTATGAATTTGTTAAATTATAAAAATCCTACGGTTAGGGAGAAGTGATTCTCACCTTACCATAGTGGTTAGTACCTACCCAGTTGTTGCGGTGAGGGAGCACATTTTGAGAGTCAGTGTTGTTTAATCTCAGTCTAGGTGGCACAGGTCCTGTTTAATTGGCGTGCTCAGCACTAAGTCCAAGAATGTTTACTTATCGTGATGGTTGTCCTGGAATGTGTGTGGGTGCGCGCGTGTGTGTGTATGTGGAAGAGAGATAAACAGTGTAATGTAGATACTTAGCTATGATACTGGTTGGGGTAATTTTTAAATTTGTATTTAACTTAATAGGCTGCTTTAAACATTTACTTTCAAGGTGCTTGATTTCTAAAAGTCAGCTTTAAAGAGGTGGCCACGGAAAAGTCGCCACGCAGCGGAAGTTCGTAGCTTGTAGAGCAGACTAGGCCCTTGGCTCATTTCATCGGGTCAGTGAAGACGCGGAGAGCTTGCTCTTAAAGCAGAGCTGCCGAGGCTGTGTGCTGCCTGCGGCACTGCGCTGGCGGCCCCGGGCCAGGAGCGGGCTTCACCCTGAACCTTGAGTAGGCGGGTGCTGGGAACACGGGCCGCCTGGTGGCAGCAGTGTTGCAGGCGCTCAGGGTTCGGCCACCCTCACCAGGCCCGGTTTGGGGCGGCAGTGGTTCCAGAACCACCGGTCTCCTCACACGTGGATGTCGTGGGCTGATGGGAGGCCCATGTAAATCCTCCCGTCTGCTTCAGTTCGTAGAATGGGACACCTACCTCAATTACATTTTTGAAAGAAAAAACATTTTTAAAAATCTTAGGAAAAAAGAACGTGTGGAAAACAAGCTCTGACTGTCAGCATGAGACTGCATGTGAGACGGGGCTCAAGGCCTGCGCGCTGGCGCTCCACTGGGCCTGCTGTTGTTTCTGTTCAGCTTTGCAAGTTGCAGATAGAAGGAGTTAAAATCTTACGTGCTCATGAAAGAAGAAGTCTTACTGTAATTATGCCAAAGACCTGATTGCTTTAAAATACAGATTCCACCTGTGTACTAAAGCTCTTTTTAAAAAACCTTAGCCTACAAGATGGCCTTTTATCTATGTGCTACAGGCCACACGTCTTCATAGCAGAATCCTGTTCCGTTATGTGCATCAAATAAATCATGTACTGCAGATAGTCATGTTTCTTGGAAATAATCGACCCAGATCAGTAGTTCAGATCCGTGAGCAGGTGTGTGCCTGCCCTGCCAGCTGTGTGGCTCCTGAACTATAGATCTGTGACAGGGGCTGCCATGTGGGGCCGCCACACCACCGGCCACCCCCAGGGGGCCCTGGACGCGAGGGCCCAGCTAGGAAGCTGTAGCTGAAGTGTGCACATCAGCCAGGTGGGATCTCAGGTGTTGGCCATGGAGGTGGCATGTGTGGAAGGGACAGTGGGAGCCCACAGCGGGGAAGTGAGTTCTGAGCAGCGCTGGGCGCAGTGGTTCACGTAGAGGGTGGGGGGGGGGCTGGAGCAGGAAAGAGCTGAGGAGACCAGATTGGAGCCACCTGGGGGGAGATGAGGGTGCATCTGCTTCCCAGTGAGTCTGCGAGGCCAGGCTTCCCGCATCCTGGAAGGTGGGGACACTGTCTCCAGTGCCTCTGTCCCAGCGGGGCCCCTCTGCTCAGGACTGTGCTCTGCAGGGCACTGTTCAGATGGACGGACACAGCCCGACTCTCTCCCTGATTCTTTACAGACGGCTTGCTTCCGGGAGGAGCGGGACGTGCTGGTGAACGGTGACTGTCAGTGGATCACCACGCTGCACTACGCCTTTCAGGACGAAAATTACCTGGTATGTGTGGGCACCAACAGCTTCAGGGCTCCATCACAGGGCATTTCACTGACATTTTTGACTCCTTTGTGCTGCCACTAAAAGATGAGTAAGACGCTTTGGAATTGAGGTTGCTTAAATATATATTTGACAGATAAAACCATTGAATTACATTAAAACAAACCCCGTCGTGTTCCTCCTAGTCTCTCTGCACACGTGCCTTGGTCGGGAACGCCACCGTTGGCCCAGCGGCTTCTGCCCGTCATTCCCGGGTCTGGGTCTGCGTCTGCGTGATGGTCCAGGCACAGGAGTGCCCTCCCCGCAGGGCGGCTCCGCTCTCTTTCTGCGCCCGTCACTCTGACATCACTGTGTTCGTCTCTGGGCTTGCTTATGGTCCCTGTCCCTCCACCTGGTGGCAGCTCCGTAGAGGAGGGGCCTGTTACCTGGAGGGAGCCGACAAGGTTGTTACTGAGAGTGAGTGAGTGAATGAGAGTCCTGTGTGCAAGCAGAGCTGTGCCAGGTGTAGGAGAGACAGCCGACGGCTGACACGGGGCTCTGGCCCTCCCAGCTCGCTGTGGGTTGCGGGGTGGGTGACAGAGCAGGGAAGCCTGGTTGAGGTGCCCGTGGGTGGGGAGGGGCAGGGAGATCCGGGAGGCTTCTGAGGTGGGGTCCGTTGAGGTGAGTCTTGAAAGCTGAGTCTGAGGCAAGGTGAGAGGTTTGCTGGTAAAAACTGTTTGAGGGCAGGAGTCTAAGGTGAGGGCGTCTCCCCCTTCCTCAGGTGGATGAGTTTCCTTTCCTGGGAGACCCTGCAGCCTCCTTTTAAGGTCACGGCTCAGAGTCCAGTGGCTCAGACTCACCTCTCAGCTCTGCCACTGGCCTTCCCTCACCTATAGACCGCGAGCATGACTGCCTGCGCGGGGCTGCTCTGAGGACTCAGGGACCCGACGGGCATGGGGTGTAGAACCAGGGCACCGCACGTCGTGGCTGCACACTGAGCGGCAGCTGTCAGTATGAGGAGCTCAGAGCAAACGAGGCAGTGCTGTTTCCTCTCTTCCATCAGCTGAAAGCTAACTGCTCAGACCCGAGCATCCCTCTCTTAAAAGGAAACTGGCGTCAGAGAAGGCAGTTCCTGCTGGACAGCGTCTCCAGCGGGCTCTGTGCTCGGTGGCCCAGCAGCGGGGGGTTGGCTGCCCCTGACTCTGGCTGTGCCCCTCTGGCCTACAGGTGTCCCGCTGGGTCTCCACAGCCCCAGGCTTCCTCCATCACGGCCTTCAGAGCCAGCCGGAGCCGCTGTCCTCCCAGGGAAGGCTGCCCAGCACCTTGGGCAGTGCCCCTCCTGTCACTGGTTTCTGCTCCAGCAGAAAGGTTCTCTGAGCCTTCCCTGGGGGCGAGCCCGGGAGCACTTACCTTTCAGTTGGTACCGTTTTTCTGGTGAGAGTTGCCAGTTCTGTGTGATTTTAGATCATTCACTTCCCTTCTGTGGTCCTGCGTCCTCTTCCTGTGACAGCAGAGGCTGGAGAGATTCTCAAGCCCTGTAGACCTTGACGGACTCTTTCTTATGCTTCCAATTCGGTCACCAGCGTTCAGGGCGCCTTCTCCAGTGTCAGACGCTTCAGGCACCTTTTCCACTGATGGCGTGTACGTTATTCATTGAAATCTGTTCTCTGCCAGATACATCCCCTGAAGCGTAGCAGTGTCCTGGCGCGTCTGGGGGCAGCCTGGGCGGCAGGCGCAGTGGGAAGCAAGCCGTTGGTCCAGACTTGAGTTACGAAGCCTCCGCGGTGGAAGCTGGCCCTTTAGCCGTTAGGTTTAGCTGTGACTAAATACCGTGTTCTCTGCCCTTCCCTTCCCCATTTGTAGTACTTAGTCATGGACTACTACGTGGGTGGCGATTTACTGACCCTGCTCAGTAAATTTGAAGACAAGCTTCCAGAAGATATGGCAAGATTCTACATTGGTGAGATGGTGTTGGCCATCGATTCCATCCATCAGCTTCATTACGTGCACAGGTGAGCTCCTTTTTATGTATTTTATGGAAGCCACATTTACTGTGTTAGATATTCCCTTCAGAATTCCTGAGTCGTAGAGCCCGGGCTGCGGGCTCTCCTGAGAAGTCGGCAGCTAGAGGGCTCTCACTTTGGCTGTGGCCACGGTGCAGGATGCCTGACCGGGTCACTGCCTTCAGACCCCAGCGCCTGGAGCCCAGGACATTCCGGCTCCACTGTGACCATCGTGATGCTCTCTCTGTCAGCTGAAGTCACCTGCCTCTTGATATTTACCTGACACTGACTCGCGCCCTCCCCTGCCTCAGGCACGCACAGAACACTCATGGAGGGATGGTTGGGTTGAGGAGTGGGGCTCACATCACAGCAATGGAGAGGACTTAAATGGAGTGTAACTGCCTCTTGAGTGTGTGGGGCGGGGTGGAGACTGGGGCAGGCCCCCTGCTCTCCTGGCCTTCTGCTGCCGGGCACCGGCCTGGGTGCTCGCCCAGCCCGCACCTCCGCATCTGTCTCACTCTGCTGTTAAAGACGGCAGTGCAGGCCTGTAGGGCTGGAGGGGGGGGGGTTGGTTTTGATTTGTTTTACTTTTATGAGAGTGATTTCGTAGCAACAGCAAAAGTCAGATAGTTGTATAGGACTTACAGCAAAACCTGGGTCTCCAGCCCTGCCCCACCCTTGCCACAGTAACGGCTGACAACTTTTTCAGTTGTTTCTTCAACTTTCGTTGCT
Organism: Vicugna pacos; assembly: GCF_048564905.1. NCBI lineage: Eukaryota > Metazoa > Chordata > Mammalia > Artiodactyla > Camelidae > Vicugna > Vicugna pacos. The sequence goes on along the minus strand of NC_132992.1, from coordinate 93,534,057 downwards.
ACCTTCACGGTTCTAAATAACAGGCTTCAGTTGCTATTTTATTTTTTGTGGGGAGGGAGTTTAGATCACACCTGTTAAAGCAGATTTAACTCTTCTACTAAGTGCATGTCTCTCCCTCACCCCTCTCTTCTGCACACACTCTCAGACTTCCCTCTTCTGGTCCCAGCTGGTAAAATGCAGCAACACGGGTTTGAGCTGCTCAGGTCCACTTATACACGGTTTCTTTCACGCACACACACTGTTGTGCTACGCGGTCTGCAGGTGCGGGTCGCGGGGACGGAGGCCGACTACGGAGTCGTACTCAGATTACACTGTGCAGAGGGTTGGCGCCCCAACTCCAGTGTTGCTCAAGGGTCAGCTGTAGTAACTATTGGTTAAATCAGAGTTTGGTGTTTGTAATATAACGTGTAAATATTACAGATGAGCTTTGTACTATAAATGGTTATACTGCTTATAAAAGTTTTCGTTTCCTCTGGAGTTGATAATTGCCCTGTTTTTTCATTGGCTACTTTTCTATGCAGCTGTCACTAATTATCACCAAATGTTGTGACCAGATTCTAAAGCCTGTGCATTCAGGCCCACCGGGTATCCTTGGTCTGCTGTCTTCCTGGCTCTGTCCCATCCATCTCCCCCGTTCCTCCCTTCCCTGGTGGTTCTCATTCAGAGCTTTCTTTTCAAGTGGAGAGATCCCTTCCCATCTCCCTGGGGCTGGATCCCTTGTTTTCTGAGTCACGCGCCTTCCTTTCTTGGTTTGTTCTTTTGACTCGGGAGCACATACCCTCCAGTACTTGCTGGAGAAGTTGTGTGAGATCTTTTTTTTTAAGATCAGCATCTTAGTTCCACTGCCTGACTGATAGGCTGCCCAGTGATGGAATTCTTGATGAGGAATCATCCTCTTGGGACTGGGATGGTGTCGTGCCTTCCGTGTTGCTGAGCCCTCACGGGTCCCCTGAGCAGACGTCATGGGCGGGCCGAGCCTTGAAGCCCGTCAAGGATTTTCCGAAGCAGCGCAGGTCCTGTTCCGAGGGGAGCGATGGCGCCCGGTGTCAGAGTACCAGCCCTTCAGGTCCCGCCCCGAGTGTGACCTCGTTGCTCAGGGAGGAAGTGGAGGCCCTGGGAGGTGGGACACTCGCCGCAGCGCACGGCCCTGCTCAGGGCGCTGTGCGGCAGGTCCCCACGTCACAGGGAGCTGCCCAGTAGCAGTGCGGCTTCTAGGGTGATGCTGCTGGGGACAACGTGTCTTCTTTTTTCCTGTGTTCATTTCTGTCTCTGTGCCTGCTTTTGTGACAGTTATTATGGTTGTTTTTAACATTAGATTTTATGCTCTTCTTGATAGAACTTTGCCTGATTCACAACAGAGAGGTGAATGTCTTTGTATTTGTCACAGATCTCCAAGGAAATTCATTTGACCAGCTTTTAAGTAGTTTATTCTTTCCTGTTTTCCCCTAATTAGAAAGCTTTCTCGTTTTCTTAATTGGTTCTGGAGAAGCTTTGCTCTGTCATTTAATCTCCGGACATAGTAGGAAACATTAAAATATGCAACTCAAAAACTTTGTCTCTCAGAGTCAACTCAGTGTTCAGACTAAGTGCTTGAACAACTTAGTCTAAAAACCAGAAAGCTGCATTGTTGCAGAGTTCACCACATGGGATTTTGTAGGAAGTCGGTCCTTCCCCAGTCTCAGAGGGGCATACTGTGAGCAAGCTCAGGCTATGTTAGGGGCCGGAAGCGAGCGGCCTCGTTGGCACAAGTGTTACCACGGGTGGGCGTAACAAACGCAGTTAAGACTGCAGCCTTGGGCCCCTTTCCGAGGGAGGATGTGTACCGTGGCGGCTGTGGGCAGTGCCCTCTGCCCCACTGGCTGGACTGGCACATCGGTAGCTGGACCCCGGAGAGGCTTGCTGGGTGCAGGGAGCAGGCCACGCAGGTGAGTGCGGCCAGAAACGCCACGTCCCCGGGAGAGCAGAGGGTGCGTCCCCTGTGAACGAAGCAAGAACAGGTACAGTTTTAAGAGAAGGAATATTCAGAGAACAAAAAAAGTCTTGGAAAAGAAAAAACTAGGAAGTTGAGTAGAAGAGTGTGGAGTAGAATTAGAGGAGCCAGGATGAAGACAGAAACCTGGGTGGGGGGCTTGGGGCCCCCCAGAGGGAGGGCCTGGAGTGGAAGCCTATCCCACCCCTGCACACACCCCCCCACCCCCCGAACCTGGGGGTGGGCTTTGTTGAAGGAGCCTCACAGGGGCAAGGGTCGAGGCTGGCGCTGACATGTCGCTCAGATGTGGGACGGTGATGGACAGGCTGGGCCTCCCTCTCCTGCGTCACAGGAACAACAGGAGAGGAAGGTCAGGCTGCAGTCTGTCCACCACTGTGAACGACCCCCACCCCCAGCCGGTTCCACCGTTTCAGTCAGCAGCACAGCAGCCGACAGAGAAGCGGCCTTCCAGGGTGACGGGCTGCTCCCCAGTGTGTGCCCTGCTGGGGCCTGACAGCACTGCCTTGCTGATTCCGAGGGAGCAGGATGCGACCCGCGGGGCTGTCAGCTCCTGGCCTGGCTGTTTCTTTCCAAGTGGAGAGGTCCCTGCTCACCTCCCTGGGGCTGTGTCCCTTGCTTTCTGAGTCACGCGTCCTCCTCTTTCTTGGTTCATTCCTGTGACGTCGGTGTGCGGGAGGTCGTGGTCGGCCCCCGGCGCGCCTCCTTCCACACGCATGCCGAGCCCCGCGTGTGGGCTCTGGAGTGGCTCTCCTGCAGGTGGCCGGTTCCGTAGTTTCTACGTCTTGCAAATGTGAATGACGTGGTGATGAATAACCTTGTGTGTGTACCTTTCCGTAGTGCTGGTGTGTCTCCAGGGTGAACTCCTGGAAGGGGGATCCCTGGATCAACAGAGGAGTAAGGTGTATATTAATTATATGCTAGCATTTTTAATTAGCTGTATTAGATGTTGCCAGTTTCCTTCCATAGAGAGTGTGCCCTTTTGTGTTCCCACCAGCACTGTGTGAAAGTTTCTTTTCAGCCTTGCCAATGTGATGTGTTTTTAAACTTTTGCCGTCTGATGGATGAGAGATGGTATATAGTTGGGTGTATTTTGTTTGGGTTTTTTTTTTGCCATTCTTGTGAACTTGAATGTCATCTCTCTGTCTTTCTGTGTGCGCCTTTGTGAGTTGTTTATTTCCTGCCATTTGCCCATTTCTCTGGATGATTTTTGGCTTTTTCCTTCAGTTGTTAAATAATTGCCTTTTACCAGTAATAAATGTTGCAAATATTTTTTCCCAGTTTGCCATTTGTCTTTTGGCTTTGTTTGTTGTAGTCTTTTGCTGTGCAGATTTTTTTTATGTATTAAATTTATTGGCCTTTTATTACATTAGGATTTTGAGTCATAGTTAGAAGTCCTTTTTTTTAACCCCCAGAGAAGAAGAAAACCAATGTTTTCTTCTAACAGTTTCAGTTTTCAGTGTAGATTGTGACCCCTCTGGAGCTGTCCTGGTGTGAAGAGTAGGTCTGGCTTTGTCTTGAGGCACAAGGCCCTCCAGTTGCCCCAGCGCCAGCTCATTTGTCTCTGCCCGCTGACTGGAGGTAACGTCTGTATTGGGAATATACTGAGTTTCCTCAGGTGGTCTGTTTCTGGACGGTCTGCTCCGTCCCCCCATGGTCTTTCTCTGCCCCACGACCACACTGTTCAGCTGTGGAGGCTCCAGATCAGGTGGGGCCAGTGTCCCCATCATCCCTCCTTCTCTGCAGTGTTTTTCTGGCTGCTCTTTCACGTTGATTGTTTCATATGCACTTCAGTGTCAACTTGTCTGGCTCCAAAAAACAGGACGATGATTTTTGATGGGCCCTTTCATCTATAGATTCAGGCTTTTTTTTTTTTTTAAACTTCTGGAAAGTTCTCTTGGTTGATAGTCTCAGGTTGTTTTACTGCTTTGATTTTGGAACACCTGCTGTGTGTGTTGCACCTTCTTTGCTGTCGTCCATTTCAGTGTCCAGCTACTTTCTCTCTGACCCTTTTCAGTCCTTTCTTTGTCTCATTTTTATTCTTCCGGGTCTTTCCCTCCCTTTCTTCGACGCCTTTCATTAGATTTTTATTTGAATTTATTCTCTCTTGGCATCTTATAATTTAGTCCTCATTTCTGTTAAAATTTTGTCTTTTTTTTCCATTGCTTTCCTGAATTAAATCAAGTTCGTTTCATTTCTCCCTTTTTGTCTAGTTCTGTTCTTAGTTTTATTTTCCTGACTCACTGAGAGATTATTTTGTTCTTTCATACTCCTGTTTATTTAAGGATATTTGTTTCAGTTTGGAGTGCTGGGCTTGAGTTTTCTTTTGCTTTGTTCGTGTTTTTTTGAGTAAGAGTTGTCATCATCTTTTGCTCACTTGTTTGTGAAGCCCGCTCCTGTTGTTGAGTCGGTGCTCCCGTGTGTGTCTGCTGAGGGTGGTGGTCTGCCCAGTTCTTTATCCGTCCTCCTGTAGGTGGACGTTAGAGGATTCCACTTCACAGCCGTTACAAGTTGTGCTGCTGAGAACATCTCTGCAGTCTTCTTGGTGAACATCTTCCTTTGCTTTTAATGTTTACGTTCCTGTTCACACTGTCCAGTCATATAAGCTTATTCTGCCAGGAAAGAGGGCTGGTGCCTTAAAGTCAACCCTCCCGCCATGTTGGCAGGTGCACAGAAGAGCAGGTAGGACCCCAGAACCTCAAGTTCGCTTTCCTGTCTCCCTGTGCTGCTCTGTGATTGGACAGCCCCCTGTCCTTGAGCTCCGGTGACTTCACCTGCAGGGCACAGCGTGGGGTCCACCCCGGCCTGACTCCTTGACTCCTCATGTCTCTGTTCAGGTGTCTTCCTCCGTGGTCACTCCTGGCACACGGCGCTCTCTGTCCCTCCTCCTCCTTTTACATTTCCTTGTTGTCTTCACAGCACTTACCGTGTGGGTTGTAGTCGGTGATGCTGAGACCACGTGCGTGTCTGCGTTTGCATGCTTGTGTTCAGACACCTCAGCCAGCGTGAGGCTTTCTGATGGCGGGGCTGTGCGGGCTGGAGAGCAGCGCCTGGCCCAGGGAGATGCTCAGGAAGCGCTGGTTAGCGGGGTGGCCGGGCAGGGACAGCACTGGCATCCTGACCGCCGCACAGGCCCGCGCAGTGGGGTGGGGGTGGGGGGCTGCCGCCCTGCCCTCGGAATCATCGCCTGGCCGACCTCCCAGGTTGTGACAGCTGTCATGGCTGAGGCTGGCGCTCCGTCTGCTGACCACTGCTGGTTAAGGGCTTTGACCTACCTGATGTGTTGCGTGGAAATGGTTAATTTATGTGTTTATTTTACTAACAGAGACATTAAGCCTGACAATGTCCTTTTGGATGTGAATGGTCATATCCGCCTGGCCGACTTTGGATCGTGTTTGAAGATGAATGATGATGGAACTGTAGGTATTTTTGTTGGAAATTCTCCATGTGGTTTTGGGTCTTCCCTGAAATTAGAAGGGGCTCATTTACATTTTCAGTTTGAGATACAGTTAAGAAACCAAGTTTATAAACGTATATTAAGATAAGTCTATTTAAGAGCCAGTTGAAATTTTCTGTTTTGAGTTTAAATATCTTTATTGCTTTTTATGTTTCCAAAAGTAATATGTATGCCTTGTAAGAAGAGAGGCTGTCAGCTGGAAGCATGCCCACATGGCAGTGAGAGGCACTCTTGGGTCCTTTCTAAAAATGCTCTCAGGTGATGGACCTCAACTGTATAACAGGACCTCCTCATTTCTGTCTGGGGTGCGCAACTTCCTGTTGGTCAGGAGGTTCGCAGGTCCAGAATCGGGTCACTGGCACACAGGGTCCACGGGCCGGCAGGCACGCCCCCTAGGGCAGGGGACACCCCTGGAATGGCTGTCACCTGGAGCCCGGGTGTGGGCCCTGTTAGCCCAGCGCGCTGGCCGGCCACTCCAGCGGGGCTGCCTGGCCTTAGGGCTGTGGCAGCATCTCTCCTGGGGCCCTTGTCAGGGTTAGTCTTGGATGTTTGGGAGTCTTCTCCTTCAAAGCCAACACCACCACAGAGTCTAAGGTAAGTGCTTCTCCAGAGGAGACGATCCCTTCTCTTCTATGAGCTTTCAGGCAGCAGTAAGGGAACCCGTAAAACTGGCATCACTTAACGGTGTTTTGAAAGGAGTGCAGCCATTTACTCGCTTTCTCTCCACAAAGCCAGTCTCTCTTATTTCTAAAGGTCTCGGCAAAGTGCTATTGCCAGACCCAGCCTTCTGACGAGGTGATGTGGCCAGAGCGTTGTTGCCTTCCCCACCGGCCTGGTACCCCTCACGGTGGACACTCACCTGGGTTATTTGTCACCCGGCAGCCAGCTCCCTGCTGGTTCGCTCAATCGGGCTCGGGGGTGCGCGGCCTGAGGGAGAGTCTGGCCCTTCCTGGGACCGAATTCTTGGCTGTTGTTTGTGTCCTGCTCGACCTTCAGTCTCACAGGCCCGCACTCTCCCTGTGCTCTGAGACCAGTCTGGCTTCCCGGCTTTCCCAGCCCCCTTGCTTTCTCCATGGTGGTGGCTGCCATCGCTGACTGCACCTCTGCTTAGAAATGTCGCTGTGTCCGGGTCCGTGCCTGCTCGTGGCGACAGCTGAGGAACTGATCTTTCCCTTTAGGGGCCCTGGCCTCCCAGTTCCTCGCCTCGGGAGTACCTCGGCTCCCGGCTGGTACTTCCAGGTGCTCCTTTTGGGAGGCCAGAGGGTAGGCCATGGGTGAGCAGCCTTAGCTTCCCCTAGGAGCGTGTTAGCCCAGGTGGTCTCCATGCACGTGGAAGTCTGGGAAGGGCTGGCCTGGATGCCAGTGGTCCCTGGACCGCACTTTGAGTAGCGATGGAGAAGGTGGGACCGTGGCACCATTTGGGGGCTGTGGTGAGCACTTGAGCATCTGAAGACCCAGCGTGCTGCAGGAGAGCCTCGTGCAACCTGGAGACTGCCCCATGTTTAGTGCTGCGAAAAGAACATTCACTTGCATCAGATTTTGAATTACTTGGTTTTTTAATCTTGGTCACGTGCCAGTTTTATTCCATGATTATTTCATCATCTGTTGTCCCTGTTTTAGAGAAAGTAGCTAGAAATGTAAAATTAGAGATGTCGCAGGGTTTCCCTTCAGCAGCACCCTCTACCCAAAGGTCCAGTCCTCCGTGGCTGTGGGCACACCTGACTACATCTCGCCGGAGATCCTGCAGGCGATGGAGGACGGCATGGGCAAGTACGGCCCTGAGTGCGACTGGTGGTCCCTGGGCGTCTGCATGTACGAGATGCTTTATGGAGAGACACCCTTTTACGCAGAGTCCCTCGTGGAGACCTATGGCAAGATCATGAACCACGAAGTAAGACATCGCATTTCCACGCCCTGTTCTGTATTGGTCCCGAGGTGCAGGCCCAGAAACAGGGAGAGCAGCGAGAGGAGGCGGCACTGGGGGAGAGACGGTGGGGTTGGAGCAGGCTGGTGGCAGCCAGACAGGAATCGGGGGATTCAGGAGGTTTGGAAGGTAGATTCCGTGCAGGCTGAGAGGTGGGTGTGCGGGGAGGGCAGTTCAGGGTGACCCCTCTCTGGCCGAGGGTGATGGGGCTCACTGGTCAGAATCCCTGCAGGGAAAGTGGCTTCGGTAGGAAGGTGCGGGTGCCCGTGTGACCGTGTGGAGTGGGACTTGCTGCTTGGGGGGCCAGCTGGGCACCTTGACCTTCAGGTCTGGATTCCTCAGTTAGAGGCCAGCTCCGACTCTCCGCCCTGTTCGCCTGGACGTCAGCTGTCACACACAGATCACGCATGTCAGCGTAGTAGTTGTCTTAATCCTTTCTTGATCCTGTTTCTTTTCCTCTAATTTTTTACTTTTCTCAGTTCATTGTTGTCTTCCGTGTTGCTTTCTTCTGTCTTCTGTTTTCTTTTAATTATTTCCTCTTCCATCTCATGTTTTTCTCTTTTTTTTCCTTTATACTACACATCAGATGTGTTCCTAGTGCAGTTCCATCCTCTGCGGTGGTGCTGTGTCCCCGCCTGCTCCGGGACGCGCTCTCAGCCCGGAGGCCCCCCGCCGTGTGCTGCTTGTCCTCCCCAGCTCGAGCAGAGAGTGTGTTAATGCTGAAGTGGTAAATGGTCTTCCACTCAGCTCTGTGTCAGAGCAAGTCATACTCTTAAATACAAAAACAAAACCATTTTTCCCAAAGTAGAAATAAATTTTTTCATTTATAAGTGAATACATACTTACCATAAAACCTTCAGACAGTGCAAAAATGTGTACAGTAGGTGGTGAGAATCAGCCCATCCTCTTCCCAAGGATACAAATAGGACTTGGTTAATTCTCAGAGCCTGTAATTACTGCATGCTCCCACCCATGAGGCCGGTCCAGCAGCCTTCGTGTGGTCATTCATTTACTCTTCACAGCAGCCCCGTGAAGCAGTGCAGAGATCACAGAGGTCAGGCCCACTGTGCCTGGACGTGTGGCCTTGGCCATGTGGACTTAAGCTACTGGGTTGGGGGTGGGGTGTATTTAAATAAATGGCATCACACCACATGCGACCAGATTTCTTGGTCATCTTTCTACTCGGTGCTCGGAGCTGGACCTGTGTGTGTGTGTGTGTATGTGTGTCTGGGTGTGTGTGTGTGTCTCGGTGTGTATGTGGGTGGGTGTGTGGGTGGGTGGGTGTGCTTGTGTGTGTCTGTGTGTGTATGTGGGTGTGTCTGTCTGTGGGTGTGGGTGTGCCATATCTTTTTAACAAGTCCCTTTCTGATGAGCATGTAGGCAGTTTTCAGTTTTCTTGGTCAGAATGCAATGGCATCGTGAACACGTTACATCTTCTCTTTGTGACGGCCTCTCTAGAGTAAGTTTTAGAAGTGGAGCTGCTACAGCTGTTGGCAGAAATGCCTTCTGGAAGGCGGCGCCAGCTTCTGTTCCCGCCCACAACCTGTCCTCAGCATTCTTTGCCACCTTGACAGGTGAAAAAACGTATCACCGCTTTAACTTACGTGGGTTGTGGTAACACGTCTGCTGTGAGTGCAACCAGCAAGTCTAAGGATTTTCATGGTCGCCTTTCCGGAACTTCCGTTTCATTAGCTTTGGTTGCATTTGGCTACCATGAAGTAAGAAGTGATCGTTGCTTTGGAACTGTTTCTGTTTTGTCTCCAGTGATGTCTGTGCACCTTAGATATTCCTGAATGTTTTAATCGCGTGTCCCCCAATTGCTCCCATCCCCCGCAGGAGCGGTTTCAGTTCCCCTCCCATGTCACCGATGTGTCTGAGGAAGCGAAGGACCTCATCCAGAGGCTGATCTGCAGCCGGGAGCGCCGGCTGGGCCAGAATGGGATCGAGGACTTCAAGAAGCACGCGTTCTTTGAAGGACTGAACTGGGAAAACATACGGAACCTGGAAGCGCCTTACATCCCGGACGTGAGCAGCCCTTCCGACACGTCCAACTTCGACGTGGACGACGACGTGCTGAGGAACGTTGTAAGTGGGGCCGCGGCGTCCCAGGAGGGCTGCGTGTCGGCCGTGCCACGCTGGGGGCCGCCCGTCCCGATGAGGAGTCGGAGAGCTGTGAGCCCTGAGAGACCTGGCGGCTGTCTCAAGAAAGGCACCTTCTTTTCCAGCCTTCGGCCTGGTCCTTAATGTCCCCTTTTAAAAATGATGAATTACTCAATTTGAGTAAAATCAAGTCAAGTAGCTATCTTGTTTTAGAATTCATCAGATATACTTCCACTTTTATTTTCATGGCACTTTATACGTTTGCAAAGCGGTGTCGTGTATGTTACCCTGTTAGGGCTTCATTGCTGCCCTGTTAGCACTGTCAGGACCCGGGCTGCAGCCCCCCAGGTGCCGTGTGGGCCTCCGAGTTCCCAGCCCTTCTCAGGGTCGCTGTGCGCAAGACCGTATTCTGTCCTCCCACCATGTCGTGTCTTTACGTGTGCGTGCGCGGAGGTCAGGAGCCACTGTGTGCATGTAGATTTTGTCTTTCACTGCCTGAGATCATGGGTTTTCCAGGTTGGGTCCTGGCCTGGGGCCCGTCTGGTGTCTGACCTGGTCTGACGGGCTTCTGATTGGCCCCGGGGAGCTCTGCTCCTACGCTGCAAATCTACTTTGGTGTCATCACACCCAGCCTTATTAGTCTGTAAGTGTGTCTTTGCTGGGGATAGAGAAACTGAGATTCGACCAAGTAAGAGAAAAATCTTGATTACTCCTCAGTTAAGAAACTTTTTCTTAATAAAATAAGAGCTGAACTTTAGACAACGTGGAGAAAAGACTGAGATGAGTGTTACCATTGTTGAAAGGATTTTTCCTGGACTTCAAGGAAACTGCTTACACACTGCAGTTTCCCAGATAAGTAAGTTTAGTTTTGCTTTTAATAAAGAAGGACCCTCAAATTAAAAAACAAGTTTGTATTAAAGTTACCTAAGTAGTCTCCCCTTGGGTTCCAAACCTCTTGTCTGCCTTTGGCCCCTGTTTCAGGCCAAGAACTGCGAGCCCCAGCCTCTGCCCCACATTCCCCCAGGGTCGCAGTGAGCAGTGGGTCCTGCCGCGGGGAAACTGGTGGTCACCAGCTTGATCCAGGTTCGGCCCGGGCCATCGTCATCCTCGTAGGTGGCGCATGTGTCCCCTCGGCTGCGCCGTCCGCTGGCCAGAGTCAGGAACGAGCAGTGGCTGCGCCAGTGCTCGGGTCCCGTGCGGGCCGCGCCGCGGAGCCGGCCTTCCGGGAGGCTGCGGGAGTCTCCCTGGTTCACGCTTGCTTTCACCGTCACAGTGACAGTCTTTCTTCTTTGTTTCTGGTTTGTTTGAACGTTATTTCCTTTATGCTGTGTGTGCTTTTATGCAGGAAATACTGCCTCCTGGCTCTCACACAGGCTTCTCTGGGTTACATTTGCCGTTCATCGGTTTCACGTTCACAACAGAAAGGTATGTCTAGGTTTACCGTTCCCCAGGCCCAGCCTTCCCCTGGGGAGGCAGCGAGGGCGTGCTGGCAGTCTGAGGTGGGGACGGCCTGAGGGAGCACCCAGTGGGCTTTGTCCTTTGAAAGTGCACACCTGCCTGTGCACACGGGGGCACTTGGCAGGGCCGCAGGCTTTGTCCGTACAGGGCCTGAATGGAAACAGTTTAGGCTTTGTGGTTTCTGTTGTGTATTCTTTTTCAAACAACCCACTGAAAATGTGGAAACCATTCTTAGCTCATAGGAGGTTCAGGAGCAGACTTGGGGGGACTTGGCCGCCGGCTGATCCCTGACCTCTAGGCCGCAGAACATTGGTGGCTGCAGCCAGCAGCGCGGTGCCGCCGTGCTCAGCTGGGCGCGTCTCCCTCGGGTGCTCTGTGGCTTCTGTGGCTGTTGCGGCTGCAGCTCTGCAGCCTCCGTCGATGGGGCCACAGCACAGTCCCCATACACCGAACGCTCCGAGAGCCCCAGCCCCATGTGCTGTCTGCATCTGCAGGCCTGTCTTGAGTGGCCCATATGGGGCCGTGTCACCTGAGGAGCTCTGACTTGCTTTTCAAAGGAAACCGGCCAAGCGGAGAGGGCTTGAGAAGAAAGGCGGGAGAAATACAACAAATGGAACTGCCACGGCTCCTGAAACCAGGGCACCGAACTGGACTCGGCTGCTCGGGCCACTGGTGCCTGAGCTGATGGAAAGTCCTTCAGAAGAGGGTTACTGCTGCTCAAGTGCATAGAGTTTTTCTTTGGGTGTGAGAGGCCAGAGCTAAACAGCACTTCAGCCAAAGTGGCGGCTGATGCCTGCTAGCCCAGAGGCAGCGTCCGGGATGTTGTGGGCTCCTGAGTTGTGAATTCCTCCTGCAGAGGCTCTCGACCTTTCTGCTGCATTTCAGCTCACTAGGTGTTTATTCCACCTGCGGTCCCACCTGGAAGGTTGGGCCCTGGGATCTCCGCCCGGAGTGGCCCAGCAGGGGCAGCGCACACACTCTCAGGCCGCCCCCAAGAGTAACTAGTCCCAGGGTTAAGCCCTGTTGTGGCTGCGATCTGTGCGTCAGTGTGCACCTGCGCGCCAGAGAGCAGCTCAGCTCTGCTGGGCCAGGTGCTGGTTCTGAGGGGGCCGTACAGGCTGTTCAGTCTCCCGGGGACGATGGGCTCCAGGAGTCGGACACATCGTCCCCAGCCGGTGCAGAACCAGTGAGGCCCCACAAGCCCGGCTTCTCGCATGGAGCTCCTCTCTGCGTGTGTCGTTAAGTGTAGGCAGTGGTTCGGACGTCACACTCCCCTCCCTGGTGGAGGTGCCTTCTCTGACTCGCTCTGGGGGCATGTCCCTCCCTGCTGCCCACTGTCACCCCATCCCGTGCCCTAAGGACGACTTTAGTGTTGGTTCCATAGACAGTAGCCTTTTCACAGGCATTTTTGTTTGCCAATTTTAAAAGACTTATCTTTTACCCCAGGAAATTTTTAAGTGGTAATGAAATCACTGTAAATTCTCAGTAGATCAGCAACAATGTTGCTGTATTTGCAGCTGTTTTTCTGACCGAGGCTCTCTGAAGAGCATAATGCAGTCCAGCACGTTAACCAAAGACGAGGGTGTGCAGCGGGACTTGGAGAACAGCTTGCAGGTTGAAGCCTATGAAAGACGGATCCGGAGACTGGAGCAGGAGAGACTGGAGCTGAGCAGGAAGCTGCAAGGTGAGTGCCAGCCTCAGCCCCCGTGCCTCGCGCTGTCTGCAGGCGCTGAGCGCCTGCATTCACACCCTGTCTCCACCCCCAGAGTCCACCCAGACTGTGCAGTCCCTCCATGGCTCCACCCGGGCCCTGGGCAGCTCAGCCCGTGATAAAGAAATCAAAAAGCTAAATGAAGAAATCGAACGTTTGAAGAATAAAATCGCAGGTAAGTAAAACTTCTTAGTCTCTGTTCTTGGGCATTAATCTCTGCAAAGAAAATCTTCAGAGTTATTTTCATCAAAAAGGAAAGCAGGAGAAAGAGCTCAAACTTTAGCAAACCTGTTTAGAGTTCTCGTATTTTGCCAGTTTGTAAAAATTGTTTCTCCAACTTGCTTAACTCTAATAATGTAATTTTATAGTTATAGCTAGAATCAGTTCCTAGTATTATTATCCTTAAACTCTCATTTCTTTGTCTTAATTCTCCTGTTTGTGGCTCCGAGACGGAATTGCCGTAACTCATTTCTTTCTGGCATTTCTGTCGGTGGCTGTGCTTACTTTTCAGTCTCTTGGGTGCCAGGTCTGTTGTCACCGTCCATCTCCCGTGGTTCCTAGGTTATGAAAGCTTCCAAAGGGCATCCCTTTTAGGTCTTAATCCTTAACCTGACTTGTGGGGTGGCACTGCAGTTGACGCTGACTCATCAGACCTGGCTCAGCTGCCTGCTCTGTGTCTGGAACCCCAGCTCCCTGATCCAGAAAAACGCTTTGGCTGAGTCCTTTAATCACTCGTACCTCGTCACATACTGTGGGTACACCGTGCTGGCTTACGTGGCTCAGCAGGGACGAACAGACAGGCTCCTGGTCCCGGGGAGAGCGTGCGGCAGCCGTCCAAGCAAAGTCAGTGCTCACGGGTGCAGGTGGCCACACGGGTGTGAGGGAGAAAGTCAGAAAGTCTCTAAGCAACAGAGTGTTAGGAGCCATTAAATAATTCACTGTCAGTGAGTCGGATAACAAAGTTTTGCATCTAAAGGAACACGATTTATTTTCACTTTTGCTCAGATTCAAATAGGCTCGAACGACAACTCGAGGACACAGTGACTCTTCGCCAAGAGCACGAGGACTCCACGCTTCGGCTGAAAGGCCTGGAAAAGCAGTACCGTGTGGTGCGGCAGGAAAAGGAGGAGTTTCACAAGGTGGCCGAGGCTTGGTTTGTGCAAGAAGCGTTTGCGTGGGTGTGCAGAGTGTGTGAGGTTGGGTTTGGCAGACATTTGAAGACCCCCTAGGACCCCGGCCAGTGCTGCCTACAGCTCCTAAGGAGCAAGGCTGGGCCTGGTTCCCACGCAGCTGCTCCCAGGCTGCGGGTGGCCCGTCAGTGGCTTGGCTTTCCAGTCATCATCTTTAATCTCTCCCGCACCCCTGCTGAGTCGGCGGTGTCTCCCCTTGTGACAGTGAGGACCTGGTGGCTCGGAGGACTTGCCTGCGTCCTAGGCCAGGGTAGCTGGCCCACCTGGCTGAGGGTGCTTGTCCTCACCCAAGCCAGGGTCCTCGCCCTTCCTGCTCAGCCAGGCTGCCCTCAGCCACGTGCAGTTTTGATAGCTGGACCTTGCAAAAGAGACCATAAAAATGAGGGTGACGCCCCCATAACTCCTTTATAAATTTGGTTTTCAGTAAAATTCGTCAGACTACGTGCTCAGGTGCCAGTATGTTCACCCCACAGTTAGGATCAAGTTTCCTGAAGTACGTCCATGTGCAACACTTAGTCGGTGACTCTGTAGTTTGTGATCTGTTTTCTAAAATGTTGCCATGGTGTCCCAGCCCCTGCAGTGCTCTGTCTGGGACGTGCAGTGTGGGTGGAGAACCTGGCACTGAGTGGGCCCGGGAGGCCTCTCCTCCCCTGGGGGTCTGCTCGTCAGCCTGCTCAGATTCTGTGCTTCCAACCGCAGTGGCTGGGCAGTCCAGTTGTTGAGGGGTGGTCAGTGCAGCCAGCAGTGAGGTGGGGTGGTCAGCGCACCCAGAGGGACAGCCAGCAGCTGGAGCTCAGACTCTAGTTTAAACTGTTTCTGCGCAATTCTGTCCTTTGATTGAAATCCTTAGGCATTTTCACATATAATGTGTTCTTTCCTGATCCTGCCATGTGTAAGTAACTGTAGAGTGGCGACCACATTCATGCTTTATCTACTTGTGTGATTGTGGGTAACGCAGGGGAGAGGTCAGAATTCCTGAGCCAGACTTGCCTCTGTGAGCAGGCTGCTCCTCTCGTGGGGGGGGGGCCTCACCTGAGCACAGGTGGGCTGCTTCAGGCTGCACGTGGCTGTGCTTGAGCAGAGCGAGGGGCTTTTCCTCAGAAGGTCAGTTCTTGGCCTGTGGCAGCAGTCTGTAACCAGCTTTGCTGTCACTATTAACCCCTTAGTGCAGTGGGCGATGGTGCCTCTATCCGCCCAGGTCTTTGTCAGGCAAACCTGAAACATCTGTAACTCTTTGTGCTCAGCAACTGATCGAAGCTTCAGAGCGACTGAAGTCCCAGGCCAGAGAACTCAAAGATGCCCACCAGCAGCGAAAGCTGGCCCTGCAGGAGTTCTCGGAGCTCAATGAGCGCATGGCCGAGCTCCGCTCCCAGAAGCAGAAGCTGTCCCGGCAGCTGAGGGACAAGGAAGAGGAGGTGGAGGTGGCCATGCAGAAGATCGACTCCCTGCGGCAGGAGGCCCGCAGGTCCGACAAGTGCAGGAAGGAGGTAGCTTCTCAGGGGTTTTGGGGCTGCACTGATGGGACTTCGGGCGACCTTAGGGAACCGTCTGCGTGCTGGGCTGCATTACATAAATCCCTGTAAGACATCTTAAATTTCACGTGGAGCCAAGTGAGTCTCTCTGCCAAGCATTTATTTTGTAGTTCTCAGCCCTTGATACCTATTTGTCAAATTATTGAAAGAGGTTACTATAGTATTAAACTTTTAAAAATTCCCTTTTAAAGCAAAATAGAGGGTATCCACGTTGTGTGCTGTAGCGTGGCTTCAGTAGACGTGAAGACTAGAAGCAAGTGGAAGACACGCACGTCTCAGCCTGGAGACTTCACGTCAGCTGCCTTAGAGCAGCAGGTCTGAGGCTTGGGTTTCGGGGCTTCTTTACATTTAAGAAGTCACTGATGCCCCAAAGAGCTTTTGTCTGCGTGGGTTATAGATCTTAATGGTTACCATATAAGGAATTAGAACTGAAGAAGTTTTCAATATAACAGACTATTTACATGTTCAGATAAGTAACATTTTTTATGAGTTTTTTTTTATTGTGGTGAGAGTGGCATTTTTAACATTTTTGTGCTTTTCTTTAATATCTGATTGAACAGAAAGCAGCTGGGTTCTTGTGAGTGTTTTTGCATCGTCTGTAGTGACACATTTTGGGGGGAAGAAAACCCAGCTCCTAAGATAGGTAATTGGAAGAAGGACCTTGCAGACCTCCTGATAGGGTCTCAGGACCCCACTCGAGAGCTGTTGCCTTACGTAATTCCCAGTGTTCAGCTGTTAACAGGCAACGTATTTTCAGCAGGCCTTCCTTGAAGGTGCTGTTAGGATCTGCCTGGTACGCTGGGTGGGGCAGCCCAGAGGTACACGCTGTTGTTGCTTTCATGTTCGGGGCTGTTTGTCTTTTGGCCTCAGAATGCCAGTTTGTTTTCTTGCCCAAATACATCTGTAGTTGTAGCCAGCTGTAAGTCAACTTAGTGAAGGCCCTAACTGAGCGCTACCGTTCCATTTGTGGACGAAGTGATGAGATGTCTGGGTGTTGCTTTAAAATAATTAGGGAGCGGACGTACGGCCTAGGAGTTGGGCTGGGTTGCTACCTGTCGACGCTGGGTGATGGTCCGTGGGGTTCCTGCACTCCTCTCTACTTTTGTGTATGTTTGCAATTTTACGTTTAAAAAGAACTAGAATCTGTGTTCTGTAGATTTCAGAAGTACTTGTTTTCACAAAACCAGTATACTTGGTTGAAATTTAATCTCAAAGTATCCATTTAAACTGGAATGTAAACTTACTTTGTTACTAACCAGCCATCCCAGGGAAGCCCTGAAGTGTGTTTCTCAGCCTTTAGCTTGTGATAAACTCTGATGGAGAGTGAGGAACTGCACCTTCGGGTGAAGAGCTGAGTGCCGCCGGGGCTCGCGGCATGTGGGTAAGGCCGTGCTCTCTCTGTAGCTGGAAGCCCAGCTCGAGGACGCCGTCGCCGAGGCCTCCAAGGAGCGCACGCTGCGTGAGCACAGCGAGAACTTCTCCAAGCAAATAGAAAGTGAGCTCGAGGCCCTCAAGGTAGTGCCTCTTACTGAGAGGACAGACCGTTACCCGTAGTGGCTTCCGCAGGGAAATCATCACGCTCCTCAGGGCAGAACCACACCCGGGACTGTCCCAGACGACAGCCAGGAGAGGGTGGGGGGTGGGGGGCGGCGGGATGTGAACCTGATGGGAAAGCTTTTCGGTAGCGTTTCGCTTTTACAAGCCAGATTCCTTGATTTTGTTCCTTGTGCACGTGTTCCCAGCAGTATTCAGCAGGCCCTGGAGAACCAGCACCTGACACTTTGTGTGTGTCGTGGGTGTGTGGATTCAGTGGCGTCCGTTCCTGGAAAAGTTCCTTACGGGCTGGTCGTCTGTGGCCAAAGGGGGCAGGGGGAGATGGCAGAGACCGCCGTCTAGCCCTGTTACCAGGAGGGAGCCTGACACAGAGTCAAAAGAATACTGTTGTGTAAACAAACAGTGCGAGTAGACCTTGAAGAGCATTCATGTCCGAGCAGGAGGCAGCTTCTGGGGTCCCCGGCAGCTCTGGGCTCACCTTGCTCAGGGCAGACCCCTCCCCCCAGAGCCTGTCCTGGCTCTGCTGTCAGGAGGGCAGAGGAAGCTGCCTGTGCGGAGGGGTGCGACCCTGGGTGGCAGGCGAGGCCTGAGCTCTGTCATGTGTTTCAACCTTCACCCTCAGATGAAGCAAGGAGCCCGGGGACCAGGTGCCACCCTAGAGCATCAGCAGGAGATTTCCAAGATAAAATCTGAGCTTGAGAAGAAAGTCTTGTTTTATGAAGAGGAACTGGTCCGACGTGAGGCCTCACACGTGCTGGAGGTGAAGAATGTAAAGAAGGAGGTGCACGATTGCGAGAGCCACCAGCTGGCCCTGCAGAAGGAGGTCCTCGTGCTCAGGGACAAGCTAGAGAAGTCCAAGCGAGAGCGGTAGGTGTGCGCAAGCCCCACGGGTGGCGGGCCCGGGGCGGGAAGCTGACCGCCCTCTCCCCCGGCTGCCAGGCTCAGCGAGGTGGAGGAGGCCGTGGGCACCCTCAGAGACAAGCACGAACGCGAGAGAGCCCTGCTGTTTGAGGAAAACCAGAAGGTAACTGCTGAGAATGAAAAGGTAATTTGAAGTGTCTGGTTTATCCCTTGGCGGAAGCGTAATTTTTTTTCACGCTTGAGTCTTAGAAGTTCGGTATTTTACGTATTTTAATTTTTGAATGAAATAATGTTTGACCTTTTAATTGGGATGTTTTCATTTGGTTACAAGCTCTAAGTACGTGAAACCACTAGCTCTTACCACTTTTACATTCAGATTTGTATTGAAACATGATTTAAGTTAGATATGATCAGAAAGTCTATCTTGGAAACTGAGTTTGGAAAAAAATCTCCTAATGATTAAAGAAAACTTTCAAAACCATCAGAAGAACTTGTAGTTTTCATTGTGCTATTATCCCGTTTGAAGGATGCCAAGTTATGAGTTGTGTGGCACACTTGTTTAATTTCAGCTTTGTTCCTTTGTGGATAAGCTCACGGCTCAAAATAGACAGCTGGAGGATGAGCTGCAGGATCTGGCAGCCAAGAAGGAGTCAGTTGCCCACTGGGAAGCCCAGATCGCAGAAATCATTCAGTGGTACTTGCACCCCGCCCCATGCTCGCCCATGCTCGCCCCAACCCTCGCCGCCTCTTCCATGCCTCACGGTGTTTGTCTGAAGTCTCAGCGCGGACTTCACCTTGTTTCCCCAGAATCGTTGGTGTCTGGGGGGCAACAGTTCTGTCCAGTGATCATCACGTTGGACTGAAGGGGAGAAACAGCACCTCCAAGTCTCAGAGGGTGTGGGCCGGGCTGGAGGCCCGCGTGTCCCGAGCCCAGAGAGCGAGCTGGGTCCAGCCTTCCCTGCCGAGGCGTCGGCTTGTCCCGGGCCACTGGGCACCTCTTGCTCACAGGTTGCCTCTTCCCTCCCAGGGTCAGCGACGAGAAGGATGCCCGGGGCTACCTGCAGGCCCTCGCTTCTAAGATGACTGAAGAGCTAGAGACACTGAGGAGTTCCAGTCTGGGGTCAAGAACACTGGTAGGTCTGGTTCTGAAGCCCGAATCTGTGTTGTTATGGGATTGTCTGTGGCTCCACTTGATGTGAATGTGGCAGGTAATTCCAGTGACACGAGAGGCTTCGGTGAACATGAACTCAATTTGAGAACCCTTGTCAGTCATCAGGAGATCGCAGATTATTTTGATACCGTTCATTTATTTAACAAATAGTTACTGAGGACTGGGCTGTGTGGAGAAGTCTCAAATTTCAGGACTGGCTTCTGCCCTCAAGGTGCTTGGATTTATTGATGTGACCAGCTGCCCAGTGATCTGTGATTTTGACATCCTGAGTGTGGCTGGGTTGGGAGGCTGTTCCCAGGCGGCAGCCTCATGTGCCCCCCGCTTCCTTTGTTCGGTCCAGTTTACCCTCCTTAAAGTACAGATGTGCAAGCTATTTTGAGAAAGAATAAAGGCATAGAAAATCAGCTTTATTAGAAGACTAGTTAGAACTTAAACTCAGCGAGCCCACGTTTTCTTCCCATGTCTTCCTGATGTGAAGGTGTATTTACGGGATGGGGCGGGGCAGGGCAGGACCTTTGAGTGGCTTTGGCTAGTGATCCTGTCGGCAGGACCTGAAGCCCAGCGTCCTGTGATTGCTGGGTCCTGTGACTTCACCTCTTGTGGGCTCTCCTGCCTTCGCCCCTCTTTCTTTCTGCATGTCCGTCCTCAACGCCAGTGCTCTTAAAAAATGCAAACAGCTCATAACTTTATTGAAGGAAAAAACATGACCCTGTTCTTTGCTCCGTAATTGGAAAACACTTTTTTCTTTACATTTATGAACACCAATTCGAATGAGCAATACATTTTTTTCATTTCTGCTTTTTTCTTCCAGTCATGTCTACACGTACACTGGCACTTATAAACGGCATTGAATGAGTTTTGTGCACAAACTTCATCAAAGATGAAAGAACACTGTCGTAGGTTCTTTTAGCAAAAGGGGATTGTTGAGATCCTTGTCACAGAGCCCTTTGTGAACAGTCCTTCCTGTTGAAGGTCTGACTGGACGCAAACATACTCCCTCTTCATCCTTAGAAGTGTGGTGCTTGTTCGCTTACCATTCCTGAGAAAGCTCACACAGGACACGGTCCCTGAAGACCCGTGGAGGCCTCCTTCATCTGATGGGCCTCATGTGGTCGTGAGAGCCCAGCTGCCCCTGCACCCTCCTCTTCTCATTGCCCACTTCTGATGAGACGCGCCCTCAGTCGGTTTTCTCCCCTTTCCTGTTTGGAGGAAAGGTGAAATGTTCTCAGCTGTATGCAGTGAAAGCCTAAAGCACGGCGTGCCAGGACAGTCTCTCCAGGGTTCTTTTATCGTCTTAAAAGCGGGGGGGAACACATCAGGGAACTCAGTAAGAACATGAAGAATGCTGTAATCGGCTGGGCTGTTTCCCTGTGGCTTTATTCTTCTAAGTCATTCCATCATTCTTCCTTTTTTATTTAGTTTAGTTTTTTGTCATAGGAGGGAATAAGTAGTGAGTAATGACATAATTACTGGCAAGTTGAAATAGCAGAAGGTTTCAAGATGTAGGAAAAATAAGACACCTGTGATCCTGTAACACACCTTAAATCTGCAGATGGTCTAGTGGAGCCGCATAGGACTTGCTCTGCGGGTCAGGTTCTTCTTCAACAACAGAAGAGTGAATTTTATTGCTTAGAAGACCTCTAAGAAAGAATAAAGTCACAAAATATCAAAACTAAAATTGAGTCTGATGGACTTCAATAACATCTTGAGAGTTAATATTTAAATATAGTAAAAGTTTAAGGTTCGAAGAAGATAGTTCTTTGTTAGCATTAATTTTGTTAAGCAAATAGCTCAAGAATGTGTTTTTAATATTTGAACCAATATCCACAGGATCCCCTTTGGAAAGTTCGCCGTAGTCAGAAGCTGGACATGTCGGCTCGGCTAGAACTGCAATCTGCTCTTGAGGCGGAAATCCGGGCCAAACAGCTCGTTCAGGAGGAGCTGAGGAAGGTCAAGGACTCGAATCTCGCCTTTGAAAGGTGCCTGAGGACCGGGGACCTGTTCCAAGCAGTGTGCCATCCCTGGCACTCAGTGGGCAGTGGAGCTGGGTGGACAACTGTGCCAGTGGACTTCACCTCCTGGTGGCTGTCTGCAGGTTCTGAGTGCCAGGGTCTCTGAGTGTGTATGTCGGGGAGGGGTGTGCCCCCCATGCTGGGTGACAGGACTCACAGCCACATGTCCATGGACCCCACTCAGGCCTTCAGTTCATCAACTTAGAGCTTTTTCTTTTAAGCTAAAACGAGTATTTTAAAATGTAGGTTGAAGATGGTATGCCTATTTGAAAGTTTCCCCCACCTTCAGACAGTGGTAAGAGCACACTTCCTCACAGGAGGAGGTTCAGCAGGTGCTGGGCGAGAGCCCGTGTCTGCAGACCCTGCCTTGCGCTCGGGGTGTGAGGATGAGCTGCGGTTTCAGGAGGACCGGCCGCCCGCCTGTCGTCACGCCTGCTGATGCGGATGCTGCTGGGACAGGCTCTGACCTGCCTTCTGAGGGGGGTGTCTTGGGAGTGATGGTGCCGCTGACAGGGTTACCGAGTCCCAGATCCTGTTAGTTTGGGCTAAAAAACTAGTAGTAGTAACAGCTGCCATTTAAATAGACTCCTTTTTACTAGGAGCTGCTGTAAGGGCTTCATTCCGTTAAGTTACATGACTTTACAGCATCCCTGCAAGGCGATACTCTGACTGCCCCCATTATACAGACGGTGAGACCAAGGGCGGAAAGATGAGCTGGCTGACCCAGCCTCGCCCATGAGTGTGGAGCTAGGACTTGATTGCAGGCCCCCCACTCTTGGTGCTAGACTCTGCTACTTGCCTCCTGGCCAGATGTTAAGCATAGCCGCTGACTCTGCTCCGCCCCCCACAGGCACAGGAAGCACAGGAGCCCCTCTGCTCGGGCCGGGGCACCACCTTCTGGTGCAGGCCACCATCTTGCCCATTACGAGAAAGACGTTCGGTCTGACAGCTGAGTCATCCAGGCTGTGTGTCCTCAGAGGACGCCTCTAGAGATAGATAAGGAAGGTCAGAAACTTGGTTAGAGCTTCACGGGACTGTCAAGTTCACATTTGCTCACAGTCTGAAGCACGTGTTCTCTGCGTACCTGGGGGAGTGGAGAGGCTGATGGCGGGGAGTGGGTCCACGTTCCGCCTAGCCGTGGTGTCGAGCTCCTGCCCTGCCCACCCCAGACACCAGGGTGACCCTGCCCTCACAGCTTGACACTCTCTCGACCAGCCCATAGATGACCTGGGCTCTGTGCATTGAAAGCCATTTATTTTTTATTTTAGTAAACTGAAGGATTCCGAAGCCAAAAATAGAGAATTGTTAGAAGAAATGGAAATTTTGAAGAAGAAGATGGAAGAAAAATTTAGAGCAGATACTGGTAAGATAAAATCATACACTTCTGAATCATTTCTTTGTTTTCCTCCCATGTGAGCTTTAAAAAATTATTTTATTTTATTTTTTTAACTTATGAGGGGAGGCAATCAGCTTTATTTATTTATTTTTAATGGAGGTGCTGGGGCTCGAACCCAGAACCTTGTGCATGCTAAGCAGGCACTCTTCCGCTGAGCTGTCCCCTCCCCTCAAGTTATTTACATACAAACCTTTTTTTAATGGTTTTGTTTTAGATTTAATTTCTTACAGGTTTAGTTAACTTTCAGTTGTATAAAGAAAGCACTCACCATAAGTCCAAAGCCCAAACTCTGAAATAGAGCGGTTCAAAGACACCCTTCCCGAAGGTAGCCACAGTTTTGGGTTTATTCTTCCTTTGTTTCTTCTTGAAAACATAAAGCAAACGCCTACATCTGTATAGTTAGACATCCATGTTCCCCGGATTTCACGAAGGCCTGCTCTGCTCATTCTTCAGGCGGGCAAGGCCGCAGCCCGCAGTGGGCCTGGGCCCTTCGCAGCTGCACACGCGCTGCTGTGGGCTGCAGCAGCCCTGGCGGTGGGCGTCGGGCTGTTCCGGCCTCTTGCATAGTATGTTCCCTTTCTGTCCGTGTACTTCGGGAACAGTTGTCTTGCAGACATGGCTGGTTCTGCTCCGAGGCTTGTACAGCTGTGTCCCCGCCTCAGTGCAGGCAAGGGTCCTGCCCCGCAGCCTCACCCACAAAGTAGGATTTCCCTGTAAACGGGTCGGGGAAGTGGCATCCCATTCGTGTTTTCTTATGAGCAAGATGTGCATCTTTTTGTATGTTTGAGGGCTGTTTATATTTTTTAGTCTATGATTTATATACTTGTATATACTTGTATCTTCTGCCCATATTTTAAAATTCAGATTATAATTTTTTTAATTTTTAGTTTTTAATATACTGAGGATTAGATCCTTTTGTTTGTATTACAAATATTTTTCCTAGTTTTTCTTTTTACTTTGCTTATGATTTTTTTCTTTTTAGAGGAGATAGTGAGGATTGAACCTAAGACCTCATGCATGCTAAACACACGCTCTGCCTCTAAGCTGTACCCACTGCCATCCCCACCCCGCTTACGATTTTTTTTACCAAGAGTAAGATGTTGTGGGGTTTTTTGTTTTTTGGGTTTGTATGTGTGTGCACCAAATTTACCAGTTTTTTCTTTTTGAGTCATAGGGAGATATTCCTAAGTCCCCAGTTGTTCACGTTCACCCATGTTTTCTTTGAATATTTATGTTTCATTTTAAAATTTCAAATCACTAGTGCATTTGGAATTTGCTGTGAGGTGCAGGTTGAGGAGTGGGCCCTGTTTTGTCTCTTCCCCGCAGCTGGGTCGCTGTCCAGCACCAGTTGTTGGAACGTCCCCCTCGCTGCTGATTTCAGACATGACTCTCCCCACACGTGAGGTCGCCTTGGGCGCTGGGAGTGTTTCTGGATTTCCCTCCTTGTTTATTGTTCAGGGGCAGGAACCACCTGAATCTAATTAAGAGTCTAGTGAGTCTGTTTTACTGTCTGCTGGGTCTCCCCCGCCGCCAGCCCCTCATTTTTCAAGCTTCCTGAGAGAGGCTGCGTTGGTTACTCTCCCAAGTGTCCAGCTTTGGGGAAAAGTCCGACAGTTGATTGCTGGAATCACATTAACTGTATCAGTTCACTTATGGAGAACGCTGTCTGGGTAACACGGAGTCTTCCCATCTGAGCATGAGACAGTCTTACATCTTTCACCTGGACTAGTCTTGTTTCCTTCCTGCAGGGCTCAAACTTCCAGATTTTCAGGATTCCATTTTTGAGTACTTCAATGCTGCACCTCTAGCGCACGACCTGACATTTAGGGTAAGTAAGTGTTTTTGAAAGTGACGAGTGAACTTAAGATAAAAGTAGTGTAATGTGGTTTGACTACCTGTGGGGCCACAGACATACCAGTGACATCGGACAGTTTAGTCTCAGTTGTGCTGACCCTGTAATTGACCAGGGGTGTACAGTGTGTAATAAGGTTAGAAACAGTGTAAAGTGTTTGAAATGTTCCCAGACTAGCTTCCTCAAATTAAGTGGGAATTAAAGTGCTCGGCATCTCCGGACGAAACCTACGCTGGTGTCTGCCTGTATAGTGACTATTTCAGGCAACTTTTAAATACAAAATAGAAATTCTTACAGTGTAGCAAATGAAGAATGAGTGGTCGTGTTACTGTTTCGGTGACGTGTGTCTGGCTGTACAGTTCCATCTTGCTGATGGGTGGGGAAAGGAGGTTTGGAAGAACAGTCCGGCCCCAGGTCCATTGCTGCAGTCCTGGTGTTGGAGTTCAGTGCTTCTGGTCAGGAAGTGAGTGACCAGAGCGGGCGCCCCAGCCCAGGAAGCAGCTGCTGAGTGCTCAGTGCCTCCCACTTCCTGCTTTTGGACATTGCGAGTTCTTGAAGTCACTTGTCAGGGCAGGACAGTCTCTCCCTCTTTTTCCGAAACTATAGGGTAGACCCTTACCAGCAACCCCTGAAGCAAGCCAGAAAGTAAAATGATGAAAGCAAGTCTCATTAATGGGACTTCCCACGTTTGTCATTGCTTTTGTTGGTTTTCTAACCTTTTGTTAGAAAATCTTAAACCTGCAGGAAAGTTGAAAGAATAATACAGTGAACATCGTGCATCTCGCCTGGCGTGGTACTGTACGCTCTCTCCTTCCCTCCCTGCACACACAGGCTTCCCCCCGAACTGTCTGGACGTGAGTTGCAGGTATCAGTGGCCCCTAACACACTGAATTCTCAGTGCTTATTTCCTGAGACCAAGGACGTCCTCCTCCACTGCCAGTGACGTCGTCGCGTGGAGGACGTTTGTGCTGTCACCTTAGCGCCGCCCACGGCTGCTTTCCCTCCAGTTCCGCAGCCAGAGCTCGTGAGCTGCATTAGTTGTCCTGTTTCTTTGGTCTCCTTTAATCTGGAGCTGCGCCCTCATCTCCCCCCCGCCCTTTTTGTGACAGTGACGTTTTTGTAGTGTCCGACCAGTGGTCTTGTAGACCGTCCTTCACTCTCCCTCTTGATTAGATGTGGGCTGGGTGTTTTTGACGTGAAGCCTGCGGAGGAGATGGTGGTGTGCTCTCCCTGAGAGCAGAGGTCAGCTTGCTCAGCATCGGGGATGCTAAGCTTGATCGTCAGGTGGAAGTGGTGTCTGCCAGGCCTTGTCGGCCGTGCCCTGGGTGTCTGTGCACCAAGCAGCCTCTGCCAGTGGGTTAGCGTCCGTCAGCAGTCTTCGCCTAGATCAGTTATGACAGAATCCAAATAGATTTGTATTGCTCGCTCCCATTTGGGTACATCTGTTTACATCAGCCTGTCAGGGTGGTTTTTTATCAGATTTGTGAGGCTTGTCTTTTTCCTGAAGTCCCCGGTTTTTTAAGAAGCAAATCCACGTAACCGTTCGTGCACACCGTTCTTTCACAAGCCTGGTGCTGCTCGAGCCTCCTGCCTTTCTCTGGCGCTGCGGTGAGACACCATTGTGCCGGGGCTGAGCCAGAGACACTCAGTTGTTAACAGGATGGAGGTGGCTAGGAAAGCAGTGACTTTCCTGTAAAATTGGTGGACAGAGTAGCATCTGTAGCAGCTCAGACCTTCCGTCACCCTGGACCCTGCCAGCAGAGCAGTTTCAGCAACGAGGTGACGGTGTTTGTAGCCAGCACTCCTGCTGTCTTGATGCTTGATTTAAATCCCTCTTGACCCCGAGATGTAAGTTGGAAGGGCATTTACTGACAGAAAGAAAAAACCCTGGGTCAGAGTCTGAGTGTGTTAGGAGGATTTCCAGCCTCGAGAATCACCTTACAGAAGTTCTGCTCTGCTTTCCCTGTGGTAAGCGTGTTGTTTATACTAGAAGTGTTTGCCAGATCGACTGGAACAGTGTATTTTCATGCAGGTTTTTATTGGGTGGGAAGTGATCATTTTTGTCCCTCCTGTCTGTCACACCCGACAGAGGACTCTGTCTCCTCCTCCACATCCTCTCTGCCAGCCCCTTGGGGAGCAGTGGGTCGCTGCCGGCGCCGGGGCCCCATGCCTCTCACTCACACCAGTAGAGCGGTTTCCTCCTCCTTAACTTGCAGCCTTTTGATTAATTCACCAACTCAGTGAAACTGGTGGGGTTGCTGCGTGGCTTATGTTAAATTACTTAATACCCTTTTGCCCTTCGTTTATCTGAAGGTGGGGCTCCAACTCATGTAACTGCCTTATCTGTGGGGCAAGTTGCTTAGATTTGTAGCCTTGGTAATTAGCAACTTGGTCTGGCTCCCCCTGGTGAGCTTGCTCCCACATCCGAATACTGCGGGACACAGCTGTGCGAGCGTCTCTGCCTGTGCGCTGCCTGCCCGTCCAGATCTGGCTCCTTACACAGCAACTTCATTAATTCCAACCGTTGAAAAGTGTTTCTCTGATTTGGCCTATTGGGATTTCGATGTAGCGCACAAGATACAGCTATAAACTGCGGCTGTAGGCACCCACCCAGCTCCTCCGTGTCCCAGGGCGCTGTTCCCTCACGGTCTTGTTTACAAAGCGTATGTGAATCTGTGTAAATAGCGACTGCTGGTGATGAGATACTAGATTCAGGAACACTCGTGAAAATGAGGTCATTTTTAGGTGGCTTTTGAATGTAGCTTTAGCTTCCGTTTCAAATCGAGACATTAACTTGGGAATCTTGAGTTATTGGAACAAAGCATTGCTCCCATGTGTCATAAAACTTACAGAGAAATCTCTGCTTCTGGCCACAGATACACAGACATTTTTGATGTTAGAATTTCTTTCTGACGCTGAAATGAGGTCTAGGAGCATGTGACTGTTTTATCTTAGAGACCCAGGTATAGAGAAAATCACTTCTGAGTGACGTCAGGGGGCCAGCAGTTTGCAGTACCTGCCCTGTAAGTGGAAGGATGGTATGGGCTATAGTTGGGGATGGGGACAAATGGTCTCTGGCCTTTGGTGATAACTGTGACCTGTCAGAGCCAGCCCTCCCATGCGGTCACCAGCCCAGCCTCAGAATCCCACGGGCAGTGGTCTCGGGGAAGGGAGGGCAGCTGAGTGAGGTGGGGTCCGCAGCGGGATGCCACTGGACTAATAACCCATGCTGGGACCCCAGGGCCCCAGTAGAATGCACTTTTGAAGTAAAAACATGTAGATAGGGTCTAAGTTCTGCAGAATAAGCTCTTTCGTTCCCACCATTTTTCTGCCCTTGTTTTTACAGACCAGCTCAACCAGTGAGCAGGAAACGCAGGCTCCAAAGCCAGAGGCGTCCCCTCCGGTCTCTGGGGCGGCGAGCATGGACCAGCAGGAGGTAAGAGTCCTGCCCCGCCCACACCCTGGAGCCTGGGTCTGCGCCTGCCACCCCCACCATCCACGGGCCCCTCAGGTCCCCGAACAGAAGCTGCTCTGCTGCCACACAGCTTGTCGCTCTGAGCCCAACCCCTGTGTCAGAATTACTGTCGGTGTGTCGGCCGGACGAGGGCTGCTCTGATGGCCGTCTGGACGGTGCAGCAGATTAAAGACACAGAACTGTTCGCTGCTCATAGTCCCAGAGGGAAGGGACTCCCAAGCAGGGTCTGACACGTAGCAGCTGTGCTGAGCCAGGGCAGCACTCATCTGTCCCTGCTTGTCCCCAGGACACGGCGCGGGCCCCTCAGAGGCCACCCCCCGTGCCGCTGCCCGCCACGCAGGCCCTCGCTCTGGCTGGACCGAAGGTAGGAACCATGGGGCCTTCTCAGATTAGACAACTTTAGTGTAAATGAGACGGATTTGGTAATGTTTTGTTCTGAATAGTGTGTGATCCAGAAAGTGTCAGGGCCTTGTGTTCTCTTAATTAAGCCAGTGACACCTGAATGCATTTTAATTGGAAAATTTCAGAGTTTAATCTCCCTGCTCCCCTTTCTCCATTCCCCAGAGCATACTTGCTTCTCCAGGGGCAACCACTCTGTGTTAAGTGTCTAAGTCCCTCTCCAAATTTATCTCCGTCTGTCTGGCTGTACTTTGAGCCTGAGAGAACCACGTGGTTTATGGTAATAAACGTAAATGGAGCCCTGCTGAATGTGCAGCTTCGTACCTTTTCCCGTACATGTGTCTTGGCGAGCTGTGCTCGTCAGTACACGCAGGTCACCGTAGGTGTCTGGCTGTGGCGGGGCACTAGGCCTCACACTTAGCAGGCGCTGGGCCTTATGTACCAGGTGCTTCCTCTCCTGTGATGGAGATGTGGCCTCTTACGGTTTCAGCTGCAGACAGCCATACCACCTAGCGATGAGAGACCTGATTTTGCTTGAGACCAACTAATGACATGGCTTTCGGGCTCAAGGAGTAGACCGCTGTCTGTCTGGAGTTCATGTTGGTCACTCCCTTGTTTCTTACACGTGGCTCCTCCATCTTTGTGTGTCCCTGAAAGGAATCCTTCCATTTGCTACGCTGAGCTTTGCGGGTGCTGTGCTGTGTAGCCCTCAGCTCACTTCTCCGTTCAGCTTTATGTGTTCCACTGCCTGCAGCGTCCTGCGTCCGTTCTCCCGACAAGGGGTTGCGGGCCTTTCCAGGCTTTCGCTGTGAAGAACGAACAGCCTGTGGCTCACTTCGGTCTCCTGGTCTCCTGGGCAAGGGCTGCCGTGGCTGGCAGCCTGTCCCAAAGCGCATCCCCTGCCGGCCCCCAGGGCCTCTAGCAGGCGGGGCAGGGGTGGGGGTGTGTTGGGCCGCCCTGGGTGCCACCCCCCAGCCAAGCTTGCTGATTCCAGTAGCCCAATTTGTCACTGAGGGAGGCATGCGTGTCTCACTTTCCGGCTCCGGCTCCGTGGGTGGCACCACTGCTCTTTGGTTCGAGCTGCTGGGAGCACATGAGCCTCACAGTGAGAGCACACGTTTCCAGCTTTGCAGGGTTGGGCTCAAGGTGTCCATACCGCCGATCACGTTCTCCGAGTCTATGCCTCACCTCCTTGTGTTCCTCCTGCAGCCGAAAGCACACCAGTTCAGCATCAAGTCCTTCTCCAGCCCCACTCAGTGCAGCCACTGCACGTCCCTGATGGTGGGGCTCATCCGACAGGGCTACGCCTGCGAGGGTGAGTGCCCACCTGCCAGCCAAGGGAGGGCCCCGTCACCCTGGGCACCCGCCGCCTCGGGGAGAACGGTCCCTGGGGAGGCCAGTGAAGCCGAAGGCAGCCTGGCCGCGAGGGAGCTGCGGGCAGATTCTTCTTGTCTGGCTTTATGAGCGCTCAGTAAAGGTTTGTGCGTTGGAATCCTGAATCCTTGCTGCAGGGACAGTGCACAGCCATGGGGCGGCCACTTACCTTTTGATGCTTGTGTGTTACGAAGTGTAACGTCCACAGTCATTCTCCAGGATTAGGGAGAGCAGAGTAAGAAGGACTGTCAGATCCTGTGCTGTCTAGTCATCTGGAGAGAAGCACCGCTGTTTGCATCATGTTCCGTCATTACTAGCACCTCAGACCTCCGTGTGGTGTCTCTCCCTGTGCGGGGCACCGCGTCACGTTGGGTGGCATGTCCCGTGCAGTTGTGACAGCTGTTTCATAGATGAGCAGCCAGCCGAGGTCACGCGATGGGAGGTGACAGGTCTGGGGCTGGTGCCGACCTGAGCACATGCCCTGACTGCTGGTCAGCAGGTCCTATAAGCCTGTAGGAAAGTTATTCAGTGCCAGAATCCCTGGGCGTTTGTGGGAATGGAGTTCTGCAACTGTTACCTGTTGGGTGTCAGGACTGTTCCGCGATGTGGGGTCCTGAGTGGCCGCCTCTGTGGCACACACGTTGGGAGCCCTCGCTGCTTGGCAGGGGGAGGCAGGTTCTGATGGCGTGTTCTGCACTTTGCCAGTGTGCTCGTTTGCTTGCCACGTGTCCTGCAAAGACAGCGCTCCCCAGGTGTGCCCCATACCCCCCGAGCAATCCAAGCGACCTCTTGGTGTGGACGTGCAGAGAGGCATAGGAACGGCCTACAAGGGCTACGTGAAGGTAGGGCGCGTGAGGAGGTGCAGCCCCACTGCCGCTGGTCTCAGCCTGGTGACCACGGCCACTCCCAGCCATTCTTGAAATTGGTGCCTTTGCTGCGTGAAGTGACCCTGGACCCCTCTTCTCCTGGGAACGAAGCCAGGCCCAGGGGTCCTGAGGATCCCACAGAAACACACTCAGAATCACCCAAGGTCTCTCATCCCCACCCCTGGGCTGATGAACTTGAAGACAAGGTTTCAGAGCCAAGTGCTGTTTGAAGGCTCTGCACCAGGCTGCCTCTGAGCCTGGCCAGAGCGTCCCACCATGCTCCCTGTCCCCTGTGACCACACCGTCTGCTGCCTCATCTCTGTCACGGCAGCACCCCTGCCGCAGTGTCCTGAGCCTTCTTGGGTCAGGCACGGCTCTAGTCGCCAGCCTGGGGGACATGAGGGAGCCGTTCCTGGAGAAGTGGGCCAGCCGTGCAGCCGCTGGGGGGAGACCGGGTGCAGTGGCCACCTCCAAAAAGTCTCCCAGGGTTGCAGCCTCCACTTCCTGCTGCCTGGACGTGCTGCAGCCTGCCTGCCTGGCCTGGTGAAATGTGGTCACTTTGATCTGCAGGTCCCCAAGCCGACCGGAGTGAAGAAAGGGTGGCAGCGGGCCTACGCGGTGGTCTGTGACTGCAAGCTCTTTCTGTACGACCTGCCCGAGGGCAAGTCCACCCAGCCCGGCGTCGTTGCCAGCCAGGTCTTGGATCTCAGGTGGGTGTCTCGTGTGGCCTGCCCTTGCTCCAGGAGTTTTATTCGACTTGTTTGTCTTTAGTCAGCATGAGAATTCCTTGCTTGGTCGTCTTTACCCCACATGTACCATCACGTCCATGACTGCTGCGCCTGCCGGGAATGTTCCTGCTGTGAATGTTTTTGTCCGGAAAGATTTGCCAAATAGGCATCAACATAAGCGAACTGCTCAGGAACAAGCAGGAGACGCCGAGACGCGCTGCGTGGCCCGCGTGGCCCAGGCTTCTCAGTGCCAGACACGTGCTGTCTCCGTGACGCGGGCCTCGGGCCGTGTGTGTGCGGCCACGGCATTTGTGGAGTGACAGCGTCTCTTAGCACCTCATCTCTGATCTAGGGCCGTCCTTCCACCAACACAAAGACAAAGAGCACCTCCCCCTCCCGCGTCCTCCCTGGCTGACCTCTCACCCTCTGAAAGGGGTGTGGTAGTGACGTCATTAGGTCAGAGGGTTGTTGGGAAGATTACACAGGCCGTGGACAAGGCGTGCTTAGCACAGAGCCTCCTTGTCCTGCCCTGTACGGGCATGCCCGTCCCTCTGTCACCCACCCCTGGTGCCACACGGTATGGCACCCGCCCAAGACTGGGACCCAGCCTGAGCCTCATTCTCCAGCACTGGTGCCTAGGGGCCACTGAGGGCCACTGTAGGAATGGAGGTGTAGCAGCCTTGCCTCCAGGTGGTTTACACGGGCCAGGGGTGAACAGCTGGGCTGTGATTGGAAGAGTACCCCGGTGACCCTGCTCACCCCTCACTGCGCACAGGTGTGTCCCTGGCCCAGCGGTGCGGGCACCCTGGGGCATAGCTGCGTTACTCGTCAAGCTCAGGGTTTAGAGCGAATTGGAGATGATTCTGTGATTCTCTCAGCACATTTTATCCCCATTTATAGCCAAGTACAGGCCAGATCACTGACGTGTATGCTTATAGCTGTGGAACGGTGTGACATGGGGAGCGGACGTCCACTCTCAGACGTCTAGTCATGGACACACGGGATTCGCGTCTTGGGTGTATTGGCTTTGTCAGTGGAAGCGTTTTCTTGTCCAGGTGGAGGCGAGGAGCCTCCCTTGCATTCTAGAAAATAGCCATGAGAGTGTCCTTTGTCGCCAGATTTGTACAGAACAGTGGGGGGCAGCGTACCAGGTGCCAGCCTTTTTCCCAGTGTTCTGCATGTTTTATTTCTTACCAGAGACGAAGAGTTCTCTGTGAGCTCAGTGCTGGCTTCAGACGTCATACATGCTTCACGCCGAGATATTCCGTGTATATTCAGGGTATGTTTTTTCCCCATTTCTAAGAAACTTTTCATTACTCATAAAAAAAAATCCATGTGACTAAAGTAAGATGACTGTTCTGAGCATTTCCTTGTGTTGTACAAGGGGCTGGCACACATCCCGAAGGGCCTCCTACTGCCCCGCCTTCCTGCTTGCTGCAGGCCACCCCGCCCCACACCCCTCACCCAGGAGCAGAACCTCTCCGCACGCCGCAGGACCCCTCTTGGCGCATCCCCACCAGCTCCTTTCCAGGGCCCTGCCTCCCTTTACACCCTCTGACCTCCTCCATCTGTGTCTCGGGGGCTCCAGCACCGCGTGCTTGGTGCTGGAAGCTGCCTCGGGGCGGTTACGATGGAATGAACCCCACGTCTGCCTCCCTAGGATTTGCTGTATTAACTAGAGCAAAAGAGGAGAAAACAGACATTGCTCATGCGCAGTTCTGTCAGTGGAGGTGCGAGCCCGCCGAGTCAGTCGTACACACTGGCATTAGGAGGCTTCTAGAAGATCGAGGAGCCCCCTCCACTGGCATTTTCATTAAATACCATGAAATTTTGGTTGACCACAAAACTAAGTCTATGAGCCACTTTTTGTTAACTCTCATCTCTACTGAGAAACTGCATCTGTATATAATACGGAAGAGTGCCGTTTCATGCCTACAAGATGGTTTCGTAGCAGCGGGAGCCGCCCGCATATCTGGTAAGTGTTCGGGGCGGCTCGCAGGAAGCGCACGTGGGCAGAGTGTCTAGTCCCGCCGTGCCTGGACACGTTCCGGCTACAATGAGAGCATCCAGGAGAACAGTATTAAAGTGAACATCACACCACAGCTTCGTCAGGAGCAGGGCTAACTGAAGTCTGACGAGGAAGTGTCACCTAGGGACCGGGCCCCGCCTGCTCCCGGCCTCTGCGGCAGCTTGGACTGGGCCCCGGTCCCCTGGATCCCAGTGCCCAGCTCTCCAGGCCGGTGCAGCCGTCGGTTTGGTGTGGTGTAGTGGTCTGACGGCTTCTCTTTGTTTTTTCTGTCGTGAAGGTGACGGCCTCTCTCTTAGATACTCCTTCCAGGACCAGCTCACTGCTCATTCTGACTGAAAATGAGAACGAAAAGAGGAAGTGGGTGGGGATCCTGGAGGGCCTGCAGTCCATCCTTCACAAGAACCGCCTGAGGAGTCAGGTGGTGCACATTCCGCAGGAGGCCTACGACAGCTCGCTGCCGCTCATCAAGGCCATCCTGACAGCCGCCATCGTGGGTACGTCTCCGGGGTGCGGCGGTGTAAGAGCAGACTCGGGCGGCCCTGCAGCGCGCTGGGGCCACTGCTCTGCTGTCCATTTGCACTTACGGTTTCTCCACGTGTTGAAGAAGCAGATGATCTGTTTCCCTTTGTGTCGTCCGCAGATGGGGAGAGGGTCGCTGTTGGCCTGGAAGAAGGACTCTACACCATCGAGGTGACCCGTGACGGTGAGCGCACAGGGGCCTGAGGCCTGCCGGCGCTGCAGATGAGCCCAGGGTCCTTGGCGGGGACTGTCAGGGTCGAGGCCAATTCACTGGATGTGTCGGCTAAGTCACCATGTCAGGGATATTTACAAAGAAAGGGAAAGGCAGGGGGCCGAGAAAACGACTCTGCAGCAGATAAGACAGACGTGAGGGGTGTCTGTTCATAGCCTGTCCACCGGTCCCTCCACCTGCGGTCACAGCCCCCACCCAGTGGGTCTAGGGCAGCGCAAAGCCCCAGGGCTGAGGGAGGCAGCTGCTGTGTCTGTTAAGTTCTTTAAGGAGAGGACTGAGCAGGCACTCGGGCAGGGAGAGCTCCCCAGCACAGTTCCTGGATGCACCAAGGCCTTACCGAAACTTTCCTTCCTTTGCTTCAAATTTGGGCTTTCATTCTTCCCAGCAAGGAAAACCAAACGTCTCCCCGCTTCAGCACCCTGTCGGGGGCTGAGACTGGCCCTGGGAGCCCTCCCAAGGACCTGTGGTGGCTGTGTCCCTTCCCGATGAGCCTGGGGTCTCAGCACACTGGTGACGTGGGAGGAGGGTAGCTCATGTGGCCTCAGGGTGGCCGCTGCTGATTCAGGGGTAGTCTTCCTCAGGACCCAGACCCAGGTCTCTACTTCAGAGCCCCGGGCAAAGGGCCTGCCCCAGTTAGGGTGCCAAGGTTATTGGGTGAGTCTGGGAGCCCGTTGAGGGGTGGGTGCTCTCAGTGCATTTATCTAAGGATGCAGTGAGGTTGGAGACAGCCCTTTGTTTCCAAAATGCAACCTGCAGGTTCTTGGGTTCAGGGATGAGCTGGAGCGGGGTGCAGACCCACCCCCCCACCCAGGGCATCGCTGCACTCAGCATCTCCCAGCCAGGGCCCTGGTGTGGGGGGTAGGGGCAGCGCAGGGAGGTGGAGGTGGAGACAGGGGTGTTGGAACAAAGAGGAGGTTCCTGGTGGGGCGTTAACAGGTGCCCTGGGCCTCACTCTCAGCCTCACGCCCCTGCCCCCTTCCTGCAGTGATTGTCCGCGTTGCTGACTACAAGAAAGTGTACCAGATCCAGCTTGCTCCCAAAGAGAAAGTTGCTGTCCTCCTCTGCGGCCGGAACCACCACGTCCATCTCTGTCCGTGGTCCGCCTTTGATGGGGTGGAAAGCAACATTGACATCAAGCTTCCGGAGACCAAGGGCTGCCAGCTCATAGCGACCGGGACACTGAAGAAGGGCTCCCCCACCTGCCTGTTTGTGGCGGTGAAGCGGCTGGTCCTTTGCTATGAGGTCCAGAGAACTAAGCCTTTCCACAGGAAGCTCAGTGAGGCTGTGGCCCCGGGCACTGTGCAGTGGATGGCCGTGCTCAAGGACAAGCTCTGTGTTGGCTACCCTTCCGGGTTCTCTCTGTTGAGCGCCCAGGGAGATGGGCAGGCTCTAAACCTGGTAAATCCCAATGACCCCTCGCTTACGTTCCTCTCACAACAGTCTTTTGATGCCCTTTGTGCTGTGGAGCTCAAAAGTGAGGAGTACCTGCTTTGCTTCAGCCACATGGGACTGTACGTGGACCCACAAGGCCGGAGGTCACGCACGCAGGAGCTCATGTGGCCTGCGGCGCCTGTTGCCTGTAGTATGTATATGTTTTCTGTTGCCATACCCCTGCTGCCGCTTTCACATCCACAGTCAGCATGCGTCCTATTCTGCGTTGGTTCGTCTTCCAGTTCCCTCAGCTCAGTGGACAGAGAGGCGTCAGGAGAGGCGGGTGCGCGGCTTCTGCAGTTGAGAGGGTGGTCCCAGTGCCGCTCCCCGGGCCAGCTCGGGGTGGGCTCGCCCGGGACCACCCGCCTGCTTCCCTCCTGAGCCGCCCGCCGCACCCTTCTCTCCCCACGGGCTCTGCGGGGCCCTCCCTGGGCAGGAGGTGAGGTGGGTGGAAGCAAGGACCTGCGCTTTGTTGATTTTTTAAGACGTTTCTTGTGACGAGGTATAAACTTACATGGTAATGAAAACAAGCTGAAGGTTTTCAGCGGCCAGAAAAAACTCAACTCTGACTTTCAGGTTAGAGTTCCTCTCGGGACAGATGTTTTTCCAAGCGGTAGGAGCTGTTGTGGAAGACAGTTTGGTTCAATTTAACTGTCTTCTCTGTGAAAGGTGGTGCTGGGTGGAAGGTGTGAAGCCCCTCGGGCTTGGAGAGCAAGGGCCTTGGAGGCCAGGCTCCGGGGGGGCGCTTAAAGACTCTGAGCCTCTCGTTCTGCTGCTTGGTACAGTGAGGTGGCCTGCGTCGCCACACCAGCAGGTCGGAGGGGAGCGGGGGACGAGGCCGGCCACGGGACACGTGGGTTTCCAGCTGGCTGGGGATGGGGTTGGCTGGGAGCTGGGTGTCATAGTTTTCCTTAATTCCCCAAAAGTACTAGCTTGTGTCTGCTCCGGCAGGCCGGCCGAGTCCCCAGGGCGCAGGGACCGGGAGCCCAGGCCTGTGAGGGGAGCTGCTGGCCTCCAGCTCTCAGAGGCTGCTGGGCGTTCCCGCCTCGCTGGCCCTCGGCCAGGGCCCGCAGGAAGGCCGCGGGCCTCTCCCAGCTTCGCCTCCTCACCTCACCCCCTTGTCTTTGGGGGCAGTGGTACAGGAGTGGCTTCAGAGCCACACGAGCTCCCTTCATCAGCGCCTTTTTCTCCAGAAATGTAATTTTTTTTGAGGAGTCTAGTGTCGAACAGGATGCAGGCCCCAGAGTCCGATGCTCTACGCCTTGGCCGTGAGTGACCCGGTGTGGACACCCGAGGGTCTTGTGTTCTCCTCTGATTCCAGTTTTTGCTCCACCTTTGTGCTTTTTTTTCTCCTCCGTGCACAGTACGGGCAGTTTTAGGGTTGGCAAAAAGAAACTCAGTAACTCTCAGGAAGGAGAACTAAACCTGTTGCCTCCTTGCCCCGAGCCCAGTGCTGGGCACTTGTGTGTCCTCACCCCTCCTGTCCCGCAGGGAAGGTCGATCAGCCCCATCTTACCGGGGAGGACACTGAGGCCCACGCGGTGAGGTCCTGCATAAGCCACGCAGCAGGGGTGGGCGCGGGATCAGGCCTGTCAGAACACACGCGTGTGGGCGTTTTAGTTTACTTTTTCTTTAGAGCTGACATCTCTGTTTATCACTTTATCAGCAGATGGGCCACACACGTCCCTTCCTGGCACCCACGTGCTCCCCGGTGAGAGGTGGTGCCTCCCCGCCCCCTTGTGGGGGAAGGGCTCCTGGACGTTTCTTCAGGCCCGCTGATTGCTCTGACCACCTTCCTGTGGGTGGCTCTCAGAAAGAAGGCCTCGTGGCATGGCTGAAATGTCGCTTCTGGGACAGTTTGCCGACTAGTTCCAGCGCATGTGTCTTGTTTCCTAAGCCCGCTTGTACTTTCTGTTTTGTATTCAGAAGAACAGGTGCGGCCGGGCAGCCCAGCCGGGATCTGTAACAGCAGCAGAGCAGAAGCTCTTGAGAAACCGCTTTCCGTTAGTCAAGTGTGGCAGGGTAAAGGGTAACTTCTGGCTCCGGAAGGTAGAAGGCGGGGAACCAGGGCAGGGCTCCCGCCGTCGCCAGCCCGGGTGACCAGCAGGCTGAGGCACCGCTGGTAGTTCCGGTGTCCCTCCCGCCGTCCTGCACGGGGAGGGTCCTCGGTCTCGTGTCTCTGGCACACTGGGTGGCTTTGCGTCCCCGCCTGAAACATAGCACCACTTAGAGGAGGGGGAGATGGCTCTGGCCGCAGAGCCACCATGGGGAACAGCTGCCGCCACTGACCTGTCATGCTGAGACCAGACCACCAGGGGGACACCTGCAGACACCCCTGTGGGCCCCGTGATCACCCAGAGCTTGGCAGTAGTTTCTGAGTGGGGATCTGAAATACTTACCCAGGAATCTGACTTGGCATCTGTTAGAAAAAACGTTGGGCCCGCCTGAGTTTCAGATGTGCAACTTCAGCCTGAGGTAATAAGCTGCAGTGATGGTAAAGCTGAATGGGAAGGCTGAGGTTTTAAACAAGTCATCGCTGGCATCTCTGCGGTGGTGGCAGATGCTGTCAGCTGCAGAGCTGACGGGGATGCCCCAAACGCTGGTGTGTCTGCACTTGGAAGTCGAGGCTCCTTATCTAGAGTGGGATGTGAAGGCACCTCCGGTCTGAGCCGTGTAGCCACCTTGGGGGGCGGCCCTCCCGCCCTCAGGAAGCTCCAGGGTGCGGGGTTGGGCCGCGGCCCTCCCGGTGGACGGCAGGTGGGGCCGGCCTGGCTGCTCACCCACTTTGCTTCGTCTGCACCAGGTTGCAGCTCTTCACACGTCACAGTGTACAGCGAGTACGGCGTGGACGTCTTCGACGTGCGCACCATGGAGTGGGTGCAGACCATCGGCCTGCGCAGGGTGAGCACCGGCGGTGTGGGCGCCCCACCCTCACCTGCGTCCCGTGCCCCCAGCTACCGCCCCTCTCTGGTTTCCGCCGCAGATCCGCCCACTGAACTCGGAGGGCAGCCTCAACCTCCTCAACTGCGAGCCTCCCCGCCTGATCTACTTCAAGAGCAAGTCTGCGGGTGAGCCCTCCTCACAGGGGCAGGGCGGGCGGGCGGGAGGGTCCTGCCCCAAGACGGGCCCCGCACCGGGAGCACGAGGTCCCGAGCAGCCACAGAGTCCCTCCTGCTCCTCCCTGCAGGAGCGATTCTCAGCGTGCCCGACACCTCTGACAACAGCAAGAAGCAGATGCTCCGGACCAGAAGCAAGAGGCGGTTTGTCTTCAAGGTGCCAGAGGAGGAGAGACTGCAGCAGCGGCGGTAGGGCCTCCCTGAGGCACGGCCGGGGCCGTGGTGGAGCCCAGAGGACCTTGCCATGTTCCTGAGTCACTCATGTGTTCTTTCCCCAGGGAGATGCTTAGAGACCCGGAATTGAGATCCAAAATGATATCCAACCCCACCAACTTCAATCACGTGGCCCACATGGGCCCGGGTGACGGGATGCAGGTGCTCATGGACCTGCCTCTGGTGAGCTCGGCGCCTCCCTCCCTGTCGCACCTGTGCGGGGCCGGTGCGTCCCAGGCCCTGCCAGGGTGTCAGAAGGAAGTAACTGTCAAAACGATGGCTAAATAGCATCTCACTGTGGGCAGGTAGCACGCTTTGTTTTCTTTCTCACTCCAAAGCCTATAGGATTTCTGTGGGATTTAACTTGGCCTAGAACTGCTAGTGCCATTTCTCAGTTCAGAACTGGTGAGACTCCGCTGTCCGAAAGCCTTCCCGGCCCGTGTTGCTGGTTGGGTCCTGGGGCCCCGGCCTGGTTGTGCTGCAGATTTGGCGGTTGTCCAGCGGGCAGGCTGGACTCAGACATGCTCTGCCCTGGGCCCGTCGTCGCCCCGTGGCAGTACTGACGTGCTGCCCTCTCTGCCCAGAGCGCCGTGCCCCCATCCCAGGAGGAGAGGCCCGGCCCTGCGCCCGCCAGCCTGCCCCGCCAGCCTCCGCCCAGGAACAAGCCCTACATCTCGTGGCCCTCATCAGGTACCCAGGCCGCCGTGGGCAGGGGCTCCGGGCTTCCATTCAGCTTTTACCTTCTTTCCCTAAGATGACGGCTGCCTCTGTCCATAGGTGGATCCGAGTCCGGAGTGGCCGTGCCCCTAAGAAGTATGTCTGATCCCGACCAGGACTTTGACAAAGAGGTACGGCTTGCCGGGTGACAGGGGATGAGGCCTGGGCGTCTGCAGCTCCACACGTGGAGGAGACTCGAAGCAGCTATTCTTTGGAGAAAGCTGCTCCATCTCCCGGGGCAGCCGTGTAGGCCCTGGCGGTCACCAGCGCCCGGAAGCCTCCGCTCATGCTGCCCAGGCTGTGCCGAGGGACGGGGCCCCACGGGCTCTCTGGCTGTGAGCCTGTGAGGAGAATGGTGTAGGTGCTCGGCTCCCGAGCCACCCGACTCCCCGCCCACACCTGCCGGCCTGCGCCGGGAGAGCGCGGCGAGGTCTGAGCTCGGAGTGGGCTGCGGGCAGGCGCGGCCCGCTGCCCTGGGGCGCCGCCCGGAGGGGCCGTCGCCTGCACAGCTGAGGAGCACACGCCTTCCTGTGAGAAGTGCGGGGGCTCCTCCCACCTGGGCTCCGTGTGGTTTTGTCCACTTAGCTGTGACAGCAGGGGGTGCGTTCCTTTTAAAGCACAGGGGGCCTGGTGCGTCTGGGGGCCTCTCCTCTCTCCTGACTGCAGCCACCGGAGGCGGAGCGTGGGGACTGAGGCGGGGCACCCTGCTCAGGCTTCCCTGGGGCGTTCCCTCCGCGGCGGCGGCGGTATTCCCGGGCACCTTGAGGTGTGCCTCCCGCACCCCAGCTTCCCCGTGAGCCGTGCGTGAGGGTGGGTGGCGGAGGGACGGCACTGAGGGCCTCCCGCCCGCGGGAGCGCTTCTGTGGGAGGGAGGCGCAGGGCCGGGCGCTCTGGTCTGCCCCCTAAAACCAGCCCCGGCTGGGGCGGCGCACACTCACGGGGGCTGCTGGGCTGTCGCACAGGTTCCCGGTTCTTGCTGAGGTTGGCCGTCTTCAAACGTGAATTGGCCGGTTCTCCTCCGAGGTCCGTGCACCCTTCACCTGTCTCTGTGCTTTTCTTACTGGTTTATAGAAACTCTTTACAAATGGTGCATATTATCCGCTGCAAATACTTTTCCTGTTACCACTGATGTTTTAATTTTATCTCTAATTTTAAGGCTGTTTTATTGTACGAAAACTTCAAATTTTTATGCAGTCTAATCTACTTGTCTTTTTCAATTAAGGTAACATTCTTTTGTAGTCTCTTTGAGAGCTTGGCAGGGTTTTCTTTTCTGTTTGTCATTGTGACGTGTAGTTCTGTACACGTAGGTGTGACAGACCACAGCTAAGTGTGTAGAACTACACCTTGGGTGTATACCTCGAAGTGGAATTGCTGGGTAATATGGTAACTCTGTTTAAGTTTTTGAGGAACCACCGAATTGTTGTTCACAGCAGCTGCACTGCTTTACATTACCACCAGCAATATACGGAGATTAAGGTTTCTCCACATCTCTGCCAACACTTTTTTCTTTTTCTTTCCCTAATTTAATAGCTGTTCTAGCAGGCATGGAGCTGCATCATCGTGGCTTTGATTTGCGTTTCCTTGATGATTAGAGATGTCACGCCCCCTTTCACGTGCTTGCTGGCCAGCTGTGTGCCTTCTCGGGAGAAACGGCTGTTCAGATCTTCTGCTCAGTTTTTAATTGGATTGTCTTTTGTTGTTGGGTTGTAAGAAATTTTTTGTATAATATGGATACCAGACCCCTATCAGATACGATTTGCAAAAATTTTCTCCTGTCCTTTGAGTTGTCTTTTCACATTCTTAATAATGTCTTTTGATTTACAAAAGTTTCTAATTTTGATGAAGTCCAGTTCATGTTTTTTCCTTTTGTCACTCATGCTTTTGGTGTTGTATCTAAGAATCCATCGCCAAATCCCAGGTTACGAAGATTTAGTCCTTTTTTCTTCTTAAGAGTTTTGTGGTTTCAGCTTTTGTATTTAAGTCTTTGATCCATTTTGAGCCAGTTTTGTATGTGGTGTGAAGTAGGGGTCTGGTTTAATTTTTTTCGCATGTGGATGTCCATCACCGCCTGCTGAAGAAACTGCTCTTTCCCCCATTGAATGGTGTAGGCACCCTCATCAGAAGTCAGTTGGCCATGGTTTACAGACACGTCTCTGGACTCTGTCCTCTTCCATTGGTCTGTGTACTAGTATTACTACACTGTCCTTGATGACTGTTGTTTTTTGTAGTACATTTTGAAGCAGTAAGTTTGGGAAGTGTGAGTTCTCCAGCTTTTTCTTATTCAGCATTATTTTGACTATTCTGTCATTTGCAGTTCTGTATGAATTTGAATATTGGCTTTTCCAATTCTACAAAAAAAAAAACTTGGAATTTCAGTAGGGATTGCATTGAATCTGTAGATCACTTTGGAGAATGTTGCCGTCTTAACAATAAGTAGTCTTCCAGTGCGTGAAAACAGGGTATCTAATTATTTAGGTGGTCTTTAGTTTCTTTCGGCAATGTTTTCTAGTCTCAGTATACAAATCTTTCACCTCCAAATGTAACTGATTTATTCCCTGCTGTATTTTATCCTCTAATTTTCTTTTCAGGCTGTTCCTTGCTGGTGTGTAGAAATTACAACTGATTTCTGTGTGTTGATCTTGTACCCTGCAGCTTTACTGGATTCGCTACATTCTTGTGTATGAGTTCTTTAGTATTTTCTATGTATGTAGAACTGTGTCATCTGTGAGCAGAGACGGTTGTATTTCTTTTCCAAACTTGATTTTTCTGAGTGCTCAGCTGGAACAGCAGTGCTGAGTAGCGGCAGTGAAAGCAGGCAGCTTTGTCTCATTCCTCCTCTGAGGGGAGCCTCGGTCTCTCACCACTGAGTTAGGAAGTCAGCTGTGGGTTTCTCAGGGACACCCTTTGTTGCGTTGAGAAAGTCCCCGTTTCCAGTGCTCTTATCATGACAGTGTCGGGTACGTGACCTCTGACCACTTGGTTGTGTGGTTTCCTCCTTTTGTAGTTGCTGAGTCATTTGTGGGGTTGGGCCGAGGGTTATGCTCTCTCCCCGGCACGGTTAATGACCACGTGAAAAGTTCATAGAGAGTGTGTTCTCGTAACAAGAGAGGAGCAGCAGTGGCCACCCCTGTCCCCCACAGATGTGCACATCTGGCTGGGCAGCACCCCCTCCCTGTGCCCAGGGTGACTGGTTCTCATCTGTCCCCTACTTTGTCTTAACAGCCTGATTCGGATTCCACCAAACACTCGACCCCATCGAACAGCTCCAACCCCAGCGGCCCACCGAGCCCCAACTCCCCCCACAGGAGCCAGCTCCCCCTCGAAGGCCTGGAGCAGCCGGCCTACGACGCCTGAAGCCGCCGGCTCACCGCCACAGGGCTGGGGGGCTTCTCATGTCAGTGCCAAGACTGAGCTGACCCTCCAGTGTTGTCCAAGGAAATGTAGAATCGATTTGTAGATACGGAGATGAAAATTCTTTATTATAATAATGATCAGTTTTATGCCGCGTTGTTTGTGGCGGTAGACCAGATCCCCTCATCTGCACAGCTGTGAGGCCACGCTGTTCCTTTTGCACATGAAGGACCGCCACGCCACCTCTCCTGCCCAGGACAGCTGAGGGGGCGCGTGGGGCCAGCCTCCTCTGCAGGAACCCGGTGGCCCAGCACTGCTCTGCTCAGGAAGCAGACAGCTCGGGACGTGGCCTCATTAACAAGTCTGCTCCCTGTTTCTGGAAACTGTTTCCTAGGCCCTTAGGAGAATAGTAGGAACCTGTATACCATTCCCTGTGTCACTAGAATTTTGAAGACAGAGGAAAGTGGAGGTTAGTTTGTGGCCTTTCTGTTCATTTAGCCATTACATAGTCAGATGCAGA
The DNA here is from genome assembly GCF_048564905.1 of Vicugna pacos. Taxonomy (NCBI): domain Eukaryota; kingdom Metazoa; phylum Chordata; class Mammalia; order Artiodactyla; family Camelidae; genus Vicugna; species Vicugna pacos. The sequence goes on along the minus strand of NC_132992.1, from coordinate 93,490,882 downwards.
AGCTCTTCTGCCAACCTTGTAGCCATGGACTGAGGCCCTTTTCGAGTGACGCCTGCCCTGCCCTGGGTCCCTCATGTGTGTCAGTCCAGTCCTGGTCACAACCATGAAGTGTCACCAGTATCTACTACTGTGAAGTCAGCTGTGCTGTTTCCCGCTCGCTTCTGCAGCTCTGCCTCCTGCCCTAAAACCAGTGAGCGCTGGGGTGCAGCTCGGCCCCAAGGCCTGCGGGCTGAGCAGCCAGGGCCCCGGGAGCCCAGCAGCGGGCGCCAGGACCCCCAGCCCCGCATGGAGCCCCAGGACTAGTGCCGTCTGGGTGGTGTAGACTCAGCACCACACTCCCACGCAGCGGCCCTGCTCTGCCCTGCCCACAGCGTGTGTGAGTTGTCAGATGGTGGCGTGTCCCTGTAAAGGCTTGTGATTTACTGGCCAACAGACACAGTTTGTCCTCGGCCCTGGAATAGGCTTCTCCCTGCTCTCCCACTGGCCACCGTTCTTGGCGACGCTGTTAAAGACATGCACTTGCCTTGAGTCGGCACTGAGTGACGTGGGTGCCAGGCCTGCCTGTGCGTGTCATGCACCCAGCACCTGCCCGCCCTCGCCCCCGGGCCTTCTGCTGGGGCTGGCACCTGCTGGGGGTTCTGGTTTTTACTTTTTTAATGTAAGTCTGAGTCTTTGTAATTATTGAATCGTGAGAACATTTTTGAACAATTTACCTGTCAATAAAGCAGAAGACAGCAGTTTTAAAGTGCTCAGTGGTTTGGCTGAACATGATCACCTGTCACTCTATGTCTGTGCTCCCCCACCCCCCACCCCAGTGCCCTATGCTGGGAGCCCCTCCCTAAAAGGCAGTGAAGGAACCATCTTGCCTGTGGAAGCCATTCTTGATCCTTGCTTGGGGAGGGCAGCGGCTCAAGGTTAAGAGTGCCCGTGTCCATGTGACAGGATGTGACCTCCAGAGCCTGGACCTCTTACCTGTCTGCCGATGTCACAGTGGGGGCCTCCTGGAGACGCCCTGCCCCATGGTAGGCAGGGTCAGGTGTGGGCTCTTGACTGGAGAGAGGGGCCCCCAGGTGGCAGTAGCAGCCCGGCCAGGAGGTTGGGAGCTCAGCCTGAGGGCAGTGGGAGCCCTTGAGGACCATGGATTAGGGCCAGCTGCCAGGCAGGGGATGCACCTGGGGTCCCAGTGCTGGGAGGGGGTGACGCGCCCATGAGCCCCGAGAGGCCCCATGAGGGAAGCTGTGCTGGAGGGACGTACACTGGCCCCTCAGTAGCCCCTGGTGGATAGGGTAAAGCTGGCCACCCCCAGGGAGGCTGGGCTGAGTGGGCGGGGTGGCTACCCTGGGGGCTCTGGCCCCCATGGGAGGGAGCAGCCTGTGGTGGGCTACGCTACATTGTTCGCTCTGCCCCACCAGTAAGTTCTTGGTGAGATGAGGGCAGTGACAGCACCTGCCAAAGAGGTGGCGTGAGGACACGCTAAGTGCAGACAGCCAGCGAGCGTCTGGCAGATGAGGCTGGTTCCGAGGCCAAAACAGCCCACGCCAGGGCCCAGCGTGCCCCAGTCCATCTCACTGTGGGCCTGTGGTCACAGCCTGGGGAGGAATGTAGCAAACTTCAGGTGCAGACACAATCCCCCACCTGTCCCTGGAAGGGGACCACACAAGGCACAGGCACAGGCTTTCAGGGACACTTGAGTGAAATCACAGCAGCTGGAAAACAAGAAACGCGCTTGGGCGAGTGCTGAGCGGCCATGTGGGGCAGTGGGCAGCCGGGCCTCAGGGTCAGAGGTGGGGTTGGGTCTTGCCCTCCCGCCCTGGGCTCCCACTTGATGTCTGCCCTGCCATGAGGGGAGCACCTGTCAGGTCTGAAGCAGGTGCTCCAGGGTCAGCCGTCTTTTCAGTGAAACACTAGCTGTTGAAGCAGAATGAATGGTGGCCTTCACTCCACAGAAGGCTACACAGCACCGGGCGTAACATGGCAACACCCGCAACCGCATGCAGGATGCCGGCCCCGGAGCACGGCTTCCAGTGTCGAGAGCTTAAAAACCAGTAAACTAATCCACTACGCTAGAAGCCGGTAGAGTGGTTGCCCTCGGGAGGGGGCGATGTTTCCAGGTGCTGGTTACACAGAAGTGTCCCTCCCTGACAGTTCAGGCTGGGCACCTGTCAGCACAGTTTTACACGCACAAGTGTGGTTCACCATCCCTCTCCTGCCCCATCACATACCTACCTACTGAGTATCCCACTCAGGGCTGCACAGCCCTGATGCCCACCCCTAGATCGGAGCCATCCTCAGAAGCAGGAGGGCAAGGCCTAGCCTTGGAGTGATGGACACCTCCCCACCCCTCACCCAGCCTGGCAGGACACACCTGCCAGCGCTCTGACCAGCTCCACCACTGCGTGAGGGCAGCTCTCCCCTGCCCCCAGCCGAGGGGATACACCTACTGTGTCCCTGGGACCCCTCCCTAGGCAGTCCACACTACCCAGTCTGGTGGAAGTCCAGGTCCACCTGTCTGGCCCTGGCCCAGCCCCACACGGCCTGGCCTGAGCAGCTTGACAAGAGGTAGGGGAGCAGCCACCTCTCCACCCTCAGCTGGTGTCTCACCCGGCTTTGCCTCTCCCCACCACTCCTGCTGCAGTACCCCCCTTGCCTGCCGGGCTCCTCCAGCACAGGGGCAGGCCCCTCCTAGTTCTGGCCAGAAGCCTCTGGCCGCCCCACCCTACAGGTAGTCTCCAAGATCGCCGTCGGTAGGTGGCCAGGGGCCAGCGGCAGGGGCTCTGAGGACCACCCCTCACCGTCCAACCTGACCCTCCAGCTCCCACCAGGCAGGAGCAAAAGAGTAGCTAGTGTGTCCAGGGCTGACACAGGTGCAGGAAAGCCCTTTATTGGGCAAGGCCACCCTATCCTTGACCAGCGGAGGAGGCGGGGGGAGCGGAGGGGGTGGGGATCCCGCAAGGCCCGCGGGACGGGCCGGTTACGCAGCTCAGGCCTCGGCCTCTGCTTCGCCGAACAGCGGATTAACGAAGTAGCTGCGGCTGGAGCTCCTGACGTCCGGCTGCGGGGCCGGGAGCTGCGGGGACGTAGAGTCAGGGGGCCGGGCCGCAGGGGAGCCACGAGCCACACGCCCCCGCCTCCCGTGCGCCTCCTCACCGCCTCCGCTGAGTCCGCCATGTAGAACACCGGGTTGTGGAAGCCCAGAGGCGCCCCAGATGCCGCGGGAGCCGCCTCGCCGCGCCTCCTCCACCTGGGGGCAGGGACGCGCGTGAACCCTGCGTCCCTGAGTCCCAGCCCCGCCCCCTCGCGACCCCGCCCCGCGCACCTGAGCCTCCCGGCGCGTTGCAGCAACAGCGCCCCCGCCAGCAGCGCCAGTAGCAATAGGAGCAGCGCGGCCACGCCGCCTGCCAGCCCCGGCGCGTACAGCACCGCCACCGGGCCGCCTCCGACGGACGCGCCCGACTCCCGGACAGTTGCCGACAGAACCCCGAGGGGCTCGCCTGCAACGGAGGGTGTCGGCTCAGTCCCCTCGAGACGGGGTGGGACAGAGGTGGGGGGCCAGGGAGGGGGCGCCGCGGTTACCGTGCTCCGCGATGTCCGCTAAAAGGGCCCGGGCCAGCCGCCCCGCGCCTCCCGTCACGGGCCCGGTCTCCACCAGCACCACCTGGATGTCCGTGTCCGACTTCTCGCCTGCGCCCTCGCGGAGCCGGGGCTGGCGTGGCACCTTGGACACGGCCATTTGCAGCCCCTGGTACTGGGGCTAGAGAGGGGGACAGTTGGTCCGAGGACTCCAACCCTCGGACCAGCGAGGGTGAGGGGAGCGTTGGGGGCAGGGGAAAACGGTGGGCAGATGGAGAGTGGGCGCATCACTGAGAGGCGGAGTGGGGCCCCCGGGGTCCCTGCGGAGGAGAAGGTCCCAGAAACGGGTTGCGGGGGCGATGGGGCCGGGGTGGAGACAAGGTCCCATTACCAGGGCCAGGAATGTGTGCAGTAGCCGCGCCCGGTACCGCTCTAGGTCAAAGGTGGGGCCATGGGTCAGCGACACGATGGCTCCTGCAGCAGGATGGCAGGGGTCAGCGCCTTGGTCGGCCCGACAGAGAAACAGGCTGAAGGCGAGCCAGCCTAGCCAGGCCTCCCGCTAGCAGGGGCCGGGCGGGGCGCTCACCACAGAGGTCGCAGCACTGCCCTTCAGGCCGGAGGGCGTCTTGGCAAGCGGCCTGGGGGCAGCGGCCGCCCAGGGGCTGGAGCAGTGCCGCACAGATCCACGGCAGCACCTGGAAGCAGGGAAGCGAGGATGAGCGCGGAGGGCAAGGAGGCAGACCGCACCGAGAGGACCATGCGCCCCAGGAGGCGAGCGGGCCAGAGACGGCGGGGCGGGGCGGGGCGGCCCCAGGCACAGTCCGGACCTCCGGCACAGAGCGGGGCCCAGCCCGCGTGGTCTCTCCGCCACCCCGCAGCAGACTGCCCTCACCTCGGCATTGCCACAGACGCAGCCCGACGGATCGTCGCAGGCATCTGGGCCCACGCTCAGCGCGCCGAACCCATGGAAGCGCAGGCGGCCGGCGCGAGACGCCAGGAAAGCAGCCAGGTCCTCGTCGCGGGTGAATGTCTGCAGATAGCCAGGTCACCGCGGGAGCCAGCCGAAGACGAGACAATATCTGAATGCCCGGAACCCACCAGGCCGCTCCGGGGAGCAGCACTGCCAGGCGAAGGCGCGGAGACGAGACCCGAGCCCCGGCCCCGCCCCGCCCCGCCTAGGCGCGCCGGGCTCACCTGGCCCAGAGCCCGCACGCTGCAGACCCTCACGGTGCCGACTCCCGGGCCGAGGCCCACCCGAAAGGAGGCGTTGGACGGGAAGACGACGTCGTCGTGGCGGCAGGGCACGCGCTCGGCGTCCACAGAGAAGAGACCGCGCGCCGCGTCCCCGGAGCGCCACAGGTGAGGGTCGTGCCACGAGAAGCGGTCCGGGTCGAGGAAGAGCGCGGAGGCGCCTGAGCGAGCGCGGGACCCTGAGCTCCGCCCGGGACACGCCCTCCGACTAGGCCCCGCCCCCGCCCCAACCTGGACCTCTCCCTTCCCTCCAGGCCCCACCCACGAACGCGCCCCCTCTAAGCCCCGCCCCCGGCCCGGCCCCTTCACCTGTGCTACAGTCCAAGTTTGAGCTGGGGTCCTTGGCGCTGAATCCAGCTCCTGAGGCCAGGACGAGTTCCCCGTCCAGCGGCAGGAGCTGCGGGAAGCTCAAGCTTTGGCGGCGCCGCGGGGGATCTGGGGCAACAGAGGGTCCCATCTGCACCCTCCCCTACTCCCCTGTCCCTGGGGAGAAGAATCTAGACAGTGACCAGGGAGTAGGCGGCTGAGGTCAGGGCTTGGGGGCACCTCGCCCTGGCTGAGGGCCAAATACGTCGGAGGGAGTGGAACCACAGGCCAGGAGCAAGAGTTGGCAGCATGAGGAGTTTGGGGCAGGGTGACACTTGTCAGGGCCATTGCCCTCTCCCATCACCCCTGAAAAACTACAAGCCCAGGGTTCGTGGTTTCCAGGAAGCCAGGCTGCTGGGGAGTCTGGAAACAGCCCTGAACCTGTGGGGGGGTGGCTACAATTGGGGAGAAGGGTGACACAGGTGGCAGGGAGGGCGATGGGGCCTTGAAATCGCCCATCTCCCCTCCAGCTCAGGCAGCCCCTTCACCACAGAAGTGGGGCCACAGCCCAGGTCTCAAGTGTCAAAGGAAACAGGGCAGCAGAAGGCCAGGAGAGGGAGGACTGATGGGCCCCACTCTCCCCTCCCCTCTAAGCCCCAGGACCCCAGCCCTCTGCCTTTCCCCCTCAGGGGTTGGGGTTGGGAAGGAGGGCTGGGCCAGGGGAGTGACTCAGTGCTGGGGTCACAAGGGGTTCAAGAACTCCAGGGACATCTGTCTACCCAGGGCCCAGCCTTGTGTCCCAACGTGCTCTTCAGTCTGTCCCCCAAGCATGGGGCCTGACCAAGAGGCCAACACTGGGAGGATTCAAGGTCACCAGCCAAGTGCCTCCACAGCTGAGAGTGCAGCACTGTGACAGCGGGGCAAACTCATGGGCAGGTGCTGAGGGTATCCATGGGACAGACGGACATGACATGTCTCAGGAAGGGCTGAGAAGGTATTAGCAGTGGGAGGCACGAACAAGAATTCAGTTTCCAAAGGCATCAAAGGGGGAAATATACATATATACGATAAGTGTAATCGTTGAAAGGAAGTTGACGTAAACACTAGGACTGAGCCGGCTGAAGAACAGCTGGTGGCCTGGGCGTTCCTGTGAAGGGATTCTCCTGAAGACAGCAGGAAAGGACTGAGAAGGAGAGAAGCCAGGAGAGATGGGAGCCTTGGCACCCAAGCACCAGCATTCAGGTAAGGGATTGGGGAGAAAACATCTGAAGAAACTATGAAGGTGAATTCTCCAGTTTGAAGAAAGCTGAGAAACCTCAGCCTGAAGGCACTGGGAGCCAAATGAGAAATAAGGAAAATCTCTGTTTATTGGCATCAAAGACAGAGAGGACGTTCTCAAAGCATCAGAGGGAAGGGACAGATCACCCAGGAAGAAGGAAAATAATCAGGTTTCTCAGCCACAAAAATGCATACAAATAGACAACAAAATAAGATAAAATATCTTTAAGCCTAAAAGACATCAGAATGATTGTCACACAAAGACCTACCCTGAAAACATGCTGGGAGAAAGTATGGAAAGAAATCTAGAAGCTAGGACGAGATATGGGAAGTGGCGTAATAAAATACTTTGGTGAAATGTATTGTGGTCTTTTAGTAAATGTTTAAAGTGAGGACTAAAATGTGGTGGGGGCAGGGGAGATGAACAGGGCAACTTCCTTGTTCAAGGGAAGACCCAGATACTGACAAGTTTAAGAAATCAGTAGGACTGCTTAATTTGAAAACCTGGATGAAATATATCCATTTCTAGAAAATTTTTAAATATCAACATTGACACAGGAAGCAATGGAGAATTTGAATTGACTAATAAATATGGAAGATGTTTGAAGGTTAGTCCAAGACCTCCAGTTACTCAAATCCCCAGTCCAAGTGTTTTTACAGGTGAGGTATATCAAATTCTCAAGGAAACACTAATTTCTTCTTATAGAAGTTGTTCTGGAAGACAAAAAGGGTGAACATTGCCAGTCCATTTTTTGAGACCCGTGTAAACTTGATTCCAAACCCAAATGAAGGCCAGCACAAAAGAAAAAAGATTCTAGACTCAATTAACTTATAAATGCAGAATCAAAAATCCTAGAAAAATATTAGCTGACTGAATTCAATGATGTATTTTAAAGATACATGGTGTTCATTGGGTTCATGTCTCAAGAATGCAGGAGATAAGGGATGAAGAATGCGTGCATCTAGGCTTCCTTGTAGCATACATGATGGTGTCCCAGCAGATGGCAGTGGAGAGAGTCTTGTATGACAGGGAAGTCAAGTGTCTTAAAGAAGTGGCACACTTTGACCTGTACCTGCAGGAAGGTGCCAGGAGGACATCAATCTTACAGGGACAGCTCAACCTAAAAAAACCTCATAAACAGGCTAAAGGAGGGAAAGGGAAATTATATCTCAATCGATGTAGGAAAAAACTGAAAGTTTCAACAGTCTATTTATGATTTGTTTAAGCTGCTAGCAAACTAGCAATAGATTAGAATGTCCGCAATTAAATAAAATTTATGTACCAAAACACTACAGCAAACATTACACTCGATGGAGAAACTGATATGCCTTCTCTTTCATACTGGGAAAAAACAAGGACGCTTACTCTTGTCACTTTCATTTAACATAGGGGTAGAGGGCTTGGACAATGCTATAAAGAAAGAAAAAGAAATAGAAGGAGGACTGGAAGGGAAGAGAAACAACGGTCGTTATTTACAAAAATAACCAACTAGAGAATAGAATTCTTAAAAATAGAGCACTATTCACAATAGAAACCAAGCTATGAAATATTTATACATTAACCTATACTACAGAAGACCTCAACATGGACTGTTTTAAAACTCTAGTATAAAGGGTTTTGTGATCAATGATCTGAAGTATTTGGAGAGAACATCCATGCTCTTGAATGGATGACTTGATTATACAAATCTGTCCAGGATTTTGCTGGTGGTGGTGGTGGTGTTGCCTGATAAACTTACTCTATAATTCTCTGCAACAATCAGATCCACAAAGAACTAGTCAACCTTGTAAGAGAAGAGTGAAGAGAGAGACTTACCCCCAGGAGATACTAAAACATCACACAGAGCCACAAAGTGAGAATGGTGTAGTGATGGCAGACCAGGCAAAAAGATCAAAAGAGCTGAAGGAGCGCTCAGAGAGCCCGCCTACACCCAGGGCAGCTGATGAACAGTGACCGCAGCGCCACAAAGCCAAGGGGCAGGGCTGGCGGTTTGCAGACGAACATTGGAAACTGGGCACGTTTCCCAAAAGTAAGCTGGTTCCCTAGCTAGTGCCCTACTCAGGCGTGTGCACCTGATGGCAAAACTGACTTAATAGACATAATGTATAGTTGATTATGGTTGTGACTAAGAAGCAGGGAAGAGATGCTTAAACAAAACACCAAAAACACAGCTCTAAGGCAACAGATTTTGCATTTGATAGATTAATAATAGGGATTTCTGTTCAGCAAAAGGCAATGCAGGCAAGTTCCACAGTGAGAAGACACTTCCAGTATCTCAACAATCATTGATAGGTAAAAAACAGGAGCTTCTCCCCAAACTAGCAAACTGGGCTAAGCGTGGAAATGGAAGGGGAGAGGGGATTCAGGAAGAGAAAAATCACAGGGAGAGAAGTTCCAAACCTGAGGAATGCAAAATGAAGCACTGATGTCGCTGTGCCTGTTACTAGGGCGACATCTCAGCAGCCGGACAAGGCTGAGCGCAGGGACCCGCGTGCAGCAGGGATGGGAGGGGCTTCAAGCAGCCCTGGGTCCATTCGGCCTCTGTCAGCCAGGACTGGGCCATCGCCCTCCTGTCCCTGGGCCCCTGGGCCTTTATCACCAGAGTCGTCTAGGGGCTGACCCCGCAGCGCCGAGGAGAGGATGGGGAGGTGAGGAGGGCGCCCGAGCGGGGTCGTGTGCAGGGGCACAGGTGGGCGGAGGCGCTGGGACAGCGAAGAGGGCTCTGGTCTGGGCGGCTCGGCATGGGAAGAAAGGGGCAGAAGGAGGGACCCGATGAATGTGTGAACACTTAATTGGTTAATGTCTCTTTAAAGCCCAAGCTCTTCCGAAGGAGATCATCAAAGTAACGAAGTCGGCCAGGAGGGACCCCAAGTCCCAGCACCCCACCCCTGACTGACTCCTCTGCCCGCGGGTCGCCCCCAGCTCCAGGCTCCCCCTCCCTGCTCGCTCCGGGTCTCGGCCTGGTTGCTATGGTTACCAGGGCTGTGGGGGCGGGGCCACGGGATCCAGCTGCTGCGCCCCCAATCCCGGGCTCTGCCTCCTCCTCCTCCTTGCTCCCCACTCTGCACCTTAGTCTTTGGGTTGAACAAATGTGAGAAACGCGTCCCGAGTTCGGATCTGTGGGGACTGGGGATACCTTGCCCCACGCCCCCTTCCCAGGAAGGGGAGCTCGCGCGGGTGAGGGCGGGGGTCGCCTGCGCGGAACAGCTCTGCCCTACGCCCCGCCAAGCTCCCTCCCGAAACTAATGCTACTTTCGAAAACCATCAATTCTGAGCCAAGAGTCAAGAAAGGGGCTTCAGGCCGACCCCAGCGGGACCCACCAGCCCCACTCCGACAGGGTCGCGGCCACAGCCCCGCCTCACCATGTCCGAGATGCTGTGACCTTCTCGCACCAGGACTGACACCATCTGCAGGAAGAAGCGGCATCAGCGGGTGGACCCCCATTGGGCTCCGACCCCCTCCCCGGACCACCCGAGCCCCAGTAGGGGGCGCCAGACACCTTGTCCGCGGGGAACTGGACGGCGGCGCCTGCGCACGGGGTTCGGTTCCGGCTCCAGTTGGCGGCGTCGTCGAAGTCAGTGTTGGGGACCCAGAGTTTGTAGGAGGCCCGTGTCAGCGCTGGGGAGGGGACGATTGCGTGCTCCCGGGCCTGGGGCATCCGCGATCTCACCCAGATGCCCCAGTGGCCCAGGGAGGACGACCTCCCCCAGATAGGCGCGGATGGGTTCCTCGCCGCCGCCTAGGCCCAGGCCCTCACCGCTTCCTACGTCGGACCAGAACCTGCGGGAGCTCGGCCCTGGCACTCTCTGAGGAACTCCTATTGGATCAGCAGAGCCCGCTCAAACGTGCCCTCTTCGCAGACGCCAGCCATGATCGCCTTCTCGCCCGCCCCCATTTTGCCCCGCGCTGGAGCAGAGGACTCGGCTAGGCAAGGACGATGACAACCGAGGGACGGAGGTGAATGGGCAGCGGAGGACTCGACCCAGTAGAAGGGGCTGGGGGACGGTGGAGCCCGGCCAGACGGGCCCTTAATGGGCGCTGTGTCCTGAGGGAGCCGCGTGGGGCTTAAGAGAGAGGAACAGGGACGGGGCTGCAGTTTCTAAAGCTCCCGAGCGAGCGTTGGGGGCGGGCCCTAGGACACGCACCGGCCCCGGGTGCGACCGGCAGGGTCAGCGACTCCCTCCTCGGCGGGGAAACTGAGGCAGGCGGCCGGGCCCGCAGCCTCCCGTGCTCAGTCGCTACTGCGGGCGCGACTGCAGACGGTGCCCATTTCGCAGACAGACCAAGCGCCCAAGGGCAGGAGCCCGGCCCAGCGATCGGTCTGGCCCAGGCTCCTCGCCTCTCGCACCGAGGGTGGGACCTGGCTGCGCGCTCGGCCATTTGGGAGGCCAGGCCGGCTTTCGCACCCCCCCAAGCTCTCGCGGGGGGACCTTGGCCTCCTGGTGTGTCGGTCCCCAACAGTGCGCCCTGCCACTTACCGCAGAGCTGTAGCCACAGCAGGGGCAGGCCCAGCACACCCATCTCGCCTGGGGTTAGGCGTCTTGGACCAGGAGACTTTGCCCCGCGGGGCCCACGTGATCGGGTGGGGCGGGGGTGGGGTGGGGGCCACCAAGGATGGTTACACATTTACCTCCAGACTCGCCTGCAATGACTCTTCGGCCCCTCCAGACGCCTGCTGTGCCACCATCCCTCTCACACTCTCAGCCTTCCAGGGTGCTCAGAGAAAGGGGCTTGTGGAGATGGAGCTGCCCAAAGAAACGAGGATGTTGGGGGCAGGCAGTAAACAACCTTTGGGCTCCTCCTGGCTTGGTCCCAGATGCGGCTGGGAATACACCCAGTGGGCCCACCTATTGGGGCTGGGAGTTCACTCTTCTAAGCAGGCCCTCCTGCCTCCTGGGCTGGAGGGTGTGGGTAGTAACCGCTGAGGGTGCCTGGTGTAGCGTGTATGGAGGAATGGTGAATGGTTGACAGTGGGTGCATGGTGAGTGGGGGAGTGTTTCTGTGCTGGTTAGTGGATGAATGAGGAATGGATGAATGGGAGATGGGAAGAGAATAAATGAATGGATGGGAATTAAGGGACAGTGGATGGAAAATGAGTGGTGGGTGATGGGATGACTGTTGGATGATGGATGGATGGATGTGTGGTGGCTGGATAGTGGATGCCAGATGGATTGAGGAGCGATGGTTGATGATGAGTAGACAGCTGATGGGTGACAGGTGAATGGAGATAGTTGTTAGTGGGTAGTGGATGGATAAATGGACGGGTGGTGGATCATGGATGGTGGATAGATGGATAAAGAAGGGTAGACTGGAAGGATGGTTGATGGATGGATGGATAAAGAAGGGTAGACTGGAAGGATGGTTGATGGATGGATGGATAAAGAAGGGTAGACTGGAGGGATGGTTGATGGATGGTAGATGGTAGCTGGATGAAGAAGAATGGTGGAAAGGGTAGTCAGTGGAATGGTGATTGCATAAATGGATGGATGGTGACTGAAAGATAAATTGTAGATGTTAAATGGATGTGTATGATGGATGACTTATTGAGATGGATGGTGGGTGAAAAAAGGTGGTGGATTTTGGATGGCAGATGGATGGAAATGGATGGGAAATGAGGATGAATGGTGGATGAATGGATTGATGAATAAATGAATGGCAAATGGGGTTTAGATGAACTGTGAATGGATGGTTGCTAAGGAGGTGGTGGATGGATGTTTGAGAGTAGACATGATGACTGGATATAAATGGATGGATGGATGGATGGACAGGTGGACAGACTGAATGAGTACAGGATAGATGAATAGATGGAGAAATGGTGGAGGAATGTGTTTGGGGTGTTTAATCAGAGAGATGGACGCTTGGCTCTGCATGATGCACACAAGGATGGATGGTGGTGAGTGAGTGGAGGATGGATTTGTTGGGGACAGAGTGGCAGAGGGTGAACGGGCAGGTAGATAGGTTGGGCATGGTAAACTGGATGATGGACAGTGGGCTTATGGGTGGTGGGGTGAATGGTGAGCTGATTATTAGGGGATGGTCTGGGAATCAATGGACACATGGATGGGGGAATCTGTGGGTGGTGGGAGACCAACAGATGGTGCATCATTGGTTATGGTTGGTGGCAGGGGAAGGCCACTGGGTTCAGGATGACCCGGTGGTTGATAAGTGAATATGGAAGGATGGATGGAAGGGTAGATGATGGAGGAGAATGTTTAGATGGAGGACTGTGGGGGAAGGGGAACTACTCAGCACCTTCCTCCCTCCAGCTCTCCCTGTCCTCTCCTGCATCCGCGCCCATCCCTCACCTGCAGACCTCCCGTCATTAGCACGCCTCAGTCTGACTGGTCTCTGCTTCTCCCAGATACCAGATATTTCATCCAAGGAGGATGGGGCCCATCATTGGGGGCACTCTCACTGCCTTACACCCTGGGTGGGAACAGCGACTTCCCTGACTGGGAAAAAGGGAGTGAGCACACCAGCTGGTTCCGCCCTTTAACCTGGGTGGGATCGGGGTACCTGTTCTCAGTGGCTCAGCGGTGCCAGAGCTGCCTGGGATGGGGAAGGTGGGTCTGCCTTGTCCTGAGCTTGGCTGTGGCCACATGTAGGGCTGACAGGAAGCGCCATACTCCATAGCAGTCAAGGAAGGCTTCCTAGAAGAGGTGGCATTAAAGCAGAGACGGGAAGGATGAGGTCCCAGCTGCAGCCACTGGCTGGGTTGACTGTGGCAGAACAGGAGGAGTAGTGGCTGGTCTGCTGTGGGGTATGGGAGTACCCATATCTCTGAAAGGGGAATCCTTGAACAGGGGAGAGTCCAGCGATCAGAGGGTGGCCCAGAGAGGAGCTCCCCCACCCCTCCTTCCCCACAACTCTCTGGAGACAGAGCCACCCCCCAGGTTAGTCCTCCAGCTCCTTCTCCTGCACTTTTGTCCCTGACTTGGGCAGGTCCCTGCACCTCTCTGGGCCTTAATGTCCCTCTGGAGGGACTGAGGCTCCAACATGCATGGCTCTATTCCTGGACAACATGGGGTGGGGGCAGTGGGAGCATGGAGGGCAGCCCCCCTCAGAACGGCTTCCCTTTACTCAGGTGTCTGCACAGTCACCTCCCCAGAGAAGGCACCTTGGCCACACACAACCTCACCATCAAATCTGACACCACATGCCCTGTGGGGCCCATGGGACTTTGTTCACACTCCATGGACCACCTGGAACATAGAAGATGCTCAAAAAATATCCATGAGAGGAAGAGGTGACTGACACTCCCCCCAGGCAGGCAGGTCACCTCCCAGGCCCTGCAGCTCACACAGCCTCTGCCAGCCAGGGCTCAGGGACTTGGACCTGGGCCCCACCTTTTGACCTGTGGCTTCCCTACCAACCTCCGGATTTCTCTTTGGGCCTTTCATTCATCCACACACTTGGTGCCAGGCCTGCAGCAGGGCTGGGAGTACAGCCTTCTGGGTTTGAGGTTGGATGGGGAGACGGATGCTGGACACACGATGCTCCCTGGTTCTGGCAGGGCTCTGTAGAAGCATGAAGCATTCGGGGAAGGCTGGAGTGTGCTGGGAGGGTGTGCAGGAGCCCTTAAGGCAAGATGGCCAGGGCAGGCCTCTGGGAGGAAGTGACACTCCACTGAGACCTGGGAAATCTACAGTAAGAGGAAATAGCAGGTGCAAAGGCCCTGAAGCAGGAGCATGAGCAAGGCTTCAAGGAGGGTGAGAAGACCACATGCGTAAGGTGAGGCCGGGGCAGTGCTAAGGCCATGCTGGTGCTGGAGGCTGGGTTTCACGTGTGTGAGAGGGAGCCCAGGAAGGTGTGGGCTGGGGGGCTCGTCACCTGGCTTGGCCAGGGCTGAGCGGGCTGCCCATCGGCAAGGGGGGTCAGGTGGGCACCTCTGGTTGTCCAGCACGGGTGTGGACAGGCTACGGTGCAGGTTTGAATGCTGTAAGGCTCCACAATTCTCTCAGCCTGTTTCATCCTTCACCTGCAAAGCCAGGTGGCGGTGGCCCTCCCAGGGCAGCAGGAAGAGGAAGATGCTCTGCCCCAGGACACTCCACCCCTTTTCTGTCTGCAGACGATGGGACAGGAGGACAGCAGTGGGGTGCTGACCTGGGAGCTGCCCCGAGCAGGTCGCTAAACCCCCCACCTTGGGGAGGCTTCTCGCGAGGGTCTACTCGGGCCTGCACTGTCCCACCTGCCCTCTCCTGCCCTCCCTGGTGGGAGGTTTAATTTGTCGCCTGCCCCTTTGTACCAAGAAGAACTTTGTTGGGGGAACTTCACAGGCCTCTGGGTTTAGAAGAGCCACAGTGGAGTCACGGATGCTATCTGGTGCTCCAAACCCTTGCTGTCACCCTCGGGACTGGCTGGGCCAGGACCAGCGAGTGGACGAGGCTCAGGCCACATGAGGGCCAAGTTTGAGGGCTGCCCACAGTGGGGCTGGGCCATATGTATCAACAAGGTGCCCAAGCCCCAAACTCCACGGGGGGTGGGAGCCTTCTGGAGCCCAGGGCCTTGGCCACCATGTGGTCCCTCATTCCCAGGGCACCTGTCCCTGGTTGGAGGACCCTCAGCTGAATGACCTGAAGCCAGGTCCGGGACCTGGCCATCCTGCTAGCTGGCCGAGGTCCCCACAAGGTGTTTACCTCTAGGTGTGTGGCCACCACTGGCTGAGCACATGCCCCCGCCATCCACAGAGCACTTTTCCCCTGCCATCATGCCACCCCAAGACTGCCTGGGCGCGCAGGCTGATGTCAAACCCAGGGACCTGGCCGGGGGCTCTGCCTGCGGCTTCTGACACCCAACGTGGGGCCAGCCTTCTCCTGGCCCTCAGCTCCAAGCCGTGTCCCCTGGGCCTGGCGGGGACAAGTGGCTCATGGGTTTCCGAGCTGTGCCTCGTCAAGGCCTCACCTAGAGTCCAGGGTCACCTGGGAGCAAGGATAGAGCCTGCGGGCTCGAGGTCACTCAGAGCTTCCACAACCTCTAACTTCTGCCCTAGTGGCCCAGGCCCAGGACGAGGCCTCGGGGGCTGAAGCGCTCCAGGGACGCAGGCCCGCCGCTCCTCTGAGGGGTCGAGGCGCTTCTCCTGTCCAGCCCGGGTTGTCCTGGTGGTGGTGGTGGTGATGGAGGCCGCTGGTGTGGGATTTAGGTCCAATGGCTGTCTATCTTCAGGAAGCCGGAAACATGGCCCATGTGGTCCCAGCACCGCCACATGCGCAGATCCGAGCGCCACCGCAAACGGGCCACACAGGAGAAAGTAGAGCACAGGGCGGGCTTCCGGGCTGCGCCCCCTCCTCTCCAGGCTGAGCTTTTCCCACTGAGATCGGCCCCGCAGGGGACGGGTGTCCCTGGCAAGAGCAGGTGGACTGGGATTCCAGGCACACGTCCCGGCTCGGTCCTGGGTGCCTGGGGCGGGGGCGGTTCTGCTTCGGATGCAGCGGGGACAAGGCAGTGGCCCTTGTGTGGCCTGGTGGTGGCTCCTGTGGCCTGGCTCGGTCAAGTCCCCAGCTCACCCAGGGGTCTGCTTCACTGCAGGGCTCAGCCCCTGTGCCGAGCGGAGGGAGGCGAGAGGGTCACAGCGGGAGGCCTGACCCTCCCAGGCCAGGGTCACGGCCACCCCGGGCCTCAGTGGCTGGGACAGCGGTGGCCCCGGTGTGGACTCCAGGGACAGAGGCCAAGTCTCCATCCATCAGAGGTCCAGCTCGGAGCACCCCCCTCCTCACCATGCCCGCTCCTGCCGCTGCCCAGAGCCCCGTGTCTCCCTAGGAGTTGGGGGGTGTGCCCTTCTTCCTGGGGGTCATTGACGATCTCCCGTCCTCTTGGCCTCAGTGACATAAACTCCCGAAGTGTGAAAGCAGAGGACCTGGTTTCTGAAATCCGCTGAGCGGCCCCTCTAGGGGAGCTGGAGACCCCGGCACACAGGGCTCTGAGCGCGGCTGGCTCCAGCCCGGGCCGCCCTCCCGTCAGAGGCGCTGTCCACACTGGGCCGCCAGAGGTCTCGCTCAGCGCCGGGGAGATGGGCGGAGTGCAAGGGGCATGTGCCCTTGGGACACCCAGACACATGGACTGACCCCGCATTAGAAAGCCCTGGAGGCCACAGACCCCTGGTGTGCTCCCCGGCCTAGGGGGGTGGCAGAAACAATGATGACAGTGAGGAGCCAGGCCCTGGGGCCCTGGCGGGGAGCGGCTCTTGGGGGCTTGTTCCTGGGCTGCCCCTTCCTGCTGCCCAGTGGGCCGAACATGGAGGCCCGGGCCTCTCCCCTGGGTTCTGGCCCCAGGCGGTGACTTGGAGAACGGGTGAGGCTGAGCGGGGCTGCGGTGCTGGCACCTGAAGGAGCAGGGACAGTGGGGGCAGGGCTGAGAGGTTTCCAGGGTCTTTCCCCTGCTTTGCAGTGTGGAAAGCAGCCCCCACGCCTGGTAATTTGGGGGAAACTTGCAGGAGACGCAGGGCTTCCTGCTGCTGGGCCTGACCCACACGACCACCTGGGGAAATACAAGACCCGCCCTGCTGGTTCTGCGTCGGGCAGGAGCCGTGCTGGCTCCGTGTCCCGCCGTCGCCCCACTGGGAGCTGCTGCCGGAGCCCCCACAACCACCCGCAGTGTCAGCGCTGGTGTGGCTTTTTAAGAGCCCCCTAGTTTCAGAAAGGAGGTAGATACAATCCTTCCCTCTGACAGACAGGAACCCCAAAGTCCTACAGCCAAGAAAGTGGTGGAACTGGGAGGGGACCCCAGCTCTGCGGGCCCCACCAGGCATGGCAGGGGCCCTGGCAGGAGAGAGGGCCCGGAGCCCGGAGCCCAGGGCCACGGCCATGTGGCCGCACAGGTGAGTCAGTGTGATAAAGACACCCAGACTCCTTAGTCAGATTTATTTTCTCTAATAAGACCGTTCAGCATTTCAGAGTTCTGCATTCTACACTCTTACAAACGTCAGTTATTAGCATCAGAAACACAAAAACATTGCAAGACCTCAAAACACAAATAAATACCAAATAAAACATACACAATAAACAGTAAACAAAAATAGAAAACATAATAATGCTGTCGGGAAATCAGACATGTTGTTAGCCCGCAGGAACAACATGATTATTGCTGAGCAATAACTTACACTGTCTTTTTGTGGGTTTTTTTTTTCTTAGAAGAGCAGAAAAACACGGGACGTGAATCACTGGTCACAATCACTTGGACGTCAAGATGGGTCCTCACAGCGAGTGGTTACTACAGATGGCAATTTTTAAAACAGGCAGGTTAAAAATACAGAGTCAACTGAGAGATTGGCCTTCTTTGGTCTTTGTTTTGGGTAACAGAACTGAACGAAGAGGTGTGTCGTCAGAGAAAGAATCAATGCTGAAAACACCACACGATCGTCTATGTGGATTCACACACTCCCTTTCCCACAGAGGTTACTCTCCAGACAATTCTCACAGAGATCCTTGGAAAGAACGCCAGCTTCTGTGTTTACCAACTGAGTCATTGAGTTTGCTGTTGAAGGTTATCCCACGTGTCGGGGCACTGAGTTATGAACCAACCGGCACTGCCTGCGGGCTCGGTGCAGCCCCCCGGACCCCACCCACCGCGCGGGCCTGCAGGGCGGACTGAGATGCAGCGGCAGCGGCGGAAATGAAACGCAAGCGCAGCTCGTCCCACTCGGGTCTCTGCAGATGGGCCCAACCACCTGCGGACCCAGGTCGCCCCAGGCCGCCCGGCTCCCCGGTGACAACCGGCACCGCCCGGCGGACAGGAGTGATGCCCGGGTCACCTGCCGACGCGGGAGCCTCACCCTGACCTCGTCTGATGCAGACCCTAGTGGACATGTTCTACTTTGGAGAAAACAGAACCATTGAGATTTGCAAACAGAGGACAGGGCCACGGTCTCGGGCTGAGAAGTAGGTTGGGTGACAAATCCCTCATCTCACAGACGCGCACAAAGGCAAAGGGGCTCCCGGAACTCCCCCAGGGCTGCTCTGCGGTCTGGTCAGTAAAGATCGGGACCACAGCCCTTTCACAGCTCTGCCCGCGCCCTTCTCAGCACTGGCAGCTACCGCAAGCAGAGGGAGGCGATCGGAGGGCCGCGGTGTGGGCAGAGGCCCCGCGAGGAGTCTGATCTCCTGACAAGGCCTGTGAAGACCGGCAGAGATGCTGTGGCCGGAAGGTTTTCGCCGGACACACAATCACGGTCACTCCTTTGGGAGGAGGAGGGGGCCTTGGCTGTTTGAGGTGGTGAGCCCCTCTGGGTGCACTTGGGGTCCTGCTCTCTCCCCGCTGCCATGGGCTGAGAGGAGATGACCCACCTCGGGACCCTGCTGTATGTAAGGGTCTGTCCGGCCACCCTCTCCTCACCCCGCTGCTGCCCACTGGCTGCAGGATGCCAGGCCTGCCACCGGCGACCATCCCCACGACACTGAGAGTGCAGGGCGTTGACTGGGACGCGTGGCCCCGGGTGGCCGAGGACCCGGGAGGAGACCAGCTATCTAGGAAGGGGCTGCCCTGACCTGGCCACAGTGGCCACAGGGCAGGCGGATGCGCCCTAGAGCTGGCCGGCACCTGGAGGACCTGGTGAAGGTGGCCACCAGGGAGCGCTAGGCTCCCGCAGCCAACAGCCCCCAGGGACCCCGGGCAGGGGTGGCTACAGGAGGGAGGGAGGGGAGGAGCTGCCTGGCCAAGAGCCTCCCGCTCGCACGGTGGCTGCCATCTGGGGCCAGGCTGGGAACCGGAGGAAGGCGGCCCTGCTCGCCCTCCTGTATGGCGAATGCCCACCTGACTCGCTCTCTGGGACTGGCACCCCATCTCGTGCAACAGGTCATCAGATGCTGGACAGGAATCCCTGCTTGTGTCCAGTGTCACCTACAGACCCTGGAACCGATCCCAACTGCAAAAAAGGCCCAGGTGAGCTGCACCAGCCACCCTCCTCCGCCCCCCGCCCCCACCCCCAGTGCAAGCTGCCCAGCCCGGCCCGGCAGGCTGGCCTGGACTCCGCAGACACGGGCTGACTGGGGCACAGGATGCTGCACGAGCCCCTGGAAGGTACTAGATCGGTTTTGGTCCACGGGGAACTTTGCCACTTTTGTAAACAAAAAAGTGCGCCCCCACGCACCACGGCTCAACCCTTTGCTTGTCCCCGGGGCCCCGGCATGGGGAGCACCAAACAGCAGATGGGGAGACGCGGGACCACGTCCTGCAGGAGCTGCCCCCTCGTGTGCATGGAACAGTGGCCATGAGGCCATCGACCGCTGTGTCCACCAACTGTCACCAAGCCACAGCATGAAGCTCCCACCATGTCACAGCCTCATGGAGGGGTGGTAGTGGCACCAGCTCCTGAAGCCAGGTCCCAGCGGCTTCTGCAGGGGGGGGCGTGTGGCCAGGGTGGCCCAGTCACTCCCACCAGAAGGGGTACTGGAAAAGTACCCCCTCCAAGGGACAGATGCTTCCAGAGTGGGTTTCAGCCCAGGGGAAAGAGGTGTTTTGTTTTTCACCAGATTAATGTGTTGCTTCTCCTAGATGTGTTAACACTGTCCATACTTTTAGTGAAGGGGGAGGAAGTTGCAGGGAGGTCCCTGTTGGTAACCCCTGGCCTCAAGAAAGCCCTCTGAGGCCAGGGGGGACTGCCGGGCGTACCCCCTCCTCCGGGTCCCCAGGGCAGAACCCAGGGCAAGGCTCGGAGGAGGTCGGAACACCTTCGAGGGAGCAGCGGTCTGCAGCACCTGCAGGAAGTCTTCCTCTCTGAGTGGGGACACCCGACTCCTCACAGGGCAGAGCTGATGACACTGATTGGCCCTCAAAGCAGTCCCGGGGCGGGGGGGTGAAGACAGCGGAGCGTCTGAACTGCCGGAGGGTGCGGCAGGTGCTCGAAACCCATGAGGTCACTTATGGAAGCTCGGGGACAGCGTTGGAGAGGAGGGCGCTTCCAGCAGGCACTGGGGCGAAGGCACACCCAGGGCAGATGGCAGCACCAGAGACACGGTGGGCCAGCGGGCACCCACCCGGCCGTCCCCGCACGGCCATGGGGGAGCCCGAAGGCAGGCAGTCTGTGGCGCGCGGCCCAGCCAGCCAGTCGTGGGCGCGCCTTGCGGATGAGTGGCACAGATGCGGCGGTCCACACACACTGGCTTTGCCTAAGAAGCACCCGTCAGTGTAGCACCCGTCAGTGTGAGAGCACCCGTGGGGCGTGGTGCGCAGCAGGGCACAGGAGCAGGGCCCCGTCCTGTCACAGTGGGACCATCGGGAGAAGGTACACGGGGCGAGGAGTGCCGTCTGGGCAGGGCACAGGCTGGGACGGCAGGGCCCAGGGCCACCCTTCCCGAGAGAGGGTGGCCCCAGACGCCTGTCGCCCAGCCTGGGCGGCCCCAGAGCGTGGTGTCTGGAATGCTCAGGGGCTCCGCTCGGGGCCGGGGCGCCCACCGCCCGTGGCCGCACTTCTCCCCGACTCCTGCCTGCACTGGGACCAGGGCCGAGAGACTGGGAATCCATGACAATTAAGCAGTGGGGGCTCCAGGAGCTGACAAGGGGCCCGGCTTCCTGAGCAGGTGCAGGGCTGAGGGCCCTCAAGTGGTCAGGAGAAAAGTCTGGTTAAACCATCACCTTCCGGAGTCACCGTGAACACAAAGCTGGGGTCGAGAAGCAGCATGTCACATCTAAGGCACATGAACAGCACGCCACCACCTCTACACAAGCTGTCAGCACGTGCGGGACGCGACAGAACGGAGACGCGTCTGCTGTGGCCCCTTCAGCGCGAGTCACCTGCCCACCCCCGGACACTGGACACTGAAGGTCGGTGTTGTCAGCAATAGAGAGCTTGTCTGAACAAATGGGGCAGAATTTTAAAAACCTACAGGATTTTGTTTAGAACTCCAAAGTTCAACTAATGCCCTATTTTAGGGTGAAAACAATTATAAATCTGAAAATGATGCACAGCATCCATGAGCGATTCTCCTTTCATAGTAATTTTGAAGTAGTGTCAGTAACTACGACAGAGATTGAAGGTTTACACATTTCTAACGAGAAATAACAGCAGATTGAATGTCCTCCTTCCTATCACAAGTGATAACCAGTGTTTGATATTTTACATTTTCTTCCAAGAAATATCAGTCTATCAACGTTTTGAAATAAAATGTTTGCAGTTACAATTATCTTAGAACTTTAAATTAAAAAATGATTCTGAATTTAGAGACTTCCAAAAAAGACCTAGGTGTATACTTCAGGGTCTTCTGACAAACAAATTATTAAAACAGAGACCAGATGAGGCCTTAAAAATAGACAATATACTATATTTGAAACAAGATTGCACTCTTGAATTTTAGAATGAATATATCAGAATTGCATTATTATTTCATAAATTCTTCTTTTACTTAACATGCTGACATGTCCAGCTATCCCCAGGTGTGTGTGTGTGTGTGTCTGTGTGTCTGTGTGTGTTGTGTGTTGCGTATTCTTTTTTTGGTGTTCAAGTTTAAGGAAGAAAAATGATGGTTCTTTTCTTTAGCATATATGTTTTCGATTAGATCTTTTAAAATGAAAATGAAAACCTTCTCTGACAGCAGTATTTATCTCGTAGAAGGATAAATAATCCCACCGGCCCGAGGCCGCCTTCTGCCGCTTCCTCCGCTCCACAAGGTCCTTTTCTGAGCACGAGGACCTCAGTGGAGACAGCAGAGCCCCCAGAGGAGTTGCCTTCTGCTCGATCCACCTTCCCAGTGACTCGTCAGGGGTCAGGCAGATCCGAAGTATCCACTATGACCTTAATAAAAATGGTATCATCTTTAATATATGTCCCGTTTTCCAGCACAGTTTGGGCCACAAAGACTGGGCAGCCAGAGGCAATATTCATCTCCCCGGTGGGCTTCTTGAAGCTGCTGCTGTTGGGGTCCGGCTTGAACGCGTCTCCCAAGTGGCGCCGGGAGGACCCCTGATCCATCAGCATGAGTGTCACTTTCTGCTTGAACGGCCAGGGGAGCAGAGCGTCGTATTCTCCGCGCATGATGACGAAAAACAGCGACAGGTGCGTCCCCTTGCCCATCCCGTCCCCGTTCAGGTAGACCCTGGCGCACATCTTGTAGCCGAAGTAGCCGGTGTAGAAAGGCTGGCTGTAGAGAGACAGGGTCTTGCCCATGACGGCCTCCTGCTTCCGCCGCTTGTAATCCCGGATCTTCCAGATAAGCACGCCGTTGTAGCTGGCGGTCTCCAGGACCTGGAAGCGCAGGTCCATGTCGGCCAGGCGGATGTCGTGGACGCTCAGCATCTGGTCGTGCCGGCTCAGCTGGGACTCCAGCAGGCCTGCGGCAGGCGAGGAGAGACGGGGTGCAGGAGACATGTAACTATCCCAGAGGCTGGGGAAGCTGGTCCCCACCAGCGTCTGGACTGAACGACCTGAACTCACTGCGGCTGCTGGGCGGAGAGGGACGCGTGACACGCTGATGCCCTGAAACACAGGCCTCGGATCCCCCAACACCCACGGCCATGCCTGCTGAGAGGCGACGCCCTGGGGGGCCCATCGCCCGCGGCCCCCTTGGAGCCCCGCCAGGGGCACGGCTGGCTGCCTTCTTGCTCACACCTCCCCCACCTCCAGCCTCCACACTGGGAGTCACCCACGCCCCGTCCGAGTCTCAGTTGCTCCTCCCTCCACTCCGTGTCCTTGGCCAGTTTTTAATCCAGCCCCACATGCATCATGATAATATCTGTTCTTTTTCCCTATTAATCCTTCTCATGCAAATATTCAGAATATTCACTCAGCGCCTGAGGTGGCTGGCCCTAGTACGCGTCTAATATCAGAAACACGCCGTCATCCTCTGTCCCCTGGGCCTCTGTGAGCATGGCCGGGAGCACCCCAGCCAGCAGCCCCTGCTCTCAGCCTGGCGTCCACCCCATGCTGCCTTTGCCACGCTGGCCTTGCCTGCATGGAGAGGACAAGTCTAAGTGGGAAGCGTTTCTGTCTCTACCAGAGGCATCTCAGCAGGAAAACGCTCACCCCTGCAGGCGTCTGCCCGTGACTGCAAAGCTCCATTCTGGCCGCACGGGCCGCACGCCCACTTCCCTCACCAAGTCGAGCCCTGGCACTGAGCTGGCCTGGGAGCAGCCAGGCCCAGGGCCCCTGTCCCAGGTCCTCCTGGCCCGCACTGCTGCGGCCTGCCTGCCCTCACCTGTGTTGCGGGCAGCCTGCCCTGCGCTCTTGTCCACGCTCTCCAGCTCGGTCACTCGGTTCTGCAGGGACTCCACGCTGCTCTTCATGCTGTCTGCCTCCTCCCAGCTCTGCCGGAAGGGACGAATCTCCTTGTCCAGCTCTTTCAGCTTCTCCGCTTGGCTGTCTATGACTCGCTTCCAAACCAAAGGCGTCAAAAGGTAAAACATGGTTAGAACCTTCTGGGAAAGGGACGCCACTATCTGAAAATACCCGCTGCTCAGGGACAGAGCCGTCGGGATGGGCCCCGCCCAGGAGCCCTGTGCCAGTTCACACAGGCATCTCATCCGACGCCCACAGGACTCCCGGGGGACACAGGTGCCGAGGTCCCTAGTTCCCAGGAGGAGACTGAGACACAGAGAGGCCTCACCTACCAACTGCAGAGCCACAGTGCTGTCTGAGAGTCTCAGTCCAGGATCCTGGAGTTGCACCCAGCAGTCCTGTCTGAAGGCCTCTGTCCCCTACAGGACTGAGGCCACCAGCAGGGGCCAAACTATGTGGACCCCCCCAGCTGGCTGCCTGGCCCAGGGCCCGAGTGGCCATGCTGTCTCTGAGGCTGCACAGAGCATCCCAGGACCCTGCCTGAGTCCCAGGAGAGAGAGCTGCCACCAACCTGCCCTCTCTGGCGCCGGTCTTCAGGCCTGGGTGCCACCCAGGGGCAGAGCCTGTGGGAGTGGGGCTCTGCTTCCTCCCTGCCCTCCGGGTTCATGCCCGTGCCCACGGAGGCAGAGAAACCCCGCTGATGAGCCAGGCTTGATTTTAGGAGTCTTAATTTGAATAATTCAGAAACCCCCTTTTCCAGAAGCACATGACCACCACATGTGGACCAGGAACAGGAGGGAAGGGCCTGGTGCTCCAGCTGTGGTGGCCCCGTTTGTCTAAAGGACGGTTTGCCCTCTTGTTAGATGAAGCCAAGGACCAATGGAGTTTTCACTTCTAGGAAGAATCTGCATTTTTGAAATAAAGCTCCTGGAGTCTGGGTAGGTTAGCCCCTGAAGGTGAGAACTGACTGCAGGCCACGCAGGGGAGAGCCCCGGGGGCCGGCGGACCTCACTTCTCCTTTTCAAGCCTATGTTTAAACACTTAGGTTTCAGCACCTAATAACCGTGAAGGAACAAACATGGCAGCCTTGGGTTCGTTTTTTGGTGTGAAAGTACAGTGTTAATCTTCCTCTTCTTTCCAAGAAACCCTGACATTAGCTAATATTTAAAAGGTATAAAGATTTCTTTAGAGAACACTCCTTTCTACACTGGCATCACTTTATTTTTAAATACACACGGCTAGAGACATAGGGCATTGGTTCACAAAGTCTGTTTTCTGGAGCAGCACTATTGACGCTGACGAATACCCAAACCCGTAACGTTCTCCCCACGGCGTCTGTCCTCGTCCTCCACCTGCTCACACGACACGACAGACTGAGCCCACGTGGGTCCCAGTGAGTCCAAAAGGGCAGTTAATGAGAACTGAAACAATCACGGGCAGTTCTGAGAGTGGGCACTGTGAGCTGGGGCCGCGGTGCAGGGTGGCCCAGGACAAGCTGCTCATCACTCCCGAGCCACCCCTAGCCTGCGGCTGGTGACGCGCACGGGGACGGGGGCACGAAGGCACAGGCCATCCCGAGAGCAGGACCGCGAAGTCTGAATGCCAGCAAGGCCGGACGACGGCCCAGGCACCGGAGTGGGCAAGTGGGTGCGGGGGCAGGAGGGGCCCGCGCGCGTGCGCGCGCACACAGACACACACACACAGACACACACACACACACACACACACACAGATGAGGGTCAACCAGTTACTTACACACACACACACACACACACACACACACAGATGAGGGTCAACCAGTTACTTACACACACACACACACACACACACACACACACACACACACACAGATGAGGGTCAACCAGTTACTTCACAGTCGCTTCTCACACAGCAAGGGAAGACGTGTTGTTTTCACCAGACCTCTCATTTGTATGAATGGGACGGTGTCAAAGCAGAATGCTGATCGCAATCACGCTTCTGCTTAAGAAGCAGCAAATGTGATTTCATTCTCGAAGAGAGGTCTACACTCAGCCAGTGCAGTGTTTCTATGAAAATACATCTTAGACGCAGGTGAGGATTTCATTTGAGAAAAGAATTCAAGAGCTGAGATAAAAGGCACAGACTGCACACTACAGACCTAAGTCCTCTGCAGATTTGCTCATAGACGTGTCACTGATGGGTCTCATGCACACGCACGTTAGGGCTTAAACCATCATCTCTCTGTCACTTTGCATCCCTGGGGTCACCGAGACAATGCAGGTGGGGCTCCTGGGCCCACCACAGGGCCGGCGGACAGAGCGCTGCTCACTCCAGTCCTGTAGACTCTCTGCCTGTGGGACGACCAGCTCACACAGTCCCTACTGACTACAGGCACATGGGAGCTAAGCTAACATCTAGACTATCTTTTTAGAAAAACACGTTCTTTAAAAAGTAAAATATTAAGAAACTACCCTTCCTTGGCCAGCAACTGCAAACATGCTGGTTTTTTTTTTTAAGTTGTAGTTGGTTTACAATGTTGTGTCCATGTCTGGTGCACAGCATCATGTTTCAGTCATACATATACATACATATATTTATTTTCATATTCTTTTTCACCACAGGCTACTGCAAGATATTGAATATAGTTCCCTGTGCTCTACAGAAAAAACTTATTGTTTATCTATTTTATATATAGAATTAGTTTCTGCAAATCTCAAACTCCCAATTTATCCCTTCCCACTCCCTTACCCCTTGGTAACCATAAGTTTGTTTTCTATTATCTGTGAGTCTGTTTCTGTTTTGTAAATAAGTTCATTTGTCTTTTTTTTTTTAGATTCCACATATGAGCGATCTCATATGGTATTTTTCTTTCTCTTTCTGGCTTATTTCACTTAGAATGACATTCTCCAGGGCTATCCATGTTGCTGCAAATGGCATTATCATTTTTTATGGCTGAGTAGTATTTCATTGTATAAATATACCACAATTTCTTTATCCAATCATCTGTCAATGGACATTTAGGTTGTTTCCATGTCTTGTGGCTGTTGTAAACAGTGCTGCTATGAGCATTGGGGTGCAGGTGTCTTTTTGAATTAAGGTTTCCTCTGGATATATGCCCAGGAGTGGGATTGCTGGGTCATATGGCAGTTCCATTTTTAATTTTTTGAGGAATCTCCACACTGTCCTCCATAGTGGCTGCACCAAACTACATTCCCACCAGCAGTGTAGGAGGTTCCCTTATTCTTCACATCCTCTCCAGCATTTATCATTTGTAGACTTTTAAATGGTGGCCATTCTGACTGGTGTGAGGTGATACCTCACTGCTGTTTGATTTGCATTTCTCTCATACTTAGCAATATTGAGAATTTTTTCGTGCGCCTATTGGCCATTTGTATGTCTTCATTGGAGAAATGCTCGTTTAGGTCTTCTGACCACTTCTGGATGGGGTTTTTTCTTGTTGTTGTTATTAAGTTGTATGAGCTGTTTATATATTCTGGAAATTAAGCCCTTGTCAGTTGCATCATTTGCAAACATTTTCTCCCATTCCATAGGTTGTCTTTTTGTTTTGTTTATGGTTTCCTTTGCTATGAAAAGCTTGTAAGTTTAATTAGGTCCCATTTGTTTATTTTTGCTTTTATTTCTATTGGCTGGGTAGACTGCCCTAGGAGAACATCGCTAAGATTTATGTCAAGTAGTGATATGCCTATGTTTTCTTCGAAGAGGTTTATAGTGTCCTGTCTTACGTTTAAGTCTTTAAGCCATTTTGAGCGTATATGGTGTGAGGGACTGTTCTAACTTCACTGACTTACATGTGGCTGCAGCTTTCCCAACACCACTTGCTGAAGGGACTGTCTTTTCTCCACTGTGTATTCTTGCCTTCTTTGTCAAAGACTCACTGACCACAAGTCTGTGGGTTCATTTCTGGGCTCTCTATTCTGTCCCATTGATTCATATGTCTGTTTTTGTGCCAATACCATGCTGTTTTGATTATTGTAGCTCTGCAGTATTGTCTGAAGCCCAGGAGGGTTATTCCTCCAGCTTCGCCCTTTTCCTTCAGTATTGCTTTGGCAATTCTGGGTCTTTTGTGATTCCATATAAATTTTAGGATTATCTGTTCTAGTTCTGTGAAAAATGTTCTGGGTAATTTGACAGGGATTGCATTGAATCTGTAGATTGCTCTGGGCAGTACGGCCATTTTAACAATATTAATTCTAATCCAAGAGCATGGAATATCCTTCCATCTCTTTAAGTCATTTTTAATTTCCTTAATGAATGTTTTATAGTTCTTTGCATATAAGCCTTTCACCTCCTTGGTCAGATTTATTCCTAAGTATTCTATTTTTTTTGGATGTGATTTTAAAAGGGATTGTCTCTTTGCTTTCCTTTTCTGGTAATTTATTGCTAGTGTAAAGAAAGGCAACTGATTTCTGTATGTTAATTTTGTATCCTGCTACCGTGCCAAATTCTTTTATCAGCTCTAGTGGTTTTTTGTGTGGGGCCTTTAAAGTGCAAACACACTCTTAAATTCCATTTCTTTTACCAACTCTGACTGCAACTCATCCATCCCACAGGAACTCTGCACTCTGTGGACTCCCACACAGCCCTGTCCCCGGGACCTGAGGGTCTCCTGGAGACTCAGGTGAGGGAGAAGACAGCACAGAGGGGACAGGTCTGCCATCAGCAAGGCGGTCCAACACCCAGGGTAGGGGGGCACCGAGGGGGTGGGCATGGGCGAGGGCTTCCCGGAGGAGGTGGTGTTTATGCTGACATCTGAGGTGTCTGAGGAGGGGCCAGAGTCGGGGAAGGAAGGGAGGAGAGAAGGTCCACGCTGCTGCAGACAGTGTGGCAGAGCCACAGAGGTGAACAGTGCCCAGTCACATAAGGCTTCCTGGGCCACTGCATAGCATTCAGATAAACTCTTCTCCAGGAAACTAGAAGGTTTGACAAGGAGGAATTAGGTGCATGTGTGAGCCAGACTCTGAAGAGGTGGAGGAGGGTCAGGAGGAACTGGAGAGAAAGCGCCTCACTCATGGCCAACACCCCCTGGCACGCACCCCATGGGGCCTTCAACCAGTGTTACTCAGAGACGGACAGTCCAGAATGTCTCCCATTGCCACAGATGTGGCCGGCCGACCCCACAGTGATAGAAAGACCACATTAAACATCACCTTTTGTGAAATCACCAAGTTGGACCTGATTTCCCGTAAACCACTGAGAAACAGGCAACTGTCCTGAGGGGTTTCCAGCATCTCTTGGTCCCTTGACCCTGCACTTGAGGGACCTCGAGGTGGGCATCCAGCCCGACCTCTGTCTTGTCTTTGGATACAATCCATTTTCCTCCATGCTCTCCTTCCAAGGAGAAGGAGCTGGAGGACTCAAGAGGACTGACCACCCCTCCCCAAGCTCGAGCAGCTTGGGACTGGATCTTTCTCAAGTAGATCTCAGTAGATTATTCAATCATGGAAGTTTAAAAATAAGAACCACACACAGTGGAATGACCAAACTCTCGATGAAAGTAAATGCAAGCTTTTCACACTGGAAGGGGTAACGGAGGAGACGAAGGCACACAGAGCCTCCAAAGGGTCCAACAAGTGCATCTATGACCTCATTATGTAAACTCTTAACTTTTTTTTTGTTACAAATGAACCCACTACTTATTCATTCTTTCTTCTGTTGTTGGTATTTTTAACAAGAGGTTTTCTAGCATAACATTAATTTCCTTTCTACACACCCCTCTGAGCCCCGGGCCAAACACAACAGCCATGGTGCCAACACCCTGAACTGCTCACCAGACAGCAGCGCAGGCCTCTGTCTGGACCATCTGACCAGCACCTCCACGGCCTCAGCAAAGCCCCAGGGACGTCAGGCAGGAGCCTTGTTGGCGTTTTATGAGACCCTGTACTTTTCTTGGCTCAGCTCAATACTCGTGACTTGTATCTTTTTTACTACAAGCTAATGTTCCACTGTGTGTTTCTCCATCTCTGGTCAACTACAAAGCTTAACACAAACAACATTAATTTAATGAATCCCTGTGCAATTCAAGGCACGAGGAGTACTCTCAGTGTTAGAACAGGAGGAGGGACAGCCTCCAAGATGCCGTGGCTCTGAGCTGTCAGACATTCTCTCTTCTGATCATTCGAGGACACAGGCCGCTGAGCAGAAGCACGGAGAGGCCGTTGTGGCAACGCGAGTGACTCCTGCGGCTGTGGCGGGCCCGGGAGTCACTACAGGGAAGGCCCACGATGAGGGAGCGAGGGCGCAGGCGGCAAGTACCTAGTGGAAACGTGCTGACGACGGAAGGGGGGGCCACGTCTCCGTCAGGCCTATCTACATGGTCACTTTCCAGAGCAGCAGAGCTCATGTGTGTGTTCCGGACACACCTTTGGGTCACTGCGGTGAAATACAGCGACGGTCAGTATGTGTGTCACTGGAAGATGCAGAACAAAATCGTCTGGCTTCACTTTAGGAAGTGAAATTTTATACACAACTACCCATGAACGACATGAAATCTGACAGAGTAATAAGAACAGGCTAATTTTTAAAAACATGAGCTCTTTGTCTTATCTCACCAACAATGAACCAGAGGCCCAGAGCAGAGGGGGCGGGAGAAGGCGGTGGAGAGGCATGGCGGCCGCCCAGGCTGGCCCGCAAACCCAGGCCGCCTTCCTCGAATTTCACTTACGCAGAAGAAATGAGTTTCCTTGTTTGACAAAGTTCAGGACTTTTGCTCAAATGTCTCCCAGAGAAAGTCCTGGAGGAGAACACGTGTGTCCCCTTCCACCCAGCCATAATCTTAAACTTCTTACCTGTAAATGAAGTATTTTGGATTCGTTATTTCGAAGCATTTCCTTCTGTCTCTCAATTTCAATTTCAAAGCTGCATATCTGGTTGTGCAGACTTTGTATGCTCTTGTTTTTTTCCACACTTTCATTCTGCAGCAAGGAAACCTGAAAGAGAAATTCGTCTGTTAAGCAAACAAAAAGTGGTTTTAACATGAATTACTAACAATTATAATGATGGTATTTAAACTTTTACAATACAGGCCTTCTACCCCCTTAGTGGAAGGAGTTCCAGGAAAAAAAAACCCTTCAGACAGGAGATGGAGTCTGGTAGCTCAGCAGGGCGCCCGCTGCCTGCAGCTCCCAGTCCCTCCCAGCAGGTAAAGACGAGGCGGAGCGCGGCAGCCGGCTGACCCGGAGAACGCTCGTTACAGCTGCTGCTGGAAACTAATCGATCTTTCACCTGAGTGGCTTTCAAACTTTGACCAGGAGACACAGCAGCAAACACCCTCACATCTCACTTCATGTGTGTGCATTGTGCATGTCCCTAAAACCACACAACCAGCCTTGCCCTGCTCACTCAACGCACCCTGATGTTTCCTGTTTTATTCTATTTCACTTTAAAGAATGCTAGCTGCAACCCAGTAAATTATTCACAGCCACCAGCGGGCCATGCCCGCCCTTTGGAAAGCTCTCAACGTAAAGGGGGCGCACGCAAGAGCCAACAATCCCACAGGAGCCCAGGTGAGCCGCTCAGGCCTGGCCAGCAGCCTCCCACAGAGGGGTGAGCGCACGCGGCGCGCCCGGCCGGCCCGGGACGCCTTCCTGAAGCTCCGCACACCCACCCGCGGCCATGCCAGTCCAGGGAGGGGCCTGCTGTGGCAGCCCCAAGCCCACCCTGGGCTTCTTCAAGTTCCTTTCTGAAAAGTAAGTCGCTCCCGAGAACCAAGTCACATCGTCTTGAAAGCCACGGGGGCGAGGAGTCGAGAGGGACCCAACAAGGCTTCCTCCCACACCGGGCCCCGGGGCACTGGCCCTGGGGGAGGCTGCCTCTGCCAGCA
The DNA here is from genome assembly GCF_048564905.1 of Vicugna pacos. Lineage (NCBI taxonomy): Eukaryota > Metazoa > Chordata > Mammalia > Artiodactyla > Camelidae > Vicugna > Vicugna pacos. The sequence continues at coordinate 93,459,456 of NC_132992.1, read as the reverse complement.
GCTGGCCCCGACCACGCCGGGGCCCCGTGACGCACGGAACGCCACAGCCCTACTCGGACGTGTTCCTTGAACACCTCCAGCACCTGAGGACTGTCCTGGCCGTGCTCACGGCCTGCGGGCACCTCAGGACAAGCCTGGGTGAGACAAATAACCAATTCCTGCCCCCATTCCTTTGAGGCACCAGCCTAAAGACAGGTGTCCTCACAACACTCAACCAGCTCAGGAAGCCGCGCCTTTGGCTCCAGTCACAGTCTATTTTATTTTATAACAAACATGGATTTACTAAGAAATACAAACCTGGCAATATATACTTCACTCTCCTAGGATTTTACTCAGCACAAATGGACTTTCCTTCTTAAAATGTGATGGTGCACATGCCACAACCTCCACCCGTGATCAACCTGCACGCACCCGCCTGGGGCACATGGAGCGCGCAGTGGTGTTTGTGCCTTTTCCAAAGTTACAATTCACTCACTCCCACCTGCCAAAGACAGACACAACTTCTGGCTCCTTGTTCTCACCCGCAAAAGGAGACACCATGCACAAAAGACAACCTTTTTGATAAAAGTCGCAGTGGTATCTCCAAAACCAATGGCAGTCAAGCTGCCCAAGGGTGAGCAGTGGCATCTCAGGCTAATGAGCACACATCACACCACACCAGCCTCCTCATTTCCTTATCTAGGGACTCCTCTTAAACTTACTTATTTACATATTTTAATCAAAGAGCCCAGCCCCTGGGTGCCTTGCAGATCCCTGCTTTCCCTTGTCCGTCACGTAGGCATCATGTGCACAGGACAGTCTCCCTGACAGGTATGTTTCCAAGAAGCGCAGTGAGACATCCACATGGCAGGTGGAGATGGGCCCCCTGGAGACCCCTCACCAAGAACGCCTTTTACCTCGGCCTGTTTGGCGGGCACTCTACACTTCCCTTTGATTTAAGCTTTCTTAACATACAAAGTGGGTGTTTTTAAGTCTGTATTTTACAAAACAGTTTTTCTTTAGTTTGACTGTGAATGTGATGACCAGTGTTTTCAAACCAACTCAAACATTCTATTTTCTACTACAGATAAACAAAATAACAAGAGATTCCAACTGAATAATTCTATAATGAGAAATAAATTCCCATTTTAAGAAAATACAGGTATCTCCCTTCATCCCCAGGCTGTGCTCTGGGGCCTCATGGAGAGAAGACATCGTCTCTTAAACACAGTCAAGGATGTGCAGAGCAGGTCGGTTGACCCAACCAGGTGTGGGCGTCCTGCCGATGGACAGAGTCAGGGGACACTAATCCGTGACCACCACCAGGAGGGCAGACACTCAAACCTGCCAGTGGCAGCCCGTCCGCCTTGGGGCTGGTGGCCGTGGGAGGGAGAAGTGTGGCGAGTATGCCGGCCGCATCTGTGGCCTGGGTTTGCAGGTGCAGAGCCTGCTGTCTGAGGGCGCGTGCGGAGCCGGGGGTGGCGGGGGGACAGGAGGACGCAGCTCATGGGACGAATCCCATTTGCGCCCCTCCGGCTGGCGGCCGCACAGCCCGCGGGACAACCTCGCATCTCACATCTGCTCCACCGCCGTGGAACTGGTGCAGGGGGAACAAAACCAACCCGTTTTAAATGAAAGGAAGAACCTGTTAAACAAATGGGAAACACTATCTGTGTCCTGAGGTCTGTGCCTATAATTTAAAAAGGCAAAAACAGAACACATGCTTCAAAAAGAGGGGAAAACAGACTCACAGGTAAACTGTCCCCAAACTCAGAGCAAATGTGCTCGTGGGAGAAGCAGAAATGATTTCAGACAGAGCCTCCTCCGCCCCGAGCCGCGCACCCCTCGCACCGGCCCCCACAGCCCCTCACCTCCGGCTGAAGCGTTTATATTGAAAAATGGCTTTATCTTAGATTTAATAAACATTTTTGATTTAAAATTTCAGACTCTTTCAAGTACATTTACACTTTAGATTGCTCGGATTTATTACTCAAGACATTCAAATCTTAACAAATCTTCAGAAAGCGGACCCCCTACCCCCCGCTGCTAACTCATCCCCACGTCCTCCTCCAGCAAGTTCTCAACAGATGTTCGCTGAGTATCAAATTAAGCTCTTAATTTAAGAATGGGAGATCCTCTAACCTTGTTCCCTATCAAGTCTCAGAGGTTTCCATCTTTTCCTCATGAACAGAAGGCCTGGCTGAGGCGAGCACCACAGAACAAACGCCCTAAGCAAGTGTTGCCCAGACTGCCGGAACCCCCCGCTGAGATCGCCAGGAGCGCCAGTGAAACGCGAATGTCTTCTCCTCCGTGTCTCTCACAAGACAGAGGACGGTACAGCACGGAACACTGGTGGTAACCTTCCAGACCGGGGGTGGCAAACTGCTCCTGTGAAGGGCCAGAGAGCAGTATTTCGGGCTGTGTGGTCCATACAGTTTCACTTGCAACTCACCAACGTGCCCTCGTGGTGCCAAAGCAGATGCAGACAATACGGAAATGAGAGCGCAGCTGCATCCCAATAAATAACACCTGATTCACAAAAAGCCAGGGATGGGGTGGTGTGTGTGGAAGTGTGCTCTGGGTCAACGCTGAGATAGCCACAACGTGACTCTCTTAAAAAACAGCACTGCACACTTGCTTGGCAATTAAAAACAAAGTGCAAACTAATAAAACTAACACCTTCATTTATTTATAAACTCAAGACCAGTGGAAGAGATGTTACTTTTTTGACACTCTCTTGATGCTGTTTCTTTTATCCAAAACCATCACTAACTATAAAAAAAAAACTTGTCTTCTTTACAGAATTTGTTGAAATTATTAGAAACCAACAAAAGCAGGCAACGGCACGGCGTACCTTTTTCTCTAGAGAATTGCTCCATTCTTTCAGTAAGTTGACGTGCTGCACTGCGGAGCTGGCCTCGTGGGCCTTAATCTGCTGGTTTGTCCCCTGTGAGAACAAAGAGGCAATGCGTTAAGCCGACCTCACTCTGTTCCAGAGCACAGAGAGACTGACAGATGATCTAAAGCCAGCACTACACACGAAGAGGGGAGACTTATTCACGGAAGGTGAACGGGGAATCTCCAGCCTCAGAAGGGTCATGCTCAGCGGCCCCCGATCTACTGAGTGCGGGCGAGGAGGCTGTGGAGGACAGAGCAGCTCAGCGACAAGACACGCGACTACAGCGGCTGCCCCAAGGCCACGCCCTGCACTCCTCAAGCTCCGTATCGAGGACCTTCTTTCCCGTGTTTCACACTTGTAACATCAAGAAATTAAGTCTTAGACATATTATTTTTGTTTCTTAATAATTTTTCTTACATTAAAACTATAAACAAAATATTTAGACACTTGCAGTCACAGCTAGATGCTGCGATACTAATCTGGTGAATGTGTAATCAAAGTAGATTCTAAATAGTTCACTAAAATACTGACTTGCTAGCGAAATATGCTGCATCAGAAAACGTACTGTTCCTTGCTCCTCTGAGGATACTTCGAAAGCTACATACAGAACATGAACAATCTACAGAGTACACAAGATGCAGACCATCTCAGAGTCAGGAATAAGCACACCAAGCAGTGCTTCATATATTTAAGGAAATAATTAGTATAAAAATATAATTTGTTTTGATATTGGAAAATTAAAAAGCCATAGAAAGCATTTTCATGATCTCCAAAACATATACTCTGTACATAGAATATTCAAATATATATATGTTGATATAAGTTCCGCTATATATAAACATATATATACACACACAGAATGAATGGTACTCGTGTACGTACGACAGAACGGTGGGGAGGCTCAGTCTCGCTAGAGGCTGAAGCAAAGGGAAAGCTACCGCCATTCTTACTTAGGCTTTTTCCTTTCTAAGAAGAGACTGAGATGCCAATGCTTCTGTGCTGATTTCATAATGATGTATTGATATTATATACAATTAAATGTGAAATACTTTCATTGTCATAATACTGCCCTTTGATAGTTTTCAAATTAAGATACACATTCAAATGAAAACTCAGTTCAAATTCACGAGCAGTCTCAGACGTGCTAAAAAAACAAAAACAGAAACAGAAACAAAAAAACCCCAAAAAAAGGTCTCGCACAGCACAGGTATGACCGTGGCGGAGAGCCCTCTCCACACTGCTCCCCAGGAGGCGGGGCATGTATGTGAAATGCACTCATGGACATGCGTGTGACCCTCACAACTGTGTGTGATGCACACACTGCCGAAACCACGCCCGGTTTGCTGTTTACTTACATTCTAGGAACGGCTTGAATTCCGCACCAGTCTACCTAGCAGCCCCACCGGACGGCAGCCCTGTCTGCCCCGCTGGCGAGCTGGTGCCCAACGCGGCAGTCCCCCTGAGGCACCAACTCCTCCTCCGCGCACCTGTCTCCCTGAGGTCTCAGAACACCACGGGTGTGGAAAGCGAGCCCTGCACCCATGCTGGAGACCAAAGGTCCAGAGCTTGCGTGTTAAAATGTTAACATGGAAACTTTCTCTCATGGAGGAATGTCAGCAACTGGGAAGGACGAATGTCGGATACTGACCTGAAAAACGCAGCCATAGCGCTTAAAACTACAGGTGCTGGGGGCATTGACACACTCTGACAAGTGTGCACTCAACTGCAACGGGAAAGAGACGTGAGTTGTGGCACAAACGTTTGCACGAAAATGTTCAAACATATCAAGGGCACAGATAGCATCTGGGCTGTACTGTTACAAATGGTGCTTATCGGCTACAGGTGTGTAGACATCCTCTGCTTCCTGGGCGCAAATGCAGTAAATATGCAGTATCGTCACGTGCATACACATACACACCAATATACAGAAATACATTTACTGTAACATTTCTTAAACTTGCGGTTTCTTTAGAACAAGTTGTTTTGTGACATGCTGTCTGTAGTGCCAGAATTAAAAAAAAGGAAAAAAAAACATAAACTGAAATGCACATTTAAAGACTATAAACAAAAATTGCATGAAACACAAAAAATAGAAAGCATTCAGATGCACTGGGTCGCACACCTAATACACAGCACACAAAGTAAGCGTCTGCGCAGAGCACGCCCGCACGGGGCCCGCGCTCAGCGCTCAGAGACGGCTGGAGGGGAGCTTCCCTTCTTCTGGGAAGACTTCTTCCCTCTGTCTGGCCGTGAGTTCATGCAGCTTTTCAAAGACCTCTAAGGTCCTTCTAGCAATGTGAATCGTAATACGGTCACCTCCAACTGGTGGAAGGAAGTCAGGAGGGGTCGGGAGAGGGTAACCTGTCTTGCAGGGAAAAACCCTCGTGTTCAGCTTAAACGTTGGAAAATCATCAAATAAAAACCACTTAAATGAGGCCCCCTCAAGAGAAAAGGGAATTGGAACGTCTACATTTTAAAGACATAGTATTTTGCGTTTGGCTAATACAATTTAAAGATAATCTCTTTCTTTATTGAGGAAATTCTCATCAGGAATCTCTAGGGTAGATCATCTTCACAGGGAACAATCAGGCCCAGAACTGGGGGTGGGGGGTGCACAGGCAGTCCCGGGAGCCCGTTTCCCTGGTGCCGGCACCCCTGCACCCCCAAAGGCTCACAGGTGTGCTGCTCTGGCGGGTGCAGGTGTTTCCGCACTGTCTCCTCTGTCTCCGAGGACGGACGGAGACAGTCTCCCTTCTGGTCGTCAGTTAGGACAAGAGGAAGTGGGTCACAGGACGGCCCTCTCATCTGCTGCCACAGACCAGGGCAGTCAGGGTGGCCGCAGAACTAGCCGTCTCTGGACTCAGCAGGGGGTCTGGCTGCATCTGGAGGACAGTGCCCCAAAGGCACATCACGGGCGACTGGCACAGACACCGGAGGCCACGTGTGCAGTGACACCAGTTTGAAAGTGTTAGAACATCTTCTGTCACCGCCATCAGTGCAGTCGTGAAACTAACCAGCCAGCCCCACTAACGTTAAAATCAGAGACATACTGAGTTTTACGTTACGTTATAGTGCACCAACTATAAATTCAGGGTTGTACTTTTTCCTAAATTGGCTTTATTATCATTACTCTCAGAGTCCTACAGGATTTGTAGGAGCTTTGGAATAGAAGCAAGAATAACCTATAAACCGAAGAACTTTCACCAGAAATCCAAAGATATATGCAGGTTTAAAGATTTTTAGAAATAAAAATAACTTAGAGGCAAAATGGAGGCACTTCTGCCCCTAATGCAGAGCTCTGAGTGAGTAAGATTTAAGGAAGTATATAAAAACCCAGGAATTATTTCAATAGTATAGACTCCTCATACCTTAACTTTGTGGGGACTTTCCAGCTGCGGAAATAATCTACATGCACTTCCCTGCCATTCCTAGATGCACACTCAGGGGCCCCGAAACCACTGTCACTGGGCAAGATCTGTCCTTGCTCAGCGCACACCTTGGGGGGAATAGCTCCAGGGTCCTCCCTGCACCTGTGTCCCTGGCTGTGGGCCCACACAGGTCCCCTCATTCAATCAGGATGTGAAAGACTGGCCCTCCCCTCCCCAGCATCCAGATGTAAAATTCCAGGCTGAAAAAGGCTGAGGTGAGCAGGCCCCTGGGATCAGAGCACCCAGGACCCGGGGGATCGGGCCTGGGGACCAGGGAATGAACGTACCCACTGAGCCCGTGGCAGCCCCAGACAGCTCCCAGAACAGCCACCAAAGGGGACACAGGTCATGATCAGATGCAAAAACATAAAGAATCCTTGGAATTGCTCCATCAGGATAGGTCCTGATCAAATGAGCTTAATCCAAAAATCTACCTGCTTTAAAGAGAGCGTGCCCGGGGGTGGTATTGGACATGCAGCCCTGCAGGAGCTGCGCAACTGCCTTCCCGGCGGCCCCTGGAACGTGGGTGCAGCCCCTGTGCCCGCCTGCTGTCCAGTGCGTACGCTGCACAGCACGTGTGGCCGAGATGGTTCAGGAGTATCTCTAAGTTCATTTATTTCCTTGGAATAATCTTACAGTAATTCCTACTTGACAGATTTAAAAATAGACTTTTTTAAAAAACCAAAAAAAGTCACCTTTGCTCTCATAGTAAATTATTCCCATTTTCTCAATTCTTACAATATTTTGCTCTGAATTTATAACTTTGTAGCTTTTAATTGCTTGTTCCTGAAATTTCTAACTTTTAAAAACAGTATGAGGTTTTTCATTGTTCTTTAATTATATACATCCCTGCCATGATCTGTGAAAAAACCTCAGCACTCAGCTCCAAGGAAAGGGTGGCATCTCCGGCACACTAGCCCTGGAGGCGCCCCCCACTCCTGAACGGGCCCTGGCCACATCCCTTACCTCGCTCCTCAGAAGGGTCTGGACACTACACTTATGAGGGCAGGACACCACCACGCAGGGACACTCCGTGTCTTCGTGTTTCTGAAAAAGAAAGTGTTGCCAACTTTGAAACACACAACCCCCCTTCTTTCCCAGCCCACCGACGTCCCCAGCGTCCCCATGGGAAGCGCCCTGCTCCGCCCTGTCCCTGAGTCTCAACACTCCCCACACTCAGATGAGTGCTGAGAAGTAAGGCACCTCACAAGACCTGCTCAGAGCCGACAGGCTGGGTGCGAGGAGCGCACCACCCTCCGGAGGTGGCTCCTGCCAACAGCCCCCCGACTAGCTGCTGCCCCCGCGCCCCCGACACTGGCTCTGGCGGGCCTTGCCCTCGCTCACACGGCAGGTGGATGGTGGGGAAGGGAGGAGGACGGCTCTCCCTGGCCTTTCAGTTTGGGTCTGGAAATGATGCTTCTCAAACATCATTTGAGGGGTGCGATCTACTGGGCATTTAAGTTACTATCCTGAAACCTCATCTAGGTTTTCTTTAGCGTGTGGAAATGCAGACAAATGGGCATACATTTTGGCTGAGCCCTTCTCTGGAAGGCCCAGATTTCCACTTCACAGAGTCTGGATGACTCAATGGCACGGGCACCTGCTGGGCACCTGCCCAGCTCACCTGTCTGCGGCGAGGTGAGGACAAGCGCTCCCACAAGGACAGCAAACCCAAGGGCCTGCAGAGAGGCCAACACAGGCGGAGCCAGAGGCGGGACCACCTGCCGCACAGTGCAACTCGCGCGGGGGCAGGCTGGGGGAGCATCACTGCACAACAGGAGAACGTGGTGCTGCTCTCCTCTGTGGCCTGGGACACTCCCAGCTCTCCCAATCTGGCTTTTTAGATCCTCTCGGGCCTCCAGTCAGGCTGCTGCTAAGTTGTCCACAGGGGAGCACTCACTGTGAGGCTCCATCCGATCAGGCTGGTGTGGGGTCCACGGCCACAGCGGCCCACGTGAGGAGGCCCCTCTCACTCAGCCCTCTAAGGTGTGTTGTAAGTCCCTGGCGGTGCACTGTGGGTCTGCAGAGCAGAGATGACACCCATGGGGAGTGGCTGCGCTGCTCCTGGGGTTGGTCCTCAGAGGCCTGCAGAGCCTAGGCGGTGAGCCCATGGCTGCCCGGAGCTCACTGGAGGCACCTGACTGGGCAGAGCCTGACAGCTGGCCTCCCGTGGGGCACACCACATGGGGTGCCCGGCTGTGCTAAGTCCCTGAGAGCTCCCAGGAACCACAGTCCAGGGAACTGTCAATGGGAAACCTCGGACAACTTCATCCTCTGCTTCATCTGTTCACGGGGGAGTGACCAGCCCTCCATCAGGGGAACTGTGAGGAAGGAGTCTGCCGTGGGCCTGGAGAAGTGACGTAGCCAACACTCCACAGGTGCCAGGCCTCCCCGAACCTGCCTTTATTCACCAGGCCGGCATGCAATGGGCGCTGGGGTCAGCCCAACAAGGACAGCTGGGAATGCAGACCAACAACCAGTGCTACAGTGGAGGAGAGGGAAGCTCAGGGTGCCGGACGGAGTCCTGGGGGCAGGGGATGGTGGGAGGTGAGGCTAGGGGACCAGCAAGCCAGACCAGTCAGTATCTTGGTGTGTGTATTTCTACAGATCTGTGCCAGGATGTCCGAATGATAAACTTCTAGAAGTAGGCTTTCTGGGGCATTGAGGGGTAGGGAATTTCAAACGGGATTTTGACTGATACTGCTGGACCGCCGCCCAAGACCCTGCCCAAGCCCCTACTGCTGTGAGAACACGGGTGCCTGGACCCTAGCCAGTTCTTCCCCGCCTCTGCGATGTCTGACAAGACAGGCGAGGAAGACAGAGTGCTCACTAGTTCTCTAATAACGTGTGACTGCTAGCATATTTTTGACATTAACCACTTGTATTTCCTGTGACTGGCTTTTTCATAGCTTTTGCCCATTGTAGGGGATTGAAAAGTGACTCCCTAAAGTTCGCGCCAGCCAGAACCTCAAAATGTGATCTTATTTGGAAATAGGGTCTTTGCAGATGTGATCAGTTAAGAGGCCACACTGCCTTCAGGTGGGCCCTAAAGACCAGTGTCCTATAAGAGGAGAGGTCATTTACGTGAACATGGAAGCAGAGATCAGAACAAGGCAGCTGCACGTCAGGGGGCCCCAAGGACTGCCGCCCCCAGGAGCTAGGAAGGGGCAGGGGAGGAGCCTTCTCCAGGGCCTCCAGGGGGTGCGGCCACAGGACACCCTGGTTTCAGACTTCTGCGTCCAGAACTGGGAGGGAAGATTCCTGCTGCTTTAAGCCAACAACTCAGTGGTACTTTGTTGTAACAGCCAAAGCAAAGTAACACACCCAGTAAGAAAACCGTTAGTCTGCGGATAGGTGAGAACTCTCTGCACGTTAATGAAAGCAGCCCTGTCTGATGCACACGCAGAACACGTGTCACAGTACACGAGGGACAAGGCACAGCCACGCGGTGAACAGGACTCCCACCCGGACGAGAACGTACCTAGTAACTTCCACCTCCTGTCTCGTCCCCACTTTCCCCACTAAAACCACAAACCTGAAATTTGTGTTTCTACCTCCTTTGCTTAAAAAAAGTTTCATAGCACGTTTACATGTAATGGACAAAATACTGCTTCAACTTGACTGCTACTGAGCTTCATTAAAGTGGAATTCTACCCTGAGACTCTGCTGCAACCTGGCTCAAGGAGACACATCTCAGGCTGGCCCACGTGCTGCCTACAGGGGCAGGGCCCCACCGTCCCTGCGGTGGAGCAGCACCTCGGATGGTCTTCCCTGCTGTGCACACAGCCCACTGGGCACGTGGTTCTCGAGCTGACGTCCGGTTGGGTCATTCCCCGGTGTCTGCTGCTCTGGCGATGTCTGACCACACCCCTGAGTGCCCACGTGAGTTCCCTTAAACACCCGGAGAGGGACTGCTAATTGAGTACGTGAATTTCCAACCTAACAAAACTGCCAAACGTTTTCCAAAGTGGCTGGACCTACACCTACGCCCACTACAGTTACAGTGGGCCCTTGGACAACATGGCTTTGAACTGCGTGAGCCCACTTGCACGTGGACCTTTCTCACTAGGCGTCCACGCACTGCATGAGCCCGTGGACTGGACCTCAGCTACGGAGGCCAACCGCGAGGTCACACTGGTGTTTTACCCGGTGTGGGGCCGGTGCCCCCAGCCCTGCACTGGCCAAGGGCCAGCTGCATACATGTTCCCATAAAAGGAGTCTTCACAATTCTGACTTTTCACAAATTAACAGACCTGTTGAAGGAGAATGTATTCGATAATTTCTGGACTAAATATAAGAGATTTTTTTCTGACACCTTAAAGTATGCTGACCCATAGATTAACAAAAACAAACATGGAAACAGCTGGCATGCCAATACCATGGCTTCCAGATAGGGAAGAAGCGCTCATATGAACTGCGTGTCCCAGTCTCAGCGTCCTCAGTCCGTGTTTCATTGGCACTTGATACGCTGGTCACCCACAGATCACAAGACGTGGAGGAAAGTCGGGATGACCAGGGGCTTCAGGCCCACGTTAAACAACTGCTCTTTCTGAAAATAAACTTAAAGCCTGAGAGGAGGAGATGAAGTGTGCTTGAGTGAAAAGAGAGTGACCTGAGAATCAGATCTCGCACATGGATAGGACCGGCCGGGCCCAGCGTGAGTGAGTGTGCGACTTGCCCGCTAGGGTTGGGGTGCACGAGCAGTGACCTCAAACAGACATGCCTCTTGTAACTGTCACAGGCTGAAAGTAACAGATGCCCTAACATCGTTAAACAGTTCAGAAAGTTTCCATCATAAAAGTGTAGTAAGATTTACAAGGAGTATTTATTCGCACAACTCAGGTCCCAAACTTTGTAATTATCACTCCGTGCCTCCACACCTGCTGTGTCTCTGGCTCCTGTGTGCAGTCAACAAATTTAAGGCACAGATCAGACCAAAGCCTCCCTTGACCCTGCCAGGCTGTTAACAGGCCCTTCCTCCCTGGGGCTTTATCCGTGTTACATGGCGCGTCCAAATGGTACATCGGAGCCCCCCACCTGGGAGTGAAGCGAAGGGGAGAGACTGCAGCTTATTCTCTTATGTGTCCTGAGCACCAGCTCGGGGTCTGGTGCCCCACAGGCACTCAGCACGTTTCGTGACCCACGTGCGACACTGTTACTCTACAACCAGCCTCTCTATAGCCTCGTCTGGAGTTCAGAGTCAGCTACTTGTGTGCTGTTTAATTGACATGCTCTCCCATTTTTTCTCAAATGAAAATTAATTCCTGGATTCCATGCTGTAAATAAAGGTAATTGATTTTTGCAAGAACCACAGTGTAACTTTGATAGCAACACAGTAACACGTGTAAGGAAGGGCATATTACTCATTAGGTACGTGTCTCATTCACTTGAGTTTAATTACTGAACAAATTATTCAATTATGAGAAATACTACTGCTATTTTCCAAAGTGGAGGGCATAGTTCTTGAAAGTTACTGGTAAGTGGAAACATCTACAAAATCCTACAGGGACTAGGTTTCACAATGGGAGACAGTCCAAGGCAGCGGAAAGTTTTACGGAGCAAGGTAAGATGGAGACGACCAGGTAGGGGACGTCTCATTTCATACGGAAAAACAGAAAACTTCTCCAAAATTCTGGTCAGTGAGTACTCCCGAATATCTGACAGGGATTCAGCTGTGGCCCTCATGGCTTGGCTGCACTTCCACAGCAACCCCCACTAGCCCCCTCAGTCCTCATCCTGCCACGTCCAGCAGCCAGTCCCTATCCTGCTCAGCCTCTCAGCACCTTCTGCCCTGGCCGCACCACGCCCTCCGCTCCGCCTCCCTCTGGCATGTCAGTCTCCCGACCCTTTCCTCCTGGCCACCCTTCACTGGATGACTTCCCCTCCTCGGCAGACTGCAAGCATCCGTGTGCCCCAGGCCTCTGTCCTCTGACTCTGGCCCTCCGCTCGCTCCAGTCCCACGGCTGTGAGGGCCACCTACAAATACAGAGCTGCAGCCTGGACCACTCCCTATTCTCCTCTGAGCCCCACCTCGGTAGGACACTCCTGAGGGTCCAGCTGCTCCTACAAAGGCTGGGTGTCCCCCTGAACTCAGACTCCATATTCAAGCCACCAGCTAATCCCACTGGCTCTGCCTCTGCACCCCAGTACCACTGCTCCTCCCTTTCCTTTCCCAGGCCAACACTGTCCCTCGGCTCCCTGCTTCCCCCCACCCCCACGTCTGCCGGTCACACCTGCCCCCACTCAAGGCTGCCCGGTGCCCCCACCCCCTGGTCTGCCCCACAACCTTCGTTCTGTGCACGGGAGTCCTGCTGGCCTCTCACGGTTCCTGAAACCCACTGCTGAGCCAGTTCGATCTCGGAGCCTGAGCACCCCTGTGCCGCTCCCTCTGCACTGAGTGCCCTTCCTGAGTCATCCCGAACGCTCAAAGGCCCCCCATCGCCCCTCCTCCCCTGAGGCCAGTTTACTTCTCCTCACAGTGCTTATCACAGCCCAACACGGGACAGCTGTCTATTCATCACCTCTTCCCACCAGGAGGTGAAGGCCACCACTGGACCCCCAGCCCCGAGAACAGTGCCCAGAGCTCAGTACACACTCCGTAAATATTTGTTCAACAAACAAATGTCTGAGGGTTACTACACCACTATTTTTAAAGTTTGTCCTCTACTCCAACATCTCTTTAATTTACATATAAGTCATCTGATTCCAATGTGTACATAATGTAAAATTGTGCCAAGATAATGGAGGCATGAAAAAATTTTAGATTCTCATCTCTCTCCAAGAGAGACAGCTGCACTCCAATACTGCAGGATAAATTACCCCGCTGAAGGGATGGTTATGTTGCAGAGTCGTGAAACAATTAAGCAATCCAACAAGATTTTGAGGCTATTCCCTGGGACAAGTGAAAGATTCTACCTTTTTTGAATAATCAGTCTTCACTTTTTTAGGCACCCAAATGACAGTCAATCAAGGCGATGGAAAATGTTAATTGCATAAATCAAAATGGGCAAAACAAATAGAGCTTAACTCTGAAATAAAGTCAGATGAAAACTGCTATTTACTCCTATCTTGTCTCTTTATTCCTGTGAAAATAGTCATTTAAAAAGCTATTCTGTGGACCAGAGACACCTGGATGGAGCGGGAGGCGGGTGAAACAAGAGAACACGGCACCTGCAAAGTGATCATTGGGACCTGACTTTTGCAGTGGCTGCACGTGGCCTCACGGTATTTACAGGCCTTTTCCACGTGATCACGCAGGTCTTTTCTCAATACTTTCTCTCTGCAGTCGGCACGAACACATGAAAGTTCCTCAAACTGGCAATCATTCTTTAAATGCACCTGTAAGACAGACAAGTCAGTTCTCGATCGGCAAAAGTCCCATTTGAAACACCAAATTCTAACCTCTATGCAATTAAATACTACAAAAATGTTTCTCTCTGCTCTTAGACCAGTTTTTTCACAGAGAAGAGTGACAAGTGTGTCAAGAGACACTGAATTTCGTGTTCCCTTTAGTGATTTATCAAACTATATTGCTTTTGAAGAATTAAGTCAATTAACTCTTCTTCCTGGATAAACAAATGGTTATCTACTAAGGACTTTGTTTTATCCCAATTCAAACATCTTTCTAGGATAAAATATGATACTAATCAAAAAAACGTAAGAAGTTATGTGGAATTTCATGGTTATAAAAAGGAGAAGGCTTTAATGGGCTTCCCAAAATTAAAATTCAACTCAGATTTCCTTCTACTCTAAATGGCGCAGGGTGTTCAAAAACCAACTGACAAGTCTGCCTACGATATCATAAAAATAACATTTCATCCCCAACTGGCTCTGATCACTCTCCTATTTGGGTGTGTTCTCAAAGACTCACGTGAACATGGTTTTAAGGGGCCACATCATACTGACCAGGGCACTTGTGTTTCTGAACGTAGGTGCCGACACGGACACTTCTGTACTTACCAGGAGCTGTCCCAGCGTTAGCTGCTCTGCACAACCTCTGCCTTCGTTCCTGCAGTATATCTGAAGAGCCAGAATCTCTCTCTTGCAGCAATTATCCTTAAACACCTAAAATTGAAAGGCAGCAATTTTAGAGGGTTAGTATTTCTTAATCTCCACATGCTGCTACTTGGGACAAGGTAAAATCACTCTAAAAAAAATAAGAGCATCCCTTACGTGGGCCTCAGAAAGCGTTAAGAACCATCTTAATTTCTGTAAGTAGAATGAAGGAGCTGCCCCCACTAAGAGACATAATTTAAATAATGTAATCTTAACTACCATCTTTTATTACATAAGCCAAAAATAAACAAGTTATACTAGAAACCTGAAGGTCACTTTGGAGCATCCAGACATTTTGGATTAACTATGACATAGTATCGAGACCCAGTTCACACTTGGACCTGGGGGTTCCAGGCGTCAGTACTGAGAAGGCGGCTGTGGATGGAGCACCTCCCACCGAGACAAGGGCAGAGCCCACTACAGCTCAGTGCCTGCTCCTAAGGGTATGTCATTTATAACTCATTTTTCCACCAAAAATAAGGCATAGCCTGCTATTTAAAACCTTCAAAAAATGCATTCTGCAAAGACTGGGGTTAAATCCAAAAATGAAAATGTGTCCTTTAGAAAGTGAAAACCTTCCTTTAATTTTATTTCTCCCCTGGAAAACAAATGCTCTCACGCCCTCTAACAGCACAAGCTGCACCACTGGTGCCCTCGGGCGCGTCTCAGAAAGCCCCGTGTGTCCACACTCCGCAGCAGCGGGAAGGCAGGGAGGGAGCTTAACAGGCCTTTCTCCCCTCCACAGGCGAAGAAATAGCATCAACAGCTGTTAAGCGTTTAAAATAAACTAATCTGGAATCTAATCTAATCCTTTGAAACATGACTTTTTCTTAAAAAGGTCATAACTTACGATATTAAAGTCAACAGAACAGGTATTTTTAGCTGGTAAGAAATTAGCTTGCATTCTGTGCCATTAAGTCTCTTTAAGTCTTTTGAGTTTACCTTTAGGAATAAAAGACGTAGACTGAAAACATCAGAATAATAAAAGTACAGAATTCTAGAGCTGGAGAAGGTCTCAGATCATTTACTGCAACCGTCCCGTTGTATAGATGGGAACCTGAGGCCTCATGGGGCCCCATCCTCAGTGATGGTCGAGGGGCAGACCTCGGCCTCCCGGGGCCCCAGCCCATCTTCCCACAAGGACCCAGGGCTTCAGTCAGTCTCATCTGTGATTCTTCAACACATCTAGTCATTTTTATTCAGCTGTCAATGCCAGTGGAAAACAGGGATAATAATTCTAAATAATGACATGGAGGCACTAAAAAATTCATCTCCATTGTTTCAACCTCTGTCTCAGTCACACTGGTTAGACACAAGGTAACAAGTTAACAAGCTGCCACGTTGGGGGTAGAACTGTGAGTTTTCTGAAAAACAGTCCCCTCCCTATTACCAAGTGACACTTCCGCAGCAGAGGAAGAACAGGTACACGGACACTGGCCAGCTCGGTGTCTGAACCGTCCAGCGCAGGGGACAGCAAATGCCTGTCCTGGCAGCCCAGGGCCACCCGTCACCAGCCACCCTGGGATCACTGCCCTCACAGCACAGCGGCCCACCGAGACCTTCAGACAGGAAGCCCCAGAGCAAGAATTTTATTGCACAATTAATGACCTACATTTAAAAAACTGTTAGGTTCATTAATCAAAATATTGGAACCACACGTTTTTATTGGTATTTTAAGTACTACAAGAATGAGTCATTTCAAACTAGAAGTGTGCCTGGCAGGGGCTGGTGGTGGGGATGTGGTGAGAAGGGGCCCGGACCCCTGTGCGCTGAGGCTGCAGGACACTCATGAGCTCCCGGGACACCTACAGCCACCTGGGGGAGGGAAGGACTGAAATCTCACGTGCCTAACGGCTTCAAGATGCTGCATGAGCACAGGGGGAGGTAAACCCAACGCAGCCCTCGGACTGGCACTGGCAGAAGGCAGACTCAAGTGTCACAGCCGAGCGCAGCCTGTCTGGGGTGAGGACCCGAGACGGCAGCGTGCATCTCTGCACTCCACTCACTCCTCACGTGCCTGGGAGTCTCGGAGGAGGCACCACTGCTAGCACAGGGGAGGAAACAGGCTCAGGGGACCTGCCTAGCAGACCTGCCCCATCTGTCCAGGTGCTTACACGACATGCTCCCCGGCCTCAACCCTGCTGCATCAGGGGTCAAACTCGGAGAAACTCGGAGCCAGAACAGTGGATGCAAACTACATGGAAAGCACTACCAGCTCAAAACAGCAACAAAACAATGAAAAACCAGTACCTTATCTTTAATGATGCCTTCTTGACACGCAGTGCATTTCGGGCTGGAGGAGCTGGGGGGAAACACATGGTGAACGTGTTAGAGGGAAAGCCCCGTCTCATCTGAACCCACAGGTACCACTCACCTTACGGTCACATCTGCTGTGTGAATCCGAGCAGCAACGAGAGCTCCAGGATACCGTGGTGATCTTGATTTAAATACGGCTTAAATGGGAGCAAAGGGCTAAACTTTTTAACAGTAATTCTTCATAAGGGAGTTTTTAAGCAGAACAGCTTAGAGCAGTCCTACTTGGAAAGCCCCTTGCAATTAAAAGTGAAATTTTATTTCAGAAACCAAAACCAGCTCTCGTGGGGGGGCTCTCGAGCGTGAGCGCCCACAGCTCGGCAGGAGGGCCTCCGGTGGCCCTGCTTTATGGACAGCGGGCACTTCCTCCACAGGCTGTCTTCCCTGCAGCACCGTGCGCGGCCGAGGCGATTCCGCGGACCTCAGCAGTGTGCAGACTTACAGCTGTCTCGAAACCACCGGTTTCCTACAGCATTCTTGTCCCCAGACGCGGGGTGCACACCACTGCGCCCGAGCTGCCCTTTTCTGGACTTAACTTTCACCCTGTCCTGTGCCTGGAAACCACCTTCCAAAGACTGAAAATAAAAGCAAGTCCCTGCTTCCAGGGCCCCTGCCCTAGATAGCCCGAAGGCGCCAATGAGTGGTGCAGCGGCCTCAGGGAGCAGGGGCAGGCGTGCACGGGGCCCGGGGAGGGGCCAGAGAGCTGAGGGTCGCTGGGGGTGGGGTGGGGTGGCTAATGCTTTTTAAAATAAAGGCTCATTTCTCTCAGACTACACTAACACGGAGCTTGTGCTAAACTGTATTAAACACATGAATCTTTTAACCTCCTTCGACCCTGGGACTGAGCAGCACCCGTGGGGCCCCTGTCACCTGTAAAATGTGGAGCAGGAGGAGTGCCAGGAGCAAAGGAGGAGGAAATCAGAAGAGAAGCAGCCCCCAGGGCCCCTCCCCAGGGCTCGCAGGTGCAGTTCGGGAAGCCAGGTGCTCTGAGTCCACTTTGCCATCACTAAGCTCCCTTCAAGTTTCTTTCTTCCACGAGCAGGCAAAGCTGAGCTCACAGTTCGGGATAAGTGGACAAGAGCATAGCCGGAAGCACCCAGAGGAGGGTGACGGGGCAGGCAGCTGGCGGCTGTGCTCAGCGGAGTCAGGAAGAGGGGTGGGTGGCCCTGAAGGCGGGATGGGACCGAGGCTGAGTGTCTGGCTGCAACCCAGTGCCCAGCACGCCACCCAGAACACACCTGCCAGCTGGATGGAGACGCTTTCTTGGCCAATGTTATTTCCTCTGTGAAACTCCAGCCTGCCTGCCTGACGCCGCCTGTGGCTCTAACACGGCATCATTCCCCCGGCCGGCAAGGGCCTGCGAGGGCTCGCGGAGGGGTACCCTGCACTTGCCGGGAAACGCAGACTGGATTCTGCTCAGCCCAAGACGTGTCCAGTCCTGCCTGCGGGCCCTGTCCCCTCATCCCTGTGCACTGAGCATTCGCCCCGAAGGGCCTCTGCGTCATTTACTGACGGGATGTCTCCTCCAGGGGCTGGGAGCTCCTCGTCAGCCGCACGCGCGGGGGACACACCAGGCACCAGCAGCCTCTGGAAGGCGGCGGGTGGGCGGGCGGGGACCTCACAGGAGGTGCGGGGTCCCGGGCACAGGGAGTCCCAGAGGGAGTGCGGGCGGCGGGGGGCACCCACCTCAGCAGGGCGGCCATGCAGGTCTCGCAGAAGCGGTGCCCGCACTCGGTCTGCCGGGGGTTGCACAGCACCAGGCGGCACTTCTCACACTTGTACTTGTCCTCCACGGCCTTCACAAACCTCTCCTTGTAGCCGCCCTGCTCGGGGACGAGCACCGCTGACCCCGCGCCGCGGTCGGGCTGCAGCTTCAGGGGGGGGTTTGTCTGCAGGGCGCCGGCCGCGTCCATCTTTTTAGTCGGCTCCATTTCAGGGGAGAGAAAACCTGTCAGGAAACACAGCCGAAGAGTGAAGGGCTGCACGTCCTCCTGCACAAGCGAACAAACAGCTCTGGAAAGCAAACGTGCTGGACACGTGTTCCCTGTGGTCTGAAGTGACACCGGAACCCCGGCTTCTGCGTGCGACCCAACAAAACACCATCCAGCTCGCGTCCTCCCTTCCTCCATCATCCAAACACACGGGTAATGCCACTGTTCAAAGGACCTTCCTGAGGTGCACACTGTATTTTTAAGCCTCTTTAACTTACAACTATACTTCGCCGTAACTTCAAATTCTATGCTTCACTCTGACGCTGTGGTCGAAGCCGCGGCATCCTGAGCAACGTCGCCTCCTGGTGCGCCCTGCTGCCAGGTGGCAGTCTCGACGACACAGCCCAGGGCTGGCCCGTCACGTGAGACAGCCTCGCAGTCAAGCCCGCAGCCGGGACGCGCCTCCCATGCCAGCGACAGCACTTCCTGTCTGACAGTGTCTGCAGGCCCCCGGCCCCTCTGGGACCCCCACTCCACTAACTCTGTGCACCAGGTCTGCACCGAGCACCAAGCTTCAGGGGCGGCCGACGTGGATGTGGGGAACTCATGTGCTGGGGACAGAGCTGGTGAAGGGGACACAGGGACTGGATGGGTCTCCCGTGCCCGCTGAGCAGGCTCTCCTAGCGCATGTGGTGCAAGTGCACAGATGGCTACCTCCATCTGCAAGGTGCCATCCACAGGCCAAGTGTGCAGAGCCTGGAAATGAGCCACAGAGAGTCTGGCCTGCGCAGCTCTGCCAGCTGAGGTGCGCGGCCTTGCATCTGGTGAAGCTATGGAGGAAGTTCCCTTCAAAACTCACCGGGTCTCTTCAAAACTACACCATTTTCTTGCTCAATCCACCTACTTCTGCTACTTACAAAAATAAAGGCCAAATTCTTTCCACTCACGAGGTCCTGGGCGCCCACCCCTGCCCCCACCCTTGTGTCCGCACCATGAGGCTTGCCCCAAGTGTGGTTGTGAACCTCGGGTCTGCTGGGACCGGGGCGGACCCTCACTCAGACCCAAGGTGCTCAGTGGGCTGGGTGCAGGGTCCGCTCTTTCCAAGCCTCAGTCCTCACTCTGCCTCTTCCTCCTTCTTCTGACACTGAAGCAGTGTTTCAGGGCCAGGGATGTGTGGGAACTGACGCACACCTGACAGGTGCTCGAGCCCTACCTGGGTTCGTTTTCACAAATTAGCAGATCACTGTGCAAAGTGTGGAAGCCTCCTGTGACATCAATTTGTGAAACCAAAATGAAAAAGTTTTCAGAATGATCCCAAAAGGCCAGCAACCCTTTGCTCATCAACTTGCTGGTTAGAACCCTGTTGCTAAGATGCTCAGCAGGGAGGTACTAGGCAGGGGAAAGGGTCAACCAGGAGTGGCCCTGCTGCCACTGGCTACGCCCCCTCTGGCCTTGACTCTGGGCAGGCTCACCCCATCCCCACTGCTCCCCCTCTGGGAACGCACCCCCACCCTCCCAAGGAAGGACAGCCAGCTTAGCCTCACTCACCTGCCCCACTGCCCGCGCCCGCGCCCCAACCCCTGCCGCCTTCTCATCTGCAGGCCTACAATTGCCTCATCACCTCTCTCCCTGTGGCAGGACTGGAAGCTCCCCAACTACATGGATTCTGATCTGCTGTGCTGCCTGACGAATTGCAGGTACCTGCAATCACCAGCACCAGTGCCTAATGGATAGAAGGCTCCCAATACACATCTGCAAACAGAGGGACAGGTGAGGTCCCAGCCACTCATACCAAACCGTGTTTCCGTAAAGCCAGAAAAAAGAAAAACAAAAAGCCAGGAAAAGAAAACTCCTTACCTTTCATATCTGGTCTCAGAGCTTCAGGCCTTGAAAACCCCTGCTTAGATTATAAGCTACTTACAACTTCGGTTTAGTATTTCATCCTGCAGTGCTTAGGAAGCCATGTGCTCAGTAAAGAGTTTTCAATGAGAAATGTTTGATTCTTTGGAGGTGAATTCCTATTTCAAATATGAGAGACAACTGACTTAGGATCAGGCTAATGATAAATAATAAATGTTCATTTACCTATGACATGTCATACTTTGTATAGACAAGTGAAGAATATAGTTTTAGATCCCTGGTTTTTAGGGAGGGAGGGTATAGCACAGTGGTAGAGCACATGCTTAGCGTGCATGAGGTCATGGGTTCAATTCTCCGTACCTCCACTAAATAAAATAAATAAATAAACCTAATTATCTCCCCAACTCTGAGAAATAAAATAAAATTATAGATCCCTGGTTTTTACAGGCTGTGTAAGAATGAGCGAACAGATGCAAAGCATCCCACACACAGAGGAAATTTCCCAGCAGCCCTGTCCTGCAGGACAGAGGACAGCCAGGTTTGCCAGGATTGGCCTGGAGTGTGGGGTGCTGGCGGGGGCATCTTGGCAGAGGGCCCCTGGGGGCCTCTCACAATCCCACCCACTGTCCTGCATCCTGTCCCATGCCTGGCTCACTACCGAGCTAAGCTGCTGGCCGGAGAATGAGCCTTCGGGGAAGGAGGGAGGAGGCCCTACAGCGCTTAGACAAGCAAGACCTCCTTCATCTAATGCTCACAGGTGAGGAAGAGGAAGCGTAAGAAAACCACCTAAACGTGAAATGCCAGGATAGGCAAATCCACAGAGACACAAAGCCGATCCATGGTTTCCAGGGACCAGGGGAGTCGCTGCAGCCACTGATGGGAACAAGGCTTCTTGGGGCGACCGAAGTGCTGGGAACTGGATAGTGGGGATGACCGCACAACTCCATGAACATACGGAAAACCACTGAACTGTATTTACAGGGGTGACTTCTACGGTATGTGAATATCAATTTAAAATCTAAACAAATATCACAAAGTAACTGTTTAAAATGGTTCCATTTGGGTCTGGTTAATTTGTAACATTTAGATATAGTGTCACACACTTTGAAATGGAAGACTAGAACTGAAAGGGGATATGCCTGACTCGCGAGGGGCCAGTGACGGTCCACTGTCATAACTGTACATGCTCGCAGGGAAACACAGCAGCAACTCAGACCCGGGAGTAAGGTGTGAAGCGTAAGCGCCAGATTCCCCACCTGCAGCTGCCCACGGGCAGATGCTGCCTCCTGGTGTCCAGCAAGTGCACAGCAGAAAGCGTGCCTTCTCTCCGCCACACAAACCACGCCACACGTGCAGACTAACCCTCAGCTCCCGTGACAACAGTGTGTCCCGGGCGTTTTTCCAAACCAGGCGTAAAGATGCACTCAGTTACTGGGGAGGGCTGTACGGCACTCCGCTGCATGGTGTGCCAGGACTTGGACAACCAGCTCTGCTTACAGTCTGCAGCGAACACTCCTGAACATACCTTTGCACACCAAGGCAAGCACACAGCAACACGACTACTGGCTCAAAGATGATGTGCATTTTAAAATGTATAATCACTGCCACGCATCTTTCTAAAAAGGTTGTACATTGTTCATTTCCTCCAATGCTTTAGTAAACTATTAAACATTATTTTAGAGGACAACAGCCAGTTTCATTCAATCCCCGATGTCCCCGACTTTACTTGGGCCTCAGCCATGTTTTCTGGAGAGTGCTGTTGGCCAAGCTGCTGAGCAAACAACACAGTTCTCCTGTGGAGCTGTCGGCAGGCAGAGCCACGGGATGCTGAGGGCACACCCACCGCCCTCCTCCCTAGGGGGTGGACCCTGCTTCAGGCGAGCGACTCTGCAGAGGTGCCAGACCGGCCACGGTTTATTTCAGCAGGTCCACTGGGCACGTACATCCACAGCTCTGTGCCTGGCATGTCAGGGGACACAGGGACAAAGGAGATTGTCCCTACCCTTAGAGAGTTCTGCGGGAGTTGTGAGGAAAGAGAACATTCCAGAGTCAACAAGTGTAACCAGCAGCAGACGTGAGGGGTGACAAGGGCTGCAGGTCTTCAAAAGAGGAAGATAGCACCTCTGTTCTGGGAAGGCGGGGGGTTTCCTGGGTTGGGCTTGTGGCCCAATTCCCATTCCAGCAGAGGACGAGGGGCAGGAGGGTGGGCAGGCGTAGCACCCTTAGGTGACTGGGGAGGCGAACCTGGTGCTGTGGGCTCCGGGGGAGGTGCTGGCGGGCAGGTCGTCTGGCCCTGAGTGGTCTGGGTGAGGAGGTCAGCCTGGTGTCTCTTCCCAGAGGCCGACGCTGGGCACAGCTTTTATCCTCTGGACATCATTTCTTCTTTTCACGTGAAAAGCAGGTAACACCCCTGGTCTCCAGCACCATCAGGCATCACTGAGGCACTACAGATAGGTCCCTCTGCCAGCTCTACAGCGCTCAACGCACAGAAGACACACCCTCTGCCCGCGGGGTCAGAAGCCTGGCAGACCGGGCTGTTTCCTCATCGCAGACGGCGCAAAGCCCTTTCAGAAAGCACCTTCCCAGCAATTAGGTAAGAAAAAAGAAACAAACGGCATCCAGTTGGAAAGGAAGAGGTAAAACTATTTCTATTTTCAGATGACATAACCTTGCACATAGGACTCACTACGGAATCAGCTAAAACCGAGGCGACCTAACTAATAAACCTGCCCAGCAAGGCTGCAGGACACAAGGTTGATGTGTAAAACCAGCCGCACTTCTACACACTGGCAACGAATAATCCAAAAGTAAAATTAAGAAAACAACCCATTTATAAGAGCATCAAAAAGAATAAAACATTTAGGAATAAACGTAACCAAAGAAGGGCAAGACGTATGTTCTGAAAATTATAAAACATGTTGAAAGACATTAAAGATACAAGTAAGTGGAAGCTACCCCACATTTAAGGACCGGGAGGCCTGACACTGCTAAGACGGCAGTATCACTCAAACTGACCTAAGATTCATCTCAACCCCCATCAAAAGCCTAGCTGGTTTTTTTTTCTTGCAGAAATTAATAAGCTGAACCTAAAATTCATATGGAAATATGGGGAACCCAGAATAGAAAAACAATCCTGAAAAAGAAGAACGAAGTCAGAGGACTCACACTTTCTTATTTCAAAGATTACTATGAATTAATCAGGGTCCTGTGGTACCAGCAGTAGGGCAGACATGCAGATCAATGACACAGAACTGAGAGTCCAGGGGTAAACCCGCACACTGCTGGTGGACTGACTTCCGACTGGCGTGCCACCACCACCAGCGGGGCAGAACGTGTGCTCTTGTGCCTGCGGTCCCGCTGTTGTTACAGAACAAAGGAGGCTCCACTCTCAGATGTTCCTATCACAGCTCTCTCAGGCTGTGCCAGCGACCATCGCCCAACACTGCTTAGAGACCTGCCTCCTTCCCTCCCAGGTGCTCAACTCAACTCCACTTCACGGAGCACAGCTGGGTGGGTTCTAAGACCTCCTTGACTGGTATCCTTCCTTGCCTTTCAGAAAAATGTATTAAATGATATTTGACACGTAAAAAAGATTATGTGCAATACACATGCAAGGTTAAGAATACTACAACAAAAAAAGCCCAGCGCCCGCCACCAACAGGCACCATCTCCCTGTGGGCACCTCCCTCAGCCATCCCCCACCTCTCTCCAGAAGTCAATGTCAGCCTGAACTTTTGCATTTATCATTCTCTTGCTATCGTATATTTTCCTTCTTAAACAATACACTTTTGCCTTTTTTTAACTTCGTAACAATGGTACACCGTTTGTAGCCCTCTGCCATTGGTATTATAAATATTCACCCACATTTGTCGTGCGCAGTAGAAACACTTCATCCATCTTTGCTGCTGGGTCACTTTCCACGATGTGCTTACCTATCTTCCTATCGTGCCGTTTCCAGTCTTCGCTACTGCGGACAGTCTGTTCTGAACACTCTGGCGCATCTGTCTGGGAGCCCTCATGGAAGCTTCTCCAGATCAGGGGATGAGGGCTTAGCAAACAAGCTACGGGTTAGATCCAGACAGCAGCCTGTTTTTGTTTAGACCCTTGAGCTAAGAATGCTTTTTAGATTTTTTAGAGTTGGACTAACAAACAAATGAAACAAAGACAACTATGTGACAAGACTGTATGTGGTCCACAAAACCTAGAAGATTTACTATCATGCTCTTTTGCAGAAAGAATCTGCCAGTCCCTGCCCTGCACCCTGTATCTAGAATGCAGAGTAACTGCTGGTTTGCAGCCTGCACGCATGGCCAGTTTACAAGCCAAGGCCAAACTGCTCTCCAAAGCAAAGCAGCATAAAAGTTTCTGTTAGTTCACATCCTCTCAACACTGGGTATCCTCAAGCATCTTAGTTTCCGCTGACCCAGCAGGTACAGTGGTCCCTTTACGTCCCTTCCCTGATAGTTAAATAAGTTCAGCATCTTTTCATAGGCTCATGGGCCACCTGTGTTTTTCTTTCTGTTGAAATGCCTGATTGTGTCTCCTTTGCATTTTTAAATTGGGCTGTTGTCTTTTACAATACTGATTTTTAGGGGTTATTCATATATTCTGACTGATAATCCTTTGTTAGTTACATGTGTATGTCTTCCCCTGAGGTTGTGGCTTGACCTTATTTATGCCTTTTAATAAAGAGAAGTTCTAAATTTTAATGTTAGTCAAATTTGCCGTTTTAAAGGATAAATCTTTATCTGTATCTTGGCCTTTTGAAAATACTCTGATTAGCTTATGAGTGAGGCTGATGAAAAGAGGACAACCCAGTACACATGAAACCAAAACAGAAATCAGCTCTAACTCTAGCACACCATCCTTTTCAAAGAAGGATATTCCACTCAAATAAAACTAGCAAACGAACCACCAACTATGTCAAACAGACTCACACTGCACACGGAAAATATTCTTCCTCAACAAACGCTTACTCGAGACAGAAATGACATAAGCCTGAGCAGGACCTGGTTCGCAGGCCCACACCCTTCAGTACCAGTGAGATGGCCTACGCGGGCCGGATCTGGACCAAGGAAAGCAGGAGCCAGACACCTCAGCAGGGGCCAGGCCTGGTAGGCGAACGCACACGCTCAGGTTTACCGCCAATCCCAGACTCTGCCAGCTGTCAAGTGTCACCACAAGAAGTCAGTCTGGTATGAAGTGTAGGAATCACTGACTGCCTCCTAGAACAACTGGGACGATAGGAATGACGTCTTCAAGTCTTACAATAAGACAGTTACCCACCTATTGTGTCCTGAGGAAAGGGACTCTTGGGCTTAGGAAAACCACCAACGCAGGCAAATTTTTCACAATCAACTCAAACGCAGACAACGGTAAGCACTGCTAACGCTGATGCTAACGTGGTGCACCACCACAAGACCACACACCAAGTCACTCGGAAGGAGAACCACCTCGGGTTCCTCCCACCTATGCAACAGGGAGGGTGAAAACCTCAAGGTCACCAAAGGAAACAGAACTTCTACCTGGAGGACCAAGTTTTCAGCAGCAACAAAGGAGGACATGATTCTTATTAGAATGCCCTCCAAGCGGCAGGCACACAGCAAATATTAACAATAATTTATCTTAAATATTGTTTACCTTTTGTAAGCCATCTTAACTCCTTTCTGAACTCAAGTGGGGTGTGACATTAATTAGGCAAGCTCAAAATTGGTCCTAATGTTAAGACCAGACTGGTGAGTGATGTCAGAGAAAATGACTGAGTAAGGAACTCCAAGCAGCACTATTTACAACAGCCGAGACACAGAAACAACATACGAGTCCCTTGACAGGTGGCTGGATGAAAAAGATGTGGTGTGTACACACACACACACACACACACACACAAACTGGAATACCACCCAGCCATGAAAAGAACAAAATAACACCATTTGCAGCAACATGGAGGGACCTACAGATTATCCCATGAAGCGAAGTAAGTCAGACAAGAAAGGCAAATATCATATGATATCATTCATTTGTGGAATCTAGAAAAAAAAGTTACAAATTTCATTTACAAACCAGAAACATACTCACGGACACAGAAAACAAATTATGGTTTACCAAAGGAGAAAGAGGGGGGCAATAAATTAGAAGCTTGGGATTAACATATACACACTACTATATATTAAATAGATAAACAACAAGGGCCCACTGTATAGCACAGGAACTATATTTAATGTCTTGTAAGAACCTGTAATGGAAAAGAATCTGAAAAAAGAACTAAGTATATGTATAACTGAATCATTTTGCTGTACACCTGAAACTAGCGGTGCAAATCAACAAGTCAATAAAAAATAAAATTAAAAGACAGAAAAAGAAAGGAACTCCCAAAGTCCATCCTTCAGTAAAAGCAAGAACAAAGCTGGCAGAATCTGTCAGAAACAACTTCCGTGGGACTCTGGAAACTAACCACAGGCTTGCAACACCCCAAGGAATACCAAATCGAGAGAAACCAGCTGAATCTCTGTGAGAACGGTGAGCTCCATGGCACTCACCCGCCAGCCCTGGTCCCACCCTCAAGGGGCAGGGGCCTGGAAGATAGAAGCTGCAGTCCCAATAGGTACTCGGTGGGGGGCCAGGGTGGGTGGGTGGAGTGGAACTGACCTCATTTGCAAAGAATCTTAGTGGCATGTTATGACCTACCGGTGGCTCCCTGGAAGGCCAGCTCAAGCGGCCTGCCTGGGCCTCACCAAACCCAGAGCGCTCCCAGAGCTGAGGCAGTGCTGGTGGGGGCTGGAGGGGGTGGACTCTGGGAGCACTCACCCACGAATGTGTTAGCTGAGCTGCCCAGGGCCATCGTGGCAGGTGAGGCAAACGACAGACTCAACAAAGGCCGGCAGGCAATGCTGGGAAGTAAGGGCTTTGAACAGTTCCAACGTATTCCTGGGACTTCAGAAGGCCATGCAAATGCCCAGAGCTGTGCACACACTCAGGAAAGACCTGAGCAGACCCTGAGCCCTCGCCTTTGGCTAACATTCAGGCTCCGCACAAGCGGGACATGAGTGCTAAGGCAAAGCTGTTGACGGCCTGGGTGAATGTTAAGAGCAGACTCAGTACTCACAAAGACCCCATCTGAAGGGACTCAGAGACAATTCTGGTCCCAGGTACTTAAGGAAATCTCTGTCCAAAGACTACTACACAAATGGAACAGAGACTTCAGTGACCTCACATGATAAAGAATATAGACTTTACCAAGTTAGCTCAAAAAAGTTACTGTGCCAACAACCATAACAAGTAGCAACAAGTCTCGGGGCGAGGGGAGGGCCTCGTCTTCCAGACTCGCCGCTTAATCACGTCAAACATGTCCGATGTTCAATCAAAAAACTACAGGGCTAGACTGGGATTTCAAAATTGTAGAATAGATAAACAAGATTACACTGTATAGCACAGGGAAATATACACAAAATGTTATGATAAATCACAGAGAAAAAAAAAAACAACTACAGGGCAGACAGAGAAACAAAAAAGGTATGACCCCTATGCAGGAAAAAAAAAAACAAGTCTTAAAAACTGTCCAGGAGGAAACCCAGACATTAGACTTACACAGACTTTGAAGCATCAATTTTACATGAGTTCAAAGAGGTAAAGAAAACCATGTCCGAAAAAGTACAGGAAATCACCCAAACAATGTCTCATGAAATAGAAAATACCAATAAAGAGAAAATTTTAAGGAACTAGAAGAAATTCTGGAGTTGAAAAGCATAATAATTAAAATGAAAATTTCAATACAGGGGCTTAACAGAAGAACTGAGAAGGCAGGAGAATTCGAGAACTTGAAAACAGGTCAATCGAGATTTGAAGATGAGTCAGTTGAGTTTACCTAGCCTAAGTAACAGGGAAAAAATAATAAAGAAGAATTAACAGAGCTTCAAAGACCACCGATCACACCAACATATACATTACAGGAGTCCCAGAAAGGAGAGGAGGGAGAGTAAAGGTGGAAAGAATATTTTAAGACAGTGGACAAAATTTCCCATATTTGATGAAAGACATTAACCTGCACATCCAGGAAGCTTAACAAACTCCCTGCAGGATAAACTCAAAGAAAGCCTGATAGACATTATAATTAAACTGGTGAAAGACAGAAAGAGAGTTCTGAAAGCAGCAAAAGTGAGTCCTCACAGAAAAGGGTTTCTTTAGTAAGATTAGCAGTTGGTATCTCATCAGAAACCATGGAAGACAGAAGACAATGGGATGACATATTCAAAGGACTGAAAGGAAAAAATATCAATTAAGAATCATATATCTGCCAGAAAGAGAAAGAAAAACACCATATGATATCACTTACATGTGGAATCTAAAAAAAAAAAAAAAAAAAAAAAGACAAACTTACTTGCAAAACAGAAACAGACTCTGACACAGAGAACAAACTTGTGGTTACCAGGGGCAGATGATGTGGGAAGGGATAAATTGGGAGTTAGAGACTTGCAGATACTACTATATATAAAATAGATCAACAAGTTTATACTGTACAGCACAGGGAACTATATTTGATTTCTTGTAGTAACTTATGATGAAAAAATATGAAAACAAATATATGTATGTTCATGTATGACTGAAGCATTGTGCTGTACACCAGAAATTGATGCAACATTGTAAACTGACTGTACTTCAATAAAAACAAAAACAAACAAAAAAGGAATCCTATATCCAACAAAACTGTGTTTCAATAATGAAGGAGACTCTCAACAAAACACTAGAAAAATAACCCCAAAAGCATATTAAATGTACTACACACCATAACAAAGCAGGATTTATCCCAGAAAAGCAAGGTTCAATATAAGAAAATCAATCAATGTAACACACCATATTAAAAGAACAAGGGGGGAAAAAACCCAGATGATCATTTCACTTGATATAGAAAAAGCATTTGACAAAATCAAACATCCTTCCATTATAAGAACCCTTAAAAGTGAACTTCCTTGATGTAATAAAGGACATCTATGAAACCCCCACATTCAATGGTGAAGAGTGAAAGCTTCTGCACTAAGACCAGGAAGAAGGGAAGGCTGTGTGCCTCACCACTGCTGTACTGCACTGCATTACACGGGAAGCTCTAACCAGAGAAATGGGCAAGAAAAAGAAAGAAAAGGCGTCCAGATTAGAAACAAAGAAGTAAAAATATGCCTACTCACAGACAACATGATTCTATACACAAAACATCCCAAAGAATTCACAAGAAAAACCGCTAGAGGGGGAGGGTACAGACCACGGGCAGAGCGCACGCCGAGCACGCACAAGGTCCAGGGCTCAAACCCCAGTACTTCCACTTAAAATACATAAATAAACCTAATTACCTCCCCACCAAAAACAAACAAAAAATAAATAAATAATAAAATTTTTAAAATGTTAGAAAGAAAAACTAGAGCTAATAAACGAATTCACCAAGGTTGCAGAAAAGAACAAATTCGCAACAAAGAAACATCAGTTTTGTTTCTATACACCAGCAACAAATAATCTGAAAAGGAAATTTAAGCAATCCCATTTACAATAGCATCCAAAAGAAAAAATTACCTAGAATAAATTTAACCAACAAGGTAAAAGATTTGTTCATTGAAAACTGCAAAACTGCTGAAAGAAATTAAAGAAGACACCATCAAATGGCAAGACATTAAAGAAGACACCATCAAATGGCAAGACGTTTGTTTGTTCCTAAACAAATCTAAATACATGGATAGGAAGAAAATACAGCTGTGATGGTGATACTACTTGTGATGGTTAATTTTACATGTCAACTCATCTAGGCCATGGGGTGCCTGGATATTTGGTCAGACGTTTATTTTTTCTATGTGCTGTGAGAATGTTGGATGAGATTAACAATTGGTAAACTGTGTATAGCAATCAGACTGCCCTCCCCAGTGTGGGTGGGCCTCATCTAATCAGTCCAAGGCCTGAAAAGAACAAAAAGGCTGACCTTCCCTCAAGTAAAGAGGGTTCTTTCTGCCTCTCTTCAAACTGAGACACTGGCTGTTTTCCCGCGTTCAAACTCAAACTGAAATAAATGTCAGCTCTTCCTGGATCTTTAGCTGGCTAGCTGACTGTACCACTGGCTCAGGCTGGAACTAAGCTACTGGCTCTCCTGGTTGCCAACTTACTCTGCAGACCTTGGGACTTGCTTGACTCCGCAACTGAGTGAGACCTAATTCTCACACAATTATAATAAATATCTCTTTACACACACATGTACACACACACACAAACACGTTATTGATTCTGTTTCTCTGGAGAATCCTGACTAATATACTGCCCAAAGCAGTAGATTTAGATGCACTGCAATCCTTATCAAAATTCCAATGGCCTTTCTTTAATAGAAATAAAAAAAATCTGATCCTCAAATTCATACTGACTTGCAAAACGGACTCCAAAGAGACAAAACAGTATTGAAAAAGAAAAAGAAAAAAAGACTGATGACTCACACTTCTCAAACTTACTACTTTAAAACTTCCTACAAAACGACATTAGGGTGCACATGTAGAGCAACGGAACAGAGCTGAGAGTCCAGGAATAAACTCACACATCTGTGGCCAAATGATTTTTGACACAGAAGCCAAGACCATTTAGTTGGGAAAAAACAGTCTCTGGGACAACTGGGTAACCAGGCAGAAGGACGAACTTGGATCCTACCTCACTCCGTACATACAAACTTAGTTAAAATGGATGAACAACTAGAATATAAGAGCTAACACCGTAAAACTCTTAGAAGAAAGCACAGGGGTAAAGTTTTATGACCTTGAATTTGGCAAAGGATTCTTAGATATGACACCAAAAGTACAAGCAACAAAGCAAAATAAGATACATTGGCTTCATCAAATTTGAAACCTTCCGTACATAAAAGGACACTCCCAAGAACGCGAAAAGACAACAAGAAAATGGGGGGGGGGGGATCTGCAAATCATGTATCTGAGAAGGGTCTAGTAACCAGAATAAAGAACTTTCACAACTCGATAACAAAAAGATAAACATCCCAAGTAAAAAATGGGCAAAAGATGTGAGTAAACATTTCTCCAAAGAAAACACAGGAACGGCCAACAGCACATGAAAAGGTGTTCAGCATCGTTAGTCACTAGGGAAACACAAATCAAAACCACCTCGCGTTACCGCTTCATGCCCACCAAACGGCTACAAATGAAAGTAAAAGGTAAAATTACTGGGTGAGGCTGTGGAGAAACTGGAACCCTCATATGCTGCCGGTGGAAACATAAAATGGTTCGGCTTTTGTGGCAAATATTTTGGCAGTTCCTCAAAAAGTTAAACACAGAATTACTGTATGACCCAGCAATTCCAGTCCTAGGTGTGCACACAGAAGAACTGAAAACAGGTGCTCAAGCAAACGTAAGTACGAGACACGCTCATAGTAGCGCCATTCACAATGCCCAGAAGGAGGAAACAACACAAATGTCCATCCACAGACACATGGGCAACCGAAATGTAGTCTAAGTACCACTCAGCCGTAAAAGCAAATGACGTAACGACACACACAACATGGATGAGCCTGGAGAACACTATGCTCAGTGAAAGACGCCAGAAACAGAAGGCCACACACTGTACGATTTCATTCACGTGACGTGCGCAGCACAGGCAAGTCCACAGGGACAGCAGCCTGCCGGCTGCCCGGGGGGTGAGGAGAAGGACAGCGAGGACCACCAGCTCAGTGAGGAGGCTTCCCTCCGAGGCAGTGAATGCTCGTTCTGGAACCACACAGAGGCTGTGGTTCCACAACACTGCGAAAGGACCACATGCTACTAAACTGTTCACTTTAAGATGGTTAATTTTATGTTGCATCAATTTCAAAACAATTTCAATAGTTCAAAAAAAACTATTGTTCAAAAAAACGGACCATCATGAGATACTACTCTGCAGCCATTAGGATGGCTATAATTTAAAAAATGGAAAATTACAGGTATTGGTGAGGATACAAAGAAACTGGAACCCTCGCACACTGCTGAGATAAAACGGTTCATCCTCTGCAGAAACAAATCAGCAGCCCTCAGAGTCACCGCGTGAGCCAGCAATGCTGCCCGTGCATGTGGAGTCAAGAGAAGGGGCCCCGTCTACACAAAGACCTGTGTCTGAATGTTCACAGCAGCAACACTCGTAACAGACAAAAATGTGAACAGTGCTGATGTCCATTAAGAGATCACTGGACAAATAAAATGTATGTATCTCCATACACTGTACTGATATTTAGCCACAAACAAAACGAAGTACTGATGTGCGCTACGACATGAGTGAAACTTGAAAACACTGCTTAGTGACAGAAGTCAGAAAAAAAGGCCACATATCATCATACGACCCCATTTATGTGAAACATCCAGAACGGGCAAATCCCCCGAGGCAGAAAGTAAATCAGTGGTTGTCGGGCCGGGGCAAGGGGCGTAACAGAGAGGGACAGTCTGGAGCTTCCTCCGGGATGGGAGAGTGTTCTCCAATCAGACAGTGTGATGGTTGATCAACACTGTGAATATCCTGAACACCACCGAGCGTTCTGAATGGTTTAAATCATCAATTTTTCATAATAAAAAATGTAAAAAAAATTTTAATGAAAAATAAAAAGCCTAAGGAGCTGAGACACGATCTCTCTCTTCATCACACAGCCTGATGACTGCTCCTCACCAGCTCCAGCAGAGAATCAGTAGCAGCAGTAACAGCACAGAAAATGTTAGCACACGTGAAATGTTAGCACACAATTCTGTTTATGTTCAGACCGAGAGAATTTCCTACCACTGGATGTACTTTAATAGAAAAATTAAAACTGGAAAGGAGTAAAGACACTAGGAGGCAATGAAAAACTAAGCTTCAGGGAAGGTCTTAAACCGAATGCAGAGAAACAAGGAGAAATGCGACCTAAGGAAAGGCACAAATGCCGCCCACGGGCACACTGGTGCCGGCGTCGGTGGCAAACGGGGTCTGCTGCAGTCAGCCGTGCCTCGGCCCTTGGCCGGGCAACAGTGTCTGCTGTAAGTTCAGCTACAAAAGCTGACACCATGTTCAAGGCCCCAAACTAAAAACCACAGTAAAAAAAAAGTTCCTTGATCCTTATCATAATTCTCGAAAACAAACATACAAAAGTACAACGCTCATTATCTAAGACAGTAAGTTGGCTTCTACGTCTACACCTGGTCATTCTCACCAGCCTGCGATGGGCCAGGCATCGCACAGGTGCCCCAGGTGCAGGCCAACCACCAGAAGTGGCATAAATCAGCAAAGCCGTGCCTCTGGAAGCTTCCAAAATGGAGGAATGTGGAAACTTGTGATTAGATTTCCTGATTTAAATGTAAATATGTATTTCATTTTTTGTGGATATAAAAATAGTTAAATTCTACCTTAATCCTAAAGCTTAGATGTGACAATTATAAGCTAATGAAATTCTATAGTATTTGTAATAATTATTGTGTTGAAGAAGAAAAATCACGCGAACTCAGCCAAATGAATTAAAGAGAGGGTGGAGGAGGCCACTCAGGCAACTGCAGACTAACATTTTATTGCCTCACTTGGGGAAGCAGCTCGGAGGTTACAACACCCACACGCTGGACGGACACATGTGCCTCTGGTTAGCACACGGGGCCACGTGACTGATGGGAACCTGGGGCCCCTGCCAATACCTCCCCCTTCCCACCGTAGTCTCTAGCTCAAGCTTGGGAAGAGGATGTGAGCTTCCACACACACGAAGAGAAACGTTCTGCTCAATACTAACAAGACACACTAGGCAGAGAGAGTGCAAAGCAGCCCTGATGAAGGGAAGGTATGTGACTACCAAGCAGCACCCAGGCAGTGCCCTCAGGGAAGCTGAACAGGAGGCGAGATCAGAGCCACCGGAGCTGGTGTCCCGGGCTGGAGCAGAGCCACCGGAGCTGGTGTCCCGGGCCGGAGCAGAGCCACCGGAGCTGGTGTCCTGGGCCTGCACCAAGGACCGGGCCTGCCACAGTGTCTGGCCTGCTTAGTTCCAGAATTCTGATTCCACAGCTTCCTTTGAGCAAAATTATCACTCTATATTGCCTACTGTTTGCTACGTGTTTAAGTATGAATTTATTGTATTTTGAGGCCATATTCTTAGCTCAATGAAAAAAACCTTTACTGAGAAATTCACTTCATAAAATGTTAGCTTCTAGTCAGCTACTCAGGAAGCCCTCCCCTCACAGCCGAGGCCTGTCTACACTTGAGAAGTACAGCAAAGAACTGGGCCAGACTCCTTCATCCTCTGCTACACCTCCGTTACCCTAATGATTTATTTTATGTCCCCTACTTCGGTGATTTATGTTAAGCTACACTCTACTTGGAGATTAGAAACTGGAAACAACACTACATCTGCTGACAAAAGGGTGCTCCCAGAACTGGAAAGCCCGGGGAAAACCGAAAAAGGGAAGCATCAGATAAACAAAGAAAACGTCTCCTGAACACAACGCAGACACAGAAAAACAAGCTCCACATCAAGCCCAGCAGGGAAATCAAAGGCAGCACCCAGAGGATGCCGACAAAGGGACAAGGGAGGGAGCAGCAGGCAGGCAGGTGCACCCTGCTGACACCAAGGTCTCTGGCAACCCACGTTTATGCAAACACTGTGGCACCCGGACTCCTCACTATACCTGCTGCCAAGTGCTCTGCGGAGGGAGAGGGCCCGGGGCTGGGAACACTGGGGAAGCGCAGACAGGAGGAGACGAGATTCTAGTCCACACCAGTAGGAAGATCATAATCACACGTGAAAAGGCCCACTTAGCAGAGGGACAGTGGGGGAGAGAGAGACAGACTGATGCAGGCATGCAGCTGGAAAAGAACCTGAGCACACCACTATGTAAAACTTGGTCTTAAATCCTTTAGGAAAGCAGAAGCTAACCGGGGCCCAGCACTGCTATATCCTTTGCTTCACACGATTTGGGATTTTTTAAAAAAGCATTCATTCAATTCAATGTGCAAGAATGCTGCGCCTCTCCTGGGCCAGGGCCAGAGTCCTGCCATCTGGCCGGGGGGAGGGAGGAAAGCTGAGGCTCAGTCGCTGGACAAGCAGCCCAGAGCGGGCAGCACCTTCCCAGGTGGAGGCTCTGAGCTGCCGGTTGTGTGATAAGGTTCGTTTTCCCAGAGCACTGACTGCCCTTGGAAAAATGAGTGAAAAGCATAAAGCACGGCCATGCCTAGGAGTGGGTTACAACATTTAAATCATTTTGGGATAAAGTATGAGATTATGACTCCTTCCCAGGCCCTTTCGCAGACTCTCCTGTTTCTGCCTGTGATTAAAGGCGGGAGCTGTTTGGGTGCCGATGCAGCCCCTCCTCCTCCCCACGCCCCTGCTGGGCGTCGTGTCACCTCGCCCAGCAGGCCTGCACAAACAAGCCCCACACTTGCCGACCTCCCTGTCAGCTGCTCAGCCTGTCCCTCAGCCTGTCCCACTGCACGGGAGCCCCGTGGTTGATGCAGCCGCGGCGGAACCTGTGGTCTCAGGTACTTCCCATTTCTATCTGGCCACCCCTCTACCTACTTCTCAAGACAACCCGCTCCCACCTTACCGAGCGGCGCCATCACCTGGCCAGCTGCCCAAAGCAGACCTGTCCCTGCCTCCCCGACTGTGACATCCGGTCACTAATCCTGACCTGCCGATTCCATTGCCTCCAGCCTGATTTCTCCCCGCCACCAGCATGCCCCCCATTACGGGGCGCTCACCCTTGTTGTTCGCAAGATGCCCTCGCTTCAGCTGACTCATCCATAGTCTGTTCCAGCTAAAATAACCCACTTTGAGCTTCCAGCCTCTCACTTTACACATAAGGAAACCCAGGCCAAGACAAGCAATATGCTTGCAAGGTCCCAAAGTTACTGAGAAACCTGCAGCTGGGTAAAGAGCAAAACTGATGCTGTTTCTATGCAGAGGAAACATACACTGATTAAAGCCAATATATTTTTAAAGATTAGTGTTTTTCTACAATATCTCCAACACAATGGAATACTATAGAGTTGTTAAAAAAAAGGACGAGGAAGGTCTCTCCATATTTCTGTGGTGTGAGCTCATGACACGCTGTCAAATTTAAAAAATCAAGACGGAGAAAAGCTTGTATTGTATATTATACTACTTGCTAAGAAAGAGGGCTGTGGGTATACACACATACTTAAATTAAAAATAGAAAGACAAAACAAAAGCTAAAAGAAAGTTACCTCTGGAGGAGGGAAGAAACAGGGTATAAAGATCAGGAATGGAAGCAAGATTCCTGAAAACACTTTATTTTTGACTTGGAACCATGAAAGTACTTTTTATAGATGTCTAACACAAATTTTTAAAAGAAGCTATTCCTTAAAATAAAAATAAATGAGTCTAACTGTGTAACAGGTTGGTGGCACACTGAGGAACTGGTTCAAGTGACTTTAAGGTTTAATAATTCGGCAGAACATCCCTAGGGTTATACCCCAAGGGAAAAAGAACCACAGAAAATCTTAAGCTGCTTTCAGTAATCATGTATTAGTTGGTAACATATTGGTATTATTATTTTAAAACTATCACATATATTTTATGGGTTAAAACAAGTAAATAATGATGCTAATGTTGTTAGGAACAGAGATTTTTCAGTGTAAGAGAAAAGACATATCAATATAAAATAAGAAGTAAACACCACATGGTCCTAAATTTGAAACAAAAACATCAGTGTGAATTCATGATTAAAAGCCGATTTCCCAGCTGTCCAACAGAAAGGCCCAGAGCAACAACCAGCCCTGAAGCAATGAGCATCCCCAGTGCCCAGACTGTGGTCTCGAGACACCGAATTCTCTGCAAGAGGCAACGAGAGCTGCTTAGAGAAACAGCCAATTCCAGGCCTAGGGTGAAGCACAAGATGAATCTGAAACGTCTCACCATCTCAGAAAGCAGGGAAAGGAAGACCATGGGCCACATCAAAGGACAAGTCAACTCCCAGAGGCCACACTGGCAGAAGGGGCCCAAGGTTCAGCATCAATAAGAACAGTAACTGCGAGGGACTGAAGCACATTACACCTGTTTAAAGTCATGAGTTTACACTGATGCTTAAGACTGGTCACTTTCAGAGCGGCTAGGACGCCATCTCATTATTTGGAGAACCCATAAAGAAAAAGAATCAGGCATTTATCCTATTATCATTCCTATCTGAACTGTCCCTTAGGGTAGCCACACAGTTAAAGAGGGAAGTTTCTCTCCACAGAAGTATTTCAGTTAATCAAGGCAGAGTAAAGGATAAAACTTACAATGTCATCGCTTGCAACCTCTAACGACTATGAGTCCAGGCGTCCAGCACCACTGGCCCTGATGCCAGAGTAGACGTGTGCCCCCTCGTGATGGCACGCACCTCAACCTCCGAGTGCATGTGCCGACCCACCCTCTGGACCTGCCTACCACCTCACTGGAAATACACGGGACAGAAGAACACATTCTATGGAAACAGCAAAAGTCAAAGCAGGGAAACGTCCGACCACAGAACCACCAGCCTGGATTTTCCAACAAAGAAATGCAAGGAAGGAGAGGGATGGGGAGGAGCAACTAATTCAGAGACTTAAGACAGAGATCAGCTGAATGCACCTGTTTGCACCCTGCTTCAAACAAACTAAAAAAATTGAGACTACCGGGGAGAACTGAATGGTACTATGATTACGAATAAAATTTTAAATAGCAGTTTTCTTGTTACTTATGAATTTATCAAAACTAGCTATGTATTAAATCTCACTTTGGATGCAAACATTTCAAACCTATTTTATATTCATTTTAATGTTCTAACATATTAAAGAGTTCTTAATTTCAAGTATACAATGCCACTCAGTCACAAAATAGAGACTAAAACACAGGGTATTTGGTTTCCTTTCAAACTCCTGGAGAAAGAAGGTTAAGGAGCAAGCAGTTCACATATTGTAAGATGCAAACTCAGGCACACCTCCACCCTCAGGCCCTGGCAGCTTTACTGCAACAGGCTCCCTCCTGGGGGAAGGGTGGGCCTCAGAGCTTTCAGAGTGAAGGCAGAGATGCATTCCATGACCCTTGGTTTTCAGATGCGTTAATCATTACTGAGCCATTAGGTCCAATGTCTATTATTCTCAGTTTAATACTGGTTTAAAAAAATGAAAAACAAAGTCAGACACAAACCAAAATACAGTGCCATGTATGCAGAAGACACTCAGATACACCTGTTACAGAATGAAACTGCTAAAGCCAAAAATGAGTAAGTTCAGGATGTTTTTGAATTGAATTACTTTATTTTTATGCAAACAAGCAAGTAACAGCTGAAGAAAGAAATCTATACAAATTAAAAATTTCTAGTGACATACCTGTGTGTCATATGCTGTGAGAAGATGTATCTAAGCTTGATCAGGGAGGGAGAGACTTCAAAAAAGCAAAAGCAAAGCAGTGTCAACCTTATCCTTCTTCAAATAATGTAGTGGAGTCCTTTACCTAGGAAGTAAGAAGGACACTTGGTTAACTCACATATGGAAAATTTTAAAAGCTTTTAAAAATAGAATTTCAAAAGTGGAAATTTCTAAAGCTTCAGTGGAAACATTTTAAACTATACTATATAAACATGTGCTTTGGATTTTCTACATTTTTTTGAGTTGAACACAAATTACAAAGTCTAGATATCTTCAGATTATTTTTATTTTAAAATCACTTTTAAAATGAAGTATTATATACACATAGAAAAGCACAAGAAACATGTATTACAGTTTCACAAGGTTATTACATAAACACTAGTCCAACTACCAGCCGAGTCAAGGACCAAAAAAAACACTGGTGCCTCTCTGTGATCCTAAACCCCTTCCTCTCCGGTAAGTAGTACCTACCCTAACTTCCGTGGCTGTCATTTCCTTGCTTTTCGTTAGACTTATCACCTAGACATGTGACCCTAATCGAAAATTTATTTTTGCCAGCTTCTGGATTTTATATAAACATAATCATATAGTGTGCATTCTTTTGTCCTGCTTTGTTTTTGCTCCCCACTGTAGTCACTGGCCCGTCATTTGTTTTCACTGCTGTGTAATATTCCATTGTGTAGATATACCATAATTTACTTACCCGTTCCCCTGCCTCCTGGGTGTTTCTGCTCAGGGGCAAACACAGCACTACTAAGATCTTTCTGGTACATCTATCCTAAGCACACAGGAATGTATTTCTCCAGTGTAAATACCTACAAGTGTGATTGTTAGATTATTAGGTAAGTATTCAACTTTGCCACATAAAGCCAAACAAACTACTTCCCAAAGCAGTTGTAACAACTTATACTCCCAACCAGAAGGATATGAGAGAGTGTCTGTTGCTCAACTTTTCAACAAGACTTGTCAGGCTTTTAAATTCTTGCTAACTGAATAGCTATGCAGTGGTAGCCTAAGAATTCTTTATAATGTACAATTTTATAACTATTATGGAGAAAAATTCACGAAATTTTACACCTGACAACTGCCACAGTGGAGATTTAATTTTGCAGGCAGGCATTTCTTCTCTTTTCCAATGGTCACTGTGTTCCATTCTCAGTCTGCCAGCTTCCAGAGACATTGGTTCCAAACCCCAAGCACAAGGGGACAGGTGTCAGCGTGGACTGGCCCATAAGAGCATCCCATCCCTGGGCCAGAGCTGCTTCATCTCTGAGAGCACACGACCCAAGTCAAAATGAATGGAGTCTTTTCTTCCTTCTCTGGGAGTTAAGGAGATCCTCACTCTTCCCCAAAGAACTTGAACATGAGCACGTACATCTGACTACTCGAAGGAAGGAGGCTGTTTGAGAACAGAGCAGTCGTGGAGGAGGACGCTGGGGAAGAAACTGACTACCTTCGGCTCTTAAACTAGTGATCAGTAAATCCCCTTTTGCTTTTAACAGCTGATGTCCAGTTACATCAGAAAGAGCCCTCACTGTTAAATCACTTATTATAAAGCATGGGTTTTAATCTACTCAGTAAGCCACACAGGTCAATTAAAGTAACATACAGCAATAGAAACACACACACATACAACCTCAGTATTTTTTCATTCACAGTTTGTAATTCAAAACAGTTTATCACCCAGACTTGGACTATAGTTCTTGCTAAGTGGCAAGTTAATTCTGAATGTTTCTTTGGCAAGAGAACTAAAAATCAAAAGCTATAATTTATTTGTCCTTATCTGCTATTAATACTTCACTAATTATACTATCCCTGTTGAGTTTTATAACAAAGTTATGATAACCTCATAAAATAAATTAAGATGTGTTTCCTGATTTATTCTGAGGAAATATCTGGGGAAGACTGGAATTATTTCTTCCTTGAAAGTCTGGTGGGATTTAACAAGGAAGCCATCTGTGCCTTAAAATTTTAAATTACTAATTCTATTTTTTTTATTGGTTATAGGACTAGTTAAGATTTTCTATTTTCTCTGCAGCTACTTTTAGAAAGTTACATTTTAAAAGAAATTTATCTCACTTAAATTTTCAAATTTCCTGACATGATGCTATTTCTAATAACGGTTTTTGATTTTTTTAATCCTCTACTGACTCCAAGGAGCCTCATTTCCCTTTCGTTCCACTGGTTGTGTCTCCTCTTTTTCCCCTTATCAGTCTTACCAAAGATATGTCAATTTTACTAGACTATTCAAGGAACCAGTTTTTGATTTTGTTGATCTTTCTATTGCAAATTTCCCATTTGATTAATTTTGCTCCTATTTTTATTATTTTCTTTCTTTGGGCTTTTTTTTGTTATTTTTTCTTATTTGTAATTAGAATGATGCTTAGCCTACTAATTTTCAGCTTTTCTACTTTTCTAAAGCTACAAGTCTCCCACCGTGTACAGGTTTGGCTGTATTCTACAAGCTCTGACATGTAGTGTTTTAACTTTGATCTAGTCAGCTAAAAACATTTTTTAACTTCCACTGTGTCATCTTCTTAGACCCATCAGATTTTTTAAATATCCCTTTATTTTTAATTTTACAATTTTATAATTATCTTTTTGCTCCTGATATACAGCTCAACTCCACTGAGATTAGAGATTATAATCTGTATTATCATAATCTTTGAAATGCATTGTACCGTGCC
Source organism: Vicugna pacos (assembly GCF_048564905.1). Classification (NCBI taxonomy): domain Eukaryota; kingdom Metazoa; phylum Chordata; class Mammalia; order Artiodactyla; family Camelidae; genus Vicugna; species Vicugna pacos. The sequence goes on along the minus strand of NC_132992.1, from coordinate 93,417,959 downwards.
CACCAGTACTGGTCAATTTTTATAAATGTCCTATGTGGGCCTGAAAATAAAGTATATGTTGTAGTTTTTAGATGGAATGTTACTTATATTTACATCAGACCAAGGGTATTGATTCAATTTAAAATCCATCTGTGCTTAAAGTTTTTTCTTTTGGTCTGCTTATTCTTATCAATTACTGAGATGTGTTGAAATTTCCACTACAACTGTAAATTTGTCTATTTTTCCTTGTACTTGTGTCCATCTCTACTTTGTATATTCTGAAGTCATATTATTAGGAATTACTGTGATTTCCTTTTGAAATGAACCTCCTTATCATTACAAACTGTGCAGACCGCCTATTGGCCAGCTCACGTCTGCCTCCTGGGCACACAGCCGGATCATGCTTCCCAGCCTCCACTGCAGTTAAGTCCAGTTACACGACCTGGGCTCTGCCGCATGGAATGCACGCGGAAGCAACGTATAGCACCTTTAGACCAAGCCCATGAACACCTGCAGACTCTACACACCACTCCTCCAAACGCAGAGGATCCTGCAGAGTATTCCAAGTCGTAGGAGATGGTAGAGTCACAGGCAGAAGAAACTAAATCCCAAACCACCATTTGGGAAGCAATCTGCCAACTAGGGCTACCTGAACTGGACTCTGTGGGAGTAAGAAATAAACTTGTGTATAGTAAGCGGCTGACTGCTTTGTCACAGGAACTAGTTACCTGCTGTATTAAGTGAAACGACACTTACTATTTCTGGTACTGCTTTTCTGCCTAAAAGTACATTTTGTCTGACACACATACAATCTTGTCTTTGGCTAGAGTCTGCACAGTTTGCTTTTTCAACATTTGTCTTTCAACATTTCTTATTCCTCATGTTTTCAGTGGGTCTCTTATAAACAGTATACAGTTGGATCTTTTTTAAAAATCTTACCTGATATCCTTATCTTTTAATTGGAACATTTAGTCTATTTACATTGGAAGTAATTATTCATATTTATTTAATTCTACAATTTTACCAGGAGCTTTCAGTTTGCCTTCTTTGGGATTATTCATCATTATTCTAGTCCCTGTTCTCCCATAATCTGGAAGTTACATATTGTTTCTACTCTTTGGGTAGCTAGTTTGGAAATGGTAACGTACAGGTTCTTATCAAGGTGCAATGTCAGTAATTTTACCTTTCCTCTGGACAGTAAGGACCTTAAAACTCTCACTCCATTTATCGTATTTCCAACTTACGTTCTCCTGTTGTGCGTGTATGCGTGTCATTACTGTTTCATACAGCATTCACTCGTTTTTCTTAGATACAGGATTCTTTCCTTCAGTGTGCTGAAGCTATTACTCCAAGTCTCTGGCTTTCACTGCTGGTGCTGAGAAGTCAGCCTGCCCTTCCTTTCTAGGACATCATGTGTCCCTCCGTATGCTTGGGGGTAGACTTCTTTTGCTGTTGTTGCTGTTTGTTGCTTTGGGGGTGGCTTGGGGGTGAGGGAGGAAGCAGGGGGTGGAGTTCTCTTTACTTATCCTGCCAGTCATTTTTGAACATCCTAGATGTGTGGTTTGGCTTCTTTCACGGTTTGTGGAAAACTTTCAGCCACTGTCTCTTGGAGCATGGCGTGTGCACCGTCCTCTCGCCAGGCCAGAGCTCACTGCTCCCTGCGTCTCCGGCCCTCCCTCGTGCGTCCACATTCCCATCTCTGTGCTTCGTTCTTGTTTCTCCTTTTCTGGTCTAGTACTACGGTGGGTTACATTGACTGATTTTCCGATGTTAAGCCAACTTTCATTCCTGAGATTAAACCTCACTGGATCATTATGTAATATCCCTTTTATATTCTGCCTAGTGGATTCTATGTGCTAAAATTTACCGGGGATTTTGTGTGGAGGACGAGTATTACCTGGTGTTTCCCTTTATTACAATGTCTTTGTCTGGCTTTGCTTTCCGGGTAGTGTTAGCCTTACAGAATGAGACAGGAGGCATTTCTTCGTCTTCTATTTTCTGAAGAAGTTTTTGTCAGATTAGTGTTCTTTCTTCTTTAAGTGTTTAATACAAGTTTTTAGTGAAGCCACTTGAGCCTGGAGTTTTCTTTGAGGTCAGGATTTTAGCTACAAATTCAACTTCTTTAATAAATATATAGTTATGCAGGTTATACATTTGTTCTTGAGTGAGCTTTGGTGGTTTATGTATTTCAAGGGGTTTGTTCATTTTATTCACGTTGTCAAATTTATTAGCATAAAATTATTCACAGTATTCCTTATTGCTCTTTCAATGTTTGTAAGATCTGTAATGATCCTCTTTTATATCCCTGATATATTTCTTTCTTCCTCACTCATGAGATTTTTCCAGATATGATAGATACCTTTAATTTATCGCTGTTTACCTTCAAATAACATTACACCACCTGAACTACAGCAACACCACCCCTCCATCCTCTGTGCTCTTTATTTATCTCTACAAGTACTGTAAGTCCCACAATACATTGCTATTTTTGCTTTAAATGGTCAATTTTTCTAAAAAAGATTAAAGAGTATTTACCAATCTACTGAGCATTTCTGGTTCTTCTCACTCCTGTGTAAAGATTTCCACCTGGGGTCATTTTCCTTCCACTTGAACTTCCTTTAAAATTTCCTGCAGTACAGTTGTGTTGACAATAAATTCTGTCACAGCTTTTCTTGGCCTAGAAATTTTTATTTCGCTTTTACCTTGAAAGATATTTTCACTGGGTATAGAATTCTAAACTGACAGGTTTTTTCCTTTGGGTACTTTAAAGACTACTCTGTCTTCTGAGCGGCACAAGTTCTGACCAGAGTCCGCTGGTTTACCTTTGCTCCCCTGCAATGTGTCTTCTTGTCTTCTCACCGCTTTTCAGACTTTTTTCTCTCTACCACTGTTTTTTCAGCAGTTGGATGATGTGGTTCCCTGGTAGGATTTTCTTCGTTTATTCTGTTCAGGGTTTTGAGCTTTGTGGTTTGCAGTCTTCATCACACGTGGACAGTTTTCAGCCACTCCTTCAAATGCTGTTTCCATTCTCTCTTCTTCTGGAACTCCAGCTACACATATCTTAAAACAGTTCATCCGTCTCACAGGTCACTAATGCTCTGTTGCTCTGTTCAGTCGTCTTCGTTCTTTGTGCTGTATTTTGGACAGTTTCTATGGCCATGTCTTGAAGTTCAGTGATTTTTGCTTCCATGGTGCTAATTTGCTATTAATCTCTCTCCTGCATCTTTCATTTCAGATACTGTATTTTTCATCTCTAGAAGTCCTATTTCAGTCTTTTTCATATCTTTCACTCATTATGCTTGTTTTTCATGTGAATATATGCGATTTATTTATAATAGTCATTTTAATGTCCTTGCCTGCTAATTCCATCACCTCTGTTACTTCTGGGTTTCTACTGATTGATTTTCCTCCTGGTTAACAACACATTTTCTTGCTTCTTTGTATACTCGATTTTATTAGACGCTGAACACTGAAAATATTTTTACATTGCTGGGTTCTGGATTTTACTGTATCCTTTTAAATATAGTTAGGTTTTTGTTCTGGGAATGCAGTTAAGCTACTTGGAATCAGTTAGGGCAGGTCTGAGGTAGTCCTTTAGTCCAGGGCTAATTCAGCCCCGTTACTAAGGTGATACCCTGCTGAGGAATCTACCTGATGCCTTAAATGAAAAAGGTGCTCTGAATCCACCCTAAGAAAAATTTAAAAAACAAGCCTTAAAAGGATCTAACCAGTGCCATCCAGGGTGGTAGGAACAAAAACTATCTCAGTCCAGTGTGATGTTCAAAAATTGTTGCGTTTGCTCCTTTCTGGTGGTCTTTTTCCTGGCTTGAAGGTGTTTCGCTCCTACACGTGTAGATCAGTACTCAGCCCACATCTCAAGGGGGTCCTTCTGCAGATCTCGGGAGCTCTCTAAGGAGATCCCTCCCATGGCCTGAGGACCAAATCCAATCTGCTACTGTTTTTATAAATAAAGTTTTATTGGCACACACCCATGGCCATTCATTTACATACTAGTATGAAATCAGCGACAGACAATGGTGGAGTTTACGGCTGTGCCAGAGACCAGACAGTCTGCAAAGCCTGAGATATCACTATCTGGCCCTTTATAGAAACGGTTGGTTTACCCCTGCTCTAGAGAATAAGCTGGAATAATTGTAGGGCTCATTTCATTTGTTCACTTTATTTCAGGGAACACAATCCTGACCTGCCTGTTGACCAGTGTCTGAAAACTACTGTTTCATACATTCTGTCTGGTTTTCAAGTTGTTTAAGATGGCAGTCAGGTTTGGGACTAGGGTGAGGGGAATGAGGCTCCTGCCTCAGGTGCAAATTTTCAGGGAGTGGCAAAAAACTCAGTACTAGGGATAAAATCAAAATTAATCCAAAAAATTCATGAGAAAAAAAACACTAAAATTTTAAATAACGGCAGTGTCAGTGACAGTGATGAGTCAAGCCATACTGGAGCTAAGGCAATAGGAGAATCCATAATACCGATCCTGACTTTATTTAAAACTTGATTTTTTTTTCCATCACGGAATTTTTCTGCATCAAATTTCATTTTTTCAAACACTGCATTAAAATGTTAATAATCTCAATCACTGAGCTTTCTGATGCACCCTTAAATTTGGCACCTGAGGCAAGTGCGTCCCTCACATCACCCTAGTCCCAGCAGAAAGTAAATCGCGTCCCTGTTATCCCACCACGGGGGAAACGGAAGACTCCAGGGAGAACTTTCTCACTAAGCACAATCACACTAATATGATATAAGGGCGAGAGTTTAAACACTTTCTTTTTCAGAGATATTTTAGAAAATGCTTCAATGTGAAACCTTATGCTCTAATTACTTCTACTTGCAACTAACACTCTTATATGTACACATTCCCATGTACACCCATTTTGAAGCCAGGAAAGTACTATAAGAATATCAACACTTCCTTGTAATTACTAAACAACTACATAAAGGTATTATGACTCTAAAACAATACTGTAATTACATAATATCCGGTTGATACACTTCCATTACGAGCTATAACAGAACAGCCATCTACAGCAACGGCCCCCAAGTCAATTTACTGATTGGTGAGAGTAGGAATCTAATCTCTGAATATATTAGTTCAATTAAAAGCAAATCAGCCAACAAAATTCCTTCTAGATTCCGCAGGACTGCCATCCTTCTGGAGTTACCCAGCTCATTTCCTAAGGATTCCCAACTCCTACTCTCTCTGATGAACGGAGTAGAAAAACACAAACACAGGACAAACAAAAGGACCATCTCATCTACATGAGAATTGAAGAACTTCTACACATAAGCCATTTTCTATACATTCCCTACATGGTTTATTTCATTTTCTAAGACAGAGATGTAGAAAAATGTTTTCAAATGTGATGACCAAAAAGAGCTTTTATCTTAATTAAAAATTTTATGGTTTTCAGTTTGGTGGAGAAACAAAGACTAGGAAATTAAATGTTATATTTTTATAAATAGTCTAGAATTCCTGAAACTCAAATTAATTTGCAGACACCATTCAAATTCATGAAGCAGGCTCACACCCCACCTCCCCCATCTGCCCTAGCTGTGGGGGTGAGTCTACCCCACCCCCTGGCTCAGCTGCCCTCCCCTGTCAAGACCCGGAGGGTGGGCTTGCAAACTCTGCTCTGTCTGTCCATCCGTGCCCTCTCTCCTGTGTTTATGCTCCTTATCTCCCACTCCCTCCACGCCCTGCCAAACACTTCATCCTTGAGACCACATCCAAGTGTCTTAAAATCTCCAAGTTACACTGAACTCTCAGTTCTTCACTAACTCTAGGGCAGGGATCAGGACCTCTGCAGTCTCCCCAGCATACCAGGCACACTTGGTAAACACTTGCTTTCTGTGGAATTAAACTCCTTTTAATTAAAGTGGACTTCAGCTTACATCTGTCAGGGAAGCCTCCCTTCCCAGTGAAAGCGACCCCCCTCAAGCCCTGCTCTGCACTGCCGAAGCCCCTCCTAACAGTGACAGCCCTGCAGTGGCCCTGCAGCTTCTCTGCTCACTGACAGCGAGCCTTCTGAAAACAAACGTGCATCTTCTTCACGTCTGTCCTCAGCTCCTGAAAGCGCCCAGCGCCCGTCAGTCCCAGTTCTTGCTAACTTAATCCTGCAGGTGCTCGCTCATTCCTCATGACTCTGCCACTGCTCTTCTTCTTCCCTCCATTACAGACACGAGGAAACTGAAGCCCAAAGATTCAGCAACTGCTCCGTGTCACACGTTAGCAAGTGGCACAACGGTCTGCCCTCAAACGCACGTTCCTAGCGACCGCAAAGGCGTGCTCACTGACTTACAGTCTCGTGAGAATCTGTAAGATTTATGCTGTAAAACTGGATTTGCCACTTGTACGCTCAAATCCTCTTTAAAAGGTTATCCAATGGTCCAAATTCCCTTGGACTGTTGAGGAACTAAGATCATGACCTTTAGCAACTTGCCCAAAGTCACCAGGACTGAATCCAGGTCTCCAGGACCAGCGTGCCCTTGGAGGCACCTGTAAATTCAAACCATGGGCATCACCTAATGCCCTAGCAAGAAGCAAATTATGCATCTCAAAGTTCCCAAGACATCAATGATGCCTAACAGATGCATTTGTCCCTTCTTAAAACCAAGCATCTTTTTTCATTGTTTTTCATTTCTGCACTGACATCTCCAGAGTTTGTTTATTTCCCTAGGACTAACATAGGCCATTCAGAACCAGATGCATCAAGTAGAGCGCATTTAGCTCAGCCAAGTAAGGCCGTTTCTGACTTTAAGGAAGACACTGAGGTCTTAGGCTAAAATAAATCTTCTCACATCATTTAAATAATTATTTGCTTTGTTTCTTGTTACTTTAATATGAGAACTGACTAGAATTATTTTGCTTACTTTTGAAAAACATTATCCAAATGGACGTGAACAAGGAGGAAAGGAGCTGGTTAAAGAGTGAAATGGCTACCCCGCACTACTGGGTAACAGTCAAAGCTGTTCTTGAGTGACACAGCCATGGTTTGGAATTACAAGGCAACGGCGAGTTTGGCTGGTTTCTGGCATTGCGATGGTTTCTCTGATGTCTCAGCTCACCTAGAACCACGGGCAAACATCCACTGCCACTGCACACTTACTTCAGTCCTAAAATACAACCTGTCGGACATATGTTCACAGACAGAGCCACGCTGAAAATTTAAGGTATCTGGTATAATATTTCTATAATCTCTTTGAATTTAATATTCTTCATGCTACATAAACTCTCTAGAATAAATCTACTTCCTAATCAGTTGTGGCCCCTGTTGCTAAAATCGCTAGACCCACCAGTACAAAATTTCCTACATGGCATACAACGGAGCATATTATTTGAACTTAGGGTTGTGCAAAAATATGAAACCTTTCCAGGTCGCCCTGAAATTTCTATCTAATCAGTCTTTCAAATAAACTCGATTCTGTAATGTTGGCTTTTGCTTAATATAGTTATGATTCACTGCAGTTTACTCTGAATTTAAATAGAGATTTGTTATGCAATATCAAATCTCTTAGGTTTCCCCTACAATTAATCAATATTTTGAACATAAAATATTCTACTGTCAACACTTTTTTATATGAATAAAGTGGCTACATTAATAACATTTTCTACTGGAATAAGAAAATGAATCTTTATTTGGAGGTTAGAGCCGTGCTACTGGATGATGCCAGGACAGAGTGCCCAGGAGAAGGGCAGGGAGTGGGCCCCTCCCTGGGGTGCCCACAGCTCCCCACGCACACAGCCCCTGGCCGAGTCCAGGTGGTCCAGGGCAGCCGGGACAAAAGCCAGGCTTGTCTGACCACAGCGTCCATCTCCCTCCACTCTCACAGGCGCCTGGTAAATATTTCTGAATGACAGCACCGCCCCCCCACAACCCGGCAGCTGTCACGAGGTAAATAAAAGAGAACTACCTATAAATTAAAGTAGCAAAAGCACTGGAGCAGGTTTCACTAGTTTCTCAAAACTACCTCACTCTCCTCAAAAATCTCTATCCTTGAACTAGAAGGACCCATTTAAATTCGCTGCCCCTCACAACATATTTGTCCACTTATGTGAAAAACCTTGAGGAAAGAGCAGAAGAAGGAAGGACCCAAACACAGTCCTCTACTCTTAGCAGTTTCCAACTCCCTGGAGGAGGGAGAGAGCAGAGGCATTCAAACATTCGAAAACACAGGAAATTAGTAATGGAAAAAGGATTTCTTGGTTGAATCAGAAAATATCTGAAAACTTCCAAGGCAGTCCTACAAAGGAAAGGGTGGATGCAGCTCTGACACCCTCCTCAGAGGCAGGCTCTGATATCCCGTCTCACTCAAGTGCATGGAGCAGGGGACCAGGAAGACAGGGCCCTCCCAGGGCCCACCTACGGAACGGGACACAGAACTCTGGTGTGCGCACACGTGACGTGAAAACTCCAGGGAAGCACGTGGCGAAGGCATCAGTGATGCCCCTTCATGTGGTGCAGGGAAGGCCCCCCTGGGGAGAGGGTGCTTAAGCCATAAGCTGAAGGAGCAGTAGAAATTAACTATCTCTGAAACTCTCAGATTTACAAGTTATAAACAGGTAAATGCAATAAAAAAACTCAAGTGTTTAAAAAGTGGCTCATACTGAACATCAATTCGATATTTCATTTTACAGATTACAAAGGAAAAAATCCCATTATGATTCTAGGTTATTAAACTTTCTACCGTACTTCTGCTTGATTTTAGTGTGTACACATATGTATATGCAATTAGTGTACATGTATTTATATATATAACTAGTATGCAAAACACATATACACACATACACTAACATATTTAGCACAAGGATGTTAAGTACATATACACATATGATCATATGCTATATTGATAAATATTAGTGATTGATAAATATTAACTGGATGAGTGGGTTGCTGGCCAGAATGTAGAAAATGTGTTTGTTAAAAAGATAGTTTCCTTCTCACACTTTTTTCCAAGCAACACACTAAATTTCCATAGCAATTTACTTCTATGCATTAAATTACATTTCAAAAATATCTTTATCTTTATTAAAGGTGATACAGGAGCTGTTTTTTAACAACTCATAACAGAAGCCTTGTTCTAAATTAATATTATAAACAGAATTTTTAGATGAGCAAATCTGAGTGTAGAAAATGAATCTGCTCTACAAGTGGAGCTGCAAGTTGTAATAAACCACACCACTCGTGATGATGACTGATGAAACCATCCAGCATCATCAGACATTCTCAAAATCCCAGGCAGAAGGAAAAGGGAAGCAATGTTCCAGGAACTGCGTGGGTTTTGACTTCAGGGTCCAAGTTAAGAATGATTCCTATACTCTGGGCAACCAACAAGAACCATGTCTAGGGTTGGAGAGAGAAGGTCACCCCAGGAAAGGGCAGTGGACAGCCCCAGGAGGCTGGACAGGAGCCCACAGACCTGGGCTCTGACACTCCTCTCTGCACCCCGGAGTGGATTTCAGTGAAACAGAGGTTTGGTGGGGAGGGACTGAAGGAAACAATCTCTTGAGGTTCTAACATTGTGACAATCTATGTCTTCAATAATCTAGAATATCAGAGAGGTTCCTTCTTCACAGTGTAGCAACCCTGAGCCCCATCCTAGCTCCTTCTTTGCAAACTGCGCATTCCGGGACAATTTCAATGCAATAAAGGAGTCAACTCAGAAAACAGAAGTCACCTCATTATGTAGATGTCCGATGGCTGAACACAAGCTGCAAGTGAAGCACATAAAAGGGGTGCTTCCTCCAATCGGAGGGTCTGAAGACCTGTGCAAAATAATCCTAGTTAATGAATTTGCCTGTGAAATGCCATTCTGTAAGATATGTAGGCAAGTGTGAAAATCCGTCATTTTTAACTGAGTATCATTTTTTGACAAGTCAGAACACTTTCCTCCTTTAATTAGAGTAATTTTTATTCTTCCAAGCCAAAGAACAATTTTAATGAGATTATACTGCTAAATTTATTTGTAGTTTATCATAGGCCTCTAATACCAGTGCTGATGCACTGACCATGAGTGAGTGAACACTCTTCAACCAGACTTCAATGTGCTGAACGGTCCAAGAATATGTTGGTTTTCTCCTCCAGGGTTTTATCTCATCTAAACTTCCTAGGAAACTGAACACCTTGCTGTTGCTACGGCACTTGCTTTACAGGCCTGATTATTAGGTTCTTAGGTAAGGCATCTAGGTTACATGATTCCTTATATTAAAAAAACCAGTGTCTCCCAAGACCTAAAAGTAGAAATTTTCTCCACCTGAAACGTTACTTCTAAGAATCCTGATGCAGCTCCCTCTCAAGGGGTAATTTAATCTCACTGAAGTGGAACAGCACTGTGGCCCTGGGCTCTTCGTGCGGGGCCAAAGGGAAGACTGCATTCTCCACCTGTTCTTACCGTTGCAGATTTTCCCACATTTTGCCAGGTGCCTCCTGAGCAGTGGGATCCAGGAGCTACCAGACCTGCCCAGGGGCCTTATTCCTTCTCCATCACCTCCGCCTGCCATCCCCAAATCTGTGACAGCTCTATCGCTTTCAGGGACTCCAAAGTCACTCAGGCATTTCTGACTTCCTGCCATGTACCGAGTCCGAGGGCCAACACAGAGAACCCTGCATGCTCCCCTCCAGGAGCCCTCAGTGCAGGGCAGCAGCAGGGGCCCAGGGCTGTAAGGATGCCCCAACTGCCTGTAACCCGAGCAGGAGACAGGCGGCGTTGCATCAGGACGGAAGGCTAGGTGGGCACACAAGTGGATTCATCCAGGCCGGGGCGGGCAAACGGCAGCCCAGCATTCTGTAACTAGTTTTACGGAATACAGCCACGCCCAGTGGTTTACACGTTGCCTACGATGGCAGTGACTTGGGACTGGCCCTCAAAGCCTAAAACATTTATTATCTGGCTCTTCACAGAAAAAGGGTGCTGAGCCCAGCAGAGGTGTCAGCAGTCTCTTCCTCTTCAGGCCGTGCCTTTGCTTCTGCACAGGTCAACTTTTGCTTGTGCACGTGCAGAGATGGAACAGCGCCCAAGGGACGGCGGCCAGGAGCCCAAGCTCGGTACGTGTGGTGGGGAGGGTGTGCAGGCCCACATGCATCTGAATTTGCCCCCTGCTCACTAAACACCCTTGTGTTCCATTCTCATCTGACAGAGAGGCCTGCCCAGAGATGTCCTTCCTATTTGTAGCACGGTCTCTGTCCCTCAGACACTCTCCTTATTTCTCCCTCCATGGAAACCCAGCTCAGACTCCACGAGAGCTCCCGCGCCCGGAGCAGACGTGTGAAGCACTGCAGCCAAACCCAGCTCAGCCCACCAGGTGCCCTGCTTCACGCTTCAATCTGGACTCACGCATCAGCACGCACAGCCTGGGCGCCCACCAGGGCCTAGACCCACGGCATCACAGCTTACCATAACGCACAGTAATCCTGACCTTTAGTTTGTATTTATCCATTGAGTAAATTAGATTAAGAATCTGACTATCATTTTGAGGTGATAAAAATTGTTCCGGATGCACCACTGGGAATATACTGAAAACTACTGAACAGGGTCGAGTTTATGTAATGCAAATTATCTCAAAACAGCTGTTATTAAATTTTTTTCTAAGGTTAATTATTTTTTAAAACATTAATTTCTTATGCTTTTTACCTACCCCTAGCATGTCGTAAGAGGCCATACTTAACATGGGTGAATGACAACACAGGACCGCAGTAACCAGGCTTCATAATGAACTACCCCAAAGCAGGCTGGCACAAACCACCACTTGGCACCTTCACAGCTTCTGTGGGTTGGGGGTTTGGACTGGGCACAGTGTTGACAACACATCTCCGCTCCACAGTGCCGGGGCCCCAGCTGGAAAGTGAGAGGAGCCAGAATCGCCCGCCAGGCCACTCGCTTATGTGCAGGTGGCTGTGACTGGGGCCTGGGGATGGCCGGCTGCCTGTGTGCCTCCTGCGTGGGTTAGCTGGCCTTCTTCACAGCGTGGCAGCTGGCTGTCCCAGGAGCCAGTATCCCACCAAGAGAAACCAGACCAAAACTGGACCTTCTTTTACGACCTAGCTTGGAAGTCACCCGGCACCACCTCTGCCACACTCCTGGGGGAGGCAGGTCACAAACCTGGCCCAGGCTCACAGAGAAGGAACACAGACCCCAGCTCCTGGCTAAAGTCCCCTCAAGAGAGAGCACACAGCACGGAAGATACCATGGCAGCCATTTAGGAAAACGCAATGTTACCCCTGTAATAAAATCCCAATCTTGTTGAAGACTGGGAAATTAAAAATCTGTATTAACCGGCATATGGCCTATCAATTTGTATTTCAAGCTTTGTTAACTGAACCTCTTGTTACTTACAATAAATTGTAACTTGTCAGCGGCACCTAATATCACTACGTTGTTTTGCCTTAGTAAATACAGTGTTGTGACCTTGATTCAATAGCCGATGATTCAGGGTCACCCCGGTGACCACGGGGCACTGAGCCTCTCTGGAGGACGCTGCAGACAGGCGGGAGTGCAGCGGTTTGGGCAGAATTTATCCCAACACTCGGGCCCTGGTGCCCCGGGCACCACTGTCTCAGCACAGCGCACAGCCTGGGGGCAGAGAATGGGCCCTCCTCCACCCCAACCCGAGGCCTCCAGCTCAGTAAGTGATGGAAGAAAGAAGGCATTCTTAACATTATAAACTAAAGAGCTCTACTCTGCCTGTTACGACAGGCCTCTTTTTGATACAGGAAAGCAAGAATAGTGAACTGACAGCAGACCTCTTCTGTCAGGAAAGCGATGCTTAGGAGCACAGAGAGCCAGGTCTGATCCCAGACCTGCTTCTAACCTGCTTTGGGACCTTAACCAAGTGGCATCACTTCTTTGGGCCTCAGTTTCCTCATCTGTAAAATAAAGGGGCTGAATTAGAGGAAGATTCTTAACTGAGGCCTGTAGGTGAGTCACTGCGATATGCCCACTGATGGCAGCCTGAAACTCTCCTTCAAGCTTAAGGCTTAAACTGTATGATCTGAATGCTTACTAACAAAGAGAACTGAGTCTACGTGAGGGTGAACGTTCTCCGGGAGCCTGGCCGGGCCTCCTCTTAGGAGCTGCGGCCTCAGACCTCAGGCCCCCCAGGCAGCAGGCTGGCTAACGCCTTTCCCCAAACACTAACAACAGATATTTCATTCCACACAAGCAAGACAGCAATACAGTTTAAACACACAAGGGAAACTGGTCTTCAAACAAACTACGCTCCATGTTTCCAACAAACAGCAAACACTCCTTTGGTCACGAAGGTAAGAGGCCTCTGTTTATTATTCTCACAAGTTTGGCATTTTGAACATGGATCTTTCGATCTTCGGTCTCCGTCTCCAATACTAACCATCATGATTTCCTGGAATCAGAAGTAGGCAGCGCGGCCTCCCTGGAAGTCGGGCCTGCCTGGAGCCCGGGGTGTGTTACTGGAAAGCAGCTCTTCAGATGGAGAGGACTCTGCCAGAACCACACAAGCACACGGGGCCGCAACGACGCTTTGGGGATGTCCAGGACTGCCAGCCCCAGAGGCGGGGACATGCCAGCCCACTCCACGCTGCCTGCAGGCGGAGGGGCTGGGATGCTGCCCCACGCAAGCTAGTCTCCAACCTCAAGTCAAAAACCGTCTCTCAACCACAGTTGGCTGCCAGGAACGAAGAGACCAAGGCAGATGTCACCAGAGAAAACAGAGCTGAAGGGACAACTCAGGTAAAGAAAGAGCAAGGATGTGCTGCACAAGGGAAGCTGGATTTATTTACACTAATCATGGATGCAGGCTCTCAGCTGGAACATCTCACTTAAAATGCCAGAAGGTTCAGAACCCATTCATAAGCTTTTCAGAATGCATACAGTTGCCATGGTAACCCTGATTCTATTTCTTGGCGTTGGACATATAAATTACCACCCATAACGCATTTAATACAGTTTGGGGCCACCAATTCATAGCAAAATAAACCCGAGTTACGACTCTCAGCCTCCCTCTTAGATAAACAAAGAGGAACAGCTGGAGGCAGTATCCAACTCACCCCAGGATAAGGACAGGCCTCCGACCACCTGAAAATGCTCATCTGAAGGCAAGTAAGAACTAAGGGAATCAGACTTCATCATCCACCACCATAAGGCTGAGATTTTATAAAGCTGAATGTTTCATGCCAGATTCGTGAAACTGTCACTGCTTAAGTTAAAGCAACAAATACAGTACGTCTGTATCTTCAACTCTGGAATTCAACCATGTTTAGCAAGTCAAAGAAAAAGCAGATCTCTTTAAAGAACATCTTTCATAATTTATTTAGAGAGCATTTGTCAACATTAAATAAGGTAGCTGTTCAAATGTCCAAACTGTCCTTAATAAGAAATCAAAGTTTTACTTCTTAGGTTCATAAGAGATCTGCTCAATCATAATTCTCTACTTTCATTAGGAATATTGATAAACATTTAAAATACATACTGTGCATGGTTTTTAAAGTCCCTTACCTTCTCACAATCCACCATGAACACAGAGAAGAAAACAAAATTACTGTGCACAAACTGCAAAGGCATCTTCAGTCTCACATTCCCAGGAAGCCCACTGCATCAGTAACTTAACAGAGCTGCTGCAGGACATGCCTGTGTGGCTACGGCGTCCACCAAAATTACTTCTGTTCGCATCACTAAACAGCTGGGTCCAGGGGAGTATCACCTCCATCACCTCCTCCTTCAGATGGCAGGCCACGGGCAGCAGCTGTGAAGTGGGGCACGAGACCACGCCACCGGCTGTTTCCATATTAGCAGAGACTTTGGGAACCGCTGCATTGCAGTCTTTCTGAAAGCTACCAACCTCAGAAGCAAGAGCGCTGGAGAAAGATTCCCCAGCACAGGAAGCTGCCTTTCGAATCAGAGAATTTGTAAAGATCTTTAAAAAACATTGCAAAAAGCTGGGCAAAGGAGGGGGGATTTCTAGATTTCCGAGCTGCTTCCCAGAAGCTGGCTGGCTTGCGGTTTTTACTGGAGGGGGCTTTGACAATATACTGTGCTGGGTGAAAATGCCAAAATTAACAACACGCGCACGAGGACACAGCGTCTGTGAGGCTCAAGCACTGCCTGTGAGAGTCCTGCCCGTCTCCCACTGGGCACTGGCCTCAGAGCCCCTCCTGAGGAGTCGCTGGGAGCAAACCACGACTTTCATCCATGCCAATGCACGCACAGGGAGCTCTACCAGCTCCTCTGCAGGCAGCAATCACCTTGGACACCCGGCACCTTCGGACAGTGAAACATTATTATGTGGTCAGAGCACTGGAAACACTAAACCAATGACCACACAACCAACCTATTAAGAGATGCTTAAAACAGTAGCAGGCTTACTAGGTGACCTTTAATTTTCGTTCATTCATTCAGCATATTTGGTGAGCATTAACCACACGCTGTGTGTGAAAGGACAGGAGTGAGGCAGAGCTCACCGTCCTGATGGTGACAGGCACTCCATGGGGTGACAAGTGGAGAACAAGCCACTCTGAGCATGAGGGCCTGTGTGACAGAGAGGCCAGCGTACAAGGGAGGCAGTCCTGGACCCAGGGCAGGGCTCCACCATGAAGGGACGTGTCATGGGAGCTGGAGGACGTGCGCCCGGCTGGGGCAGGGGGAGACGAGGGGAGATCACCCTGGCGTGCACTGGTGCATCCTCAGCAGAAGTGTGTGAGGCTCTGCTCTGCAGCCCACCTAACCCCCAGGGTAGCCTGGGGCGGCCACTGCCACCGCCACGACTGACACATACCCGCTAACTGGTACAGGAGGCATGCCTGCCAGGGCACGTGGTGACCACGCGGAGGACCAGGTGCTGAACCGGCACCACGCTATGCCACCACACCGCCCCTCAGTAAGTAACAGCTGTCTTCCAGAGAGCCTGGGGGCCACCTCCAGGCGAGGACACTGTCAGAGCAGTCCCCCTTCCACCCTGCATTTACTGCCAAGCCTGACACTGAACAGGTCCTCCGTAACAGATTAGGTGAATGAATAAACAAACTAAGGAATCCAGCGGTCACGCCCTCACTCCAGCATTACAAGATGACCCACAGCACCCCTCCAAACACGCCGTCCTCTCTGATGGCAGTCCTTTGCTCTGCCTTCCGTCTACCTGACTCCCCTTCACACCTCAGGCTCCAGAATCTTCTCCACCAGGAAGTTTTCACGGGCCCCTTCTCCCCGACCCCTAGCAGCAAGGAGCCCTCCTCTGGACTCCCATCACCTCTAACAGTTACCCCACTATGTGGAAGTGATGTTTCTGCACCTGACCCTCAAAGGCAGTCGCCTCTGCATCTGCAGTGCCCGGCGCATCACTGCTGCAGCCGGAGTTTCCAGAGGGCCTCCACAGGTCAGCCACCACCGCTCCTCACACAGAACCCCCTGTCCTTCTGTGAGGGCACTACCAGCATCCTCCTCATCTGAGGCACAGAGAAACTGTTAAAGTCCAGGTGGGAGAGCCAGGATTCAAACCAACCAGGCTCCCAGACTCCCAGGCCTCACCCTAACTGCCTGTTAACCGCTCTCCAGGCACCTAACCGAAGCGCATTACCACCACCTGGAGAAGACGATGCTTCCTGGGGCTTTACCCACGGGAGCACGATGGAGCACATTTATGGAACCACTGCGGCCTTCCCACTGAGATCTCTTCCCAAAGAGCTGAGAGGTGAATATTTCAGACCAAACCAGATGCACCTCATGTGCAAACCACTGACTGGCTGGAAAACCTCCCAGCACGAGGTGGAGGGTCAGAAGGGAAGGCAGAAAGAGGCAGCGAGAGGAAACTTCCCTTCGCTGACGCTGCGCTTTACAGGGACCCGCTGCAGTGGTGGGGGCTCCATCAGCTGCCTCTGGGTGTATCTGGGTGCCAGTCCGGGCATTTCCCACAGGTGTTCCCACACAACTCTGCCTTTCAAATCAGGGATCCAGGCTGGCTCTTTGTGGTGGTCCCACCCTGCTCCCCCAGCCCCAGACAGCTGCAGAGTCGTAACAGGACTCCAGATCTCGTCAGCTCAGGACCCTGAGCCTGGGCAGCCAGAGTGCTGTGCTCTGGCTTGAGTGGGTTTTCCCAGGGTCTGGAGGAGCTGGCAGGGGTCTTACAGCAAGACTTGTGTGCCTCCTCAAACAAGCAATGCTAAGACAGAGAGAGACAGACGGACAGACACACAGGGCCAACAGCTGGCCCAGGGCTGAGACCCGCCCCCCAGGCCCGCCAGTAAGAGCCGCCTTTGGGGGAGGGCACTGGCGGGGGGAGGGCTCCCGGGCCAGTGGTGGAAGGCTGGGGTGAGATGGCGAGGAGGAGCGTGCTACAGGGCACATGGGTCTGCCTTTCTGGTCGACCACCTGAAAACCGAGGGGGACGAGGCCATGCCCAGTGCACAGGAGACAGGCCCCCACTTGCCTGTGGGGTGGCTTCCTATCACCTCCTCTTTACACGGGAGGAGGCAGCCAGGCTCCAACAGGAGAAATGATTTTTCAAGTGCACCCCTGGGTGCTCAAGCAACGCTGCCTGTCTATCAGCTCTGGACTTGGCATAACCCTCCTGGTGAGGGCAGGGCCTGCTTCCCCAGCCCACATCACGGGCAGAGCAGAAAGGGCATGTCTTCCTCCGATGCTGATTCTGACGGTCAATCGCTCGCTTTTTCTGAATCTGGAATTTCTTGTCTGTAGGAACGGAGTAAGACTCACCCTATAAACCACAGAGTTGACTTGATTTTTAGCTGCTCTAACGCATGATGAAAGGTTCTCAAAAGTATAAGCTTCTCAAAATGTACGGCCCAACTGTTACAAATAAAGCCAGTGTCCACAAAGCACTCAAGCACTGTCCCAAGCTTAACTCAGTTTAAATACATGGTCATAGACCTACGGGGCTCCCCCGTTAACTGGAATGACTGGGCAGAACCTGCGCCTTCATTAAAGGGCAGTGATGAAATTCACAGCAAACTCAGGCAATTAGTAACACTGTTCACGTACACTTACACGAATTTGATACAAGTGATGGAAACATCCCTTTAGGTCTCATTTGGACACTTAGCAAAAGGTTCAGGAGTGTCACTGCTATCTTAAGGTGTTTACTACTTCAAAAATAGGTAACCCGGTTACCAAAATTACCACAAAAACAGCCAAAGGAGTGAGTGGCGCACTGCCTGAAAGGAACACACAAAGCACGCGGTCACTCCTGATGCTGCTGGGGCCAAAGAGCAAAGGGGTCCCAAGAAGACGCAGGGACAGGAACAAGAAAAGACACAGACAACTGGCTTGAACGTAGAACAGACACAACTATCTGCAGAAAAACCTAATGGGATACTTACGTATGACTCTGTGATGACTGTAGGATGTGATCGGATCTTAGGAAAGGATACTGTAATTCTGGCTGTTTCTCCAGGCAATAGGGGTTCTGGAGGCTGCAAACATGAAACAGGAGCCACCAGGTCACCACTAAAGGTCACAGAAGCCCCAGTAACAAGAAGCCAAGCCTCGTCACAGTTTTAGATGGAGACCTGAACAGCAAGTCAAAAGGCAGCAGCAGAAGCGGAGGCACACTCCTCCAGGTCCACACCCAGGACAAATGAAAACACCTGTCCGCACAAACACTGCGGCACCAGCATTCCCAGCTGCTCGGCTCCTAACAGCCAAGGGGA
This sequence comes from Vicugna pacos, assembly GCF_048564905.1. Classification (NCBI taxonomy): domain Eukaryota; kingdom Metazoa; phylum Chordata; class Mammalia; order Artiodactyla; family Camelidae; genus Vicugna; species Vicugna pacos. The sequence continues at coordinate 93,399,330 of NC_132992.1, read as the reverse complement.
AACAACACAATTGCTGACCAACGCATAAATATGCTACATGCATACAATGGAATATTATTTGGCAACAAAAAGGAACAACCTGCAATGCCAGCTACAACATTATGAATCTTGAAAACTGATGCTACGTGAAAGAAGCCAGACACAAAAGACCACATGTGGATGATCCAATTTATGTGAAATGTCCAAAACAGGCAATGGTTGCACAGCTCTGTGAATATACTAAAAACTGCTGAACTGGACTATATGGTATGTGATGAACTCAATATAGGTATCTTTAAAAATATGACACAATCAAGCCAAGGGCCAACCCATCTGATAGTTAACGTCCTTAGTGAGATGCAGCTCCCTGTCTCAATGAAAGAAACAAACAAAATTGGGGAAATTATTACAAGGTCTTCATCATGCTCCCCAGAACACATTAATTTGGGGGTGCCCCTTCCAAATAACTGTAAGTAAACTTCTCAGTGTTCAAAACAACTCACAACTGTCTTTGGTAACTATTTTCTCCCCTAGATCTCAGAGTTCAACAATTTTGTAACAAAAAATTGTGATTTTAGCTTTAACGTAAAATACATACATACTAATAAATGTAGCCCTTTTAAGCAAGGGGAGAATAATCACTGGGGAAACTGTCCACCCACCACCATCACCAGGAAGCATTTGTTTGCTTAGTTCTTTCTACATGAAATAAATATGAGCACTTGGGTTTTTAAGACCAAAAATATTTACAAGACTTGAAATCGATACAAAGAAAATACAATCATTAACTGAACATAAAACTCATAAAAACGTAAACAAGGTTACACATGAAATAAAGAGCTAACAGATTTATAGAAAGATGACATATCCTCTACACCCAGCAGAAGAGCTCCCAATGCACTTCCGTCACTGTGTGTCCACCTCAGAGTTTTCAAAACTCCAACCCACAGGAGGCCACGTGGCACCCTCAGCACAATTCTGTAACTGGTTAAAATCGTCATCATAATTATGTGTGTTTCTATTTTCCGCAGGAAGAGAATCATGTCTACTCACAAACTCACAATGAGTCAACCGGCGTGTAAAATATTTTACATAATGGGAAAATTCATTGTGACCCAAAAGTTCAGTGTGTTCTCATTAAGTTACCAGAAATTACAGATGTGAAGATGCTTCTGTTAACTTAGCCAATATCGAGAAAAGAAACTACTTTAGCTATGCTCACGTTTCCAGTTCAGGAGACCTAATTCACTTCACGCTGCTGTATGCCACGTTACTCAGATTGGCAAACCTGCAGTTTAAGTACTGAATAAAGAAAATCTGCATGTTGACAACATAGGTGATTTTAAATTGGTTTTGACACTGCGTCACTTGCTACCTAAATAGCTAAGCAATGTCAAACCTGGCAGAGGTGGCTTCAGTTTTTGTGACCGCCCTACAGTGAAATGGTTTTTCCAAAATTATGATACCATCTAATGTGTTAATGGAGCTTCCCCAGGGTGCCTCATTGTGAATAAAAACCTCTGTGGAAAATCTTACACAAACTGTTGCATCCATTTAACAATTTCTCACATGTTACATTCAGTGTTGCTTTTTGTTTTTTGGGTTTTTTCAAACAATCCCAGGGGGAAAAAAACTTAAGCAATTAAAACACAGAGAACTTTTCTATTGTGACCTTTTAAGAAGCCCTCAGTCTTCTATGATACTCCAAAGGCTACACATGGAAACTGATACGTGTATTCATGCAAAACAGACGCAAACATGTTAAACTACGTAACCTACTGATATACACACACCGTAAGAAATCAAGTATTTCCAATTTTATAAACATAATACTTCTATAGCAAAGATAATACTGGATATTTTTTTATAGGTTGGTCCCCCTAAAAGGGTAATAATTATAAAACACAAAGAGGAGTCTCTTTTAAACCCTGTTAAATAAGTTATTTGCAAATATTAACCAAAAAACTCTGGGTGATGCCACCATTAATCACTCATAAAACCCCAGAATGTGTCTTGAAGGAAGTTTTTACAATACAAACTCTATTCTTAACTATCTTAAAATACATTGCAAAAGACCATTCTCATAAGGCTTTTTGAAAACTGCAGTATCTCATAAAATCTGAAAAACTGAAAGTATGCTTCTAATTCAGTGTCATGGCTCATTAAATCTTAGGTCCCAGTACCATGGACAAAAGTAATTCTAAATCTTTTGAAAGAATAATCTTTAGTATACATGCTTGGATGACAGTTAATACATTCTACATAATTTTTCCAAGACTATTAAAAAACTTCAGAAATAATACAGTGACATCTGCTTCAGGACCAAACTATTTCACCCTATGTCCTTTTCAAATGCTTCAAATACACACGTTTAGACATAATTTGAGTACTGGCTCTTCATCTTCTAATTAAAAAGGGCAGGCTTTTCTACAGCCTGGTAATTAAACATGTTCTCAAAATGCAAGCATCATCTCAGAAAGCAGATTAAAAGATTTCTATCAACATCAAAACTGCATCTTAAAAGTATTAAAACTATCCTCATATTTCACAAGTCAGAAAATGTATATGAGATCCACTCAGCACTGGAAGCTTTTGGCTCATGAGGGCAGGGGTGAGCCTGCAGACAGGTCAATCCCAGAGTGGGGTCTCAACGCTCCCCTCCTCTCTCACAGCCTCCAGACTTGACTCCTGACCGGTGAAGGGGACAGAGGCAGAGAGGGTCAGAAATGGAAGACAACTTGCTCTTAGTCCCTGAGCCCCGGGGCCAGGCTGGAGGGAAGAGGGCCAGGAGGACCTAGCACAGCCACTTCCTACACCCCACTTCCCGGATCGTGGCGGCGCCAGGAACCCCCCAAGCAGTGCTTTCCCCCGGGTGTGTTCCTCACCCCCACCCAGGAGGGAGGCACTACGTTTGCTTCCTTTCCAGCAAGTGGGCACAAATGCCTGAAAAATGGACGTTCACTAAAATAGGTCTACAATCCCTCATCTGTGATTCTCAAACCCCAGGAGCTCTGAAAACGTGCTCGTAACTCACTGGGCGCCACCCCGGTGCCAAGAGAGGCTCTCCACAGCCTCTGTCTCACTTGCTGCGACAGTCACACACTTTGCTGCAAGAATGTCAGTGATCCATCACAAGGTGCCGCCTACATGCTCCACAGTGGATGTTTGTTAATTCCATTCTAAAATCTCAAAATTCCAAAGAACCCCGGGCCCCAAGCTATAAAGGACTGTAGATACAACAGGACAAGCACTGGCTGAAAACAGCGACATGCGGACCCCCCTGAGGGCCAGGAGACAACAGCAATCTGGATTAAAAGTCTAGGTTTACACACACATTCACTTGCTCTGCAAACTTTCTGGGCACGAGCCACACTCCATCCCAGACGCTGGACGTCCGGGACAGAACACGCCACCTGGAGTGGAGGACCAGCAAGCCGACCCACCGGGCAAACGGGGCTGCAGTCAGGGGACGCAGGTGCCGGGCAGACACCCCAGGGGCTCCACGCCCACAGGCACCCCCGCGGTGGACTGGACAGGGCGAGGGCGGGCGCGGCACCCCACGGCAAGGGTTGTCCGCGACGCTGCGGGAAAACCGGGACGTGGGCACGAGGCCTAGTCCTGCCAGTCCAGCACCAGCGGCAAACCCAGCCCCTCTAAGCCTCCGCCATCTCATCGGTCAAAGGGAAGAGCGCCCGGAACTCTGATCATTCATGCCATGAAGTGAACCAAACTGTTCACGGTGCTTCCTACCAAGAAGGCTGAAGAACCTAAATGGTGGGGTGTGGGGGGACTTACAATCAGATAGAAAGAAAAGGCAGCAGGCAAGGCGACAAACAGGAAGGAAGATGAGTCACGTCCCACGCTGAGGACTCAGTGTGTAACGCGTGGAGGGCTGGCCGACAGCACCACGCTCAGCTCGTCCAGGCCGCCTTTCCAGAGGGAAAGGACAGGCAGGGGATCTGTCCATCGTTTAGAGAAAACAGGAGAAAGGTTCACCAAAACATCCCTGGAAGGTGTTGCACTTCAGGGCCTGCCTTCCTCACACCATCTCCGGGGGGGTGGGGGGGCACCGGGCACCCTCCCACCTGCCCACAGCCTCCCGAAGCCTGCAGCACCACCTCCCGGCGCAGAACCCAGCGGCTTGCCAAGCCACTATCAAGACACACAAATGGAGGAATATTTGGAGCAGCTGCAAAATCTCTATTAAGGAAAACAAAATGGTAAGTGAGTCTCTAACTCTGTAAGGTTAAACACTCACTTGGGTGAGATTTAACAACATAACAATAGAATACAATAATGAAGTGGCTTCTCAAACTCTTCCAGCAAAATACACCCAAAGGCACAGGAGAGAGAACCCCAAGGGTAAGCATTCTGAAGCAACTCAATTTATGTGAAGTCTTATGTTTCATATTAAAAATTGATGCAAATTTTACATTTAACTCCATAACAAATCCTATAACCTCCTTCCCTCCTCGTCACTCTCAGCTTTTGGAAACAGGGAATTTGAAATTTTCCCATCCTCCCACTGCTGAACGGAGGCCTGCTAGCCAACTCTGCCTTTCCTCCTGTGAACAAGGCCCACCTTCCACTTGGCCCTGGACCCCAGCCCCTGCCGTCTCTCCAGGACCACTCCCACCAGTACACAGGGAAAGGCAGTCTGTCCCCAGTCCCCCAACCTGAACAACGATCCGTCCACTTCAGAGCAAACTCTTTCAGGGAGTTGTCAACACACACCCCACCCTCCCCTGAAAACTCGCCCGCCCGCCCCCTCCACTGCCCACCAACACCGCCCTTGCCAAGGTCCTCAAAGACCTCCAGGTTCCAAACCCAGCAGCCAGCTCTCACTCAGCCTGCCTGTCGTCCAAGCAGCGTCTCCTAACTCCAATAGTGTATCTCCAGCTTCATCTTCCCTGTGAGTTCCAGACTGGGATGTCTGATTACCTACTCAGCATCTCCACATGAGACCCAGAGGTATTTCTGGACTGTTGGTGCCACTCCCCCCAGACCACCTCTCACACCCCTGGCTCAGGAAACGGCACCGCACAAGTGCCTAGGTCACAAAAGCCTTCCCCTCCTCACACACCCCACACCTGGCCCATCAGCAAAGACTGACAGCTCCATCTTCAAAGTGCGTCCCAATCCAATCCTTCTCAGCAAGCTCCAGCCACGCCGGCCCCTGCTGTTCCTACACTACACCAAGCGCGTTCCCACTTCAGGCTCTCCATACTTCCCGACCCCTCTACCTAAAGTCACCCTTCACACGGCCCCTTCCCTGCTTCTGCTTCATTCCGACTCAGATGCGACCTGCTCACAAGGCCTTCCCTGAAGACAGGACCCACCACACCCCAGCCTGCCTGCCGCTCTGTCCTTTCTAGCGTCACTCTTTAGTGTCTCCTGATAGTTGCTGGCTTGTGGACTACCCCTCTCTCCCATCAGAAGGTAAACTTCAAGACGGGCTAGATTTTGGACTTATCACCACCGTGTTCCTTGGGAACCTGACTCAAAGTGGGGGGATCAATCACTGTCTGCAACTCTGTTAACAGCCTTGTTTTGAAACATTACTTTTTTGTTAATGTGAAAACATTCATTCACTTACTCAACACTGCCACACAAGAGTTTGTGTGCCCTCGACTGAGAAGCACGGCAAACACACTTCCCAAGCCCTCCTCGTGAAGGCTGTCCTGGCGCCTTCGCAGGAGAGCGTGAAGACGTGGCTACAAGGCGACTCACCACAACACTGGGCTGAAGAGGGAAAACAGGAAGCAACCTAGGTGTCCAACAGCAGAGAACTGAGTCGAGAAACTGACACAATCCTGCAACCGTCACACAACCAGCCGAACAGCATTAATCTATTAGAAAGAACTTCCGTCTAACATGAACATGAGAATCACACAGATAATTTTCAACCTTCTAGCAGCCACACTGAAAAGGTAAAAAGAAGTAGGTAAACTTATGTAATGCATATTATTTAACCCAATATAAAGTTTTATCATTTTAATACATAATCAATATAAAAAACTATCAGTGAGATACTTTGTGTTCTTTGTTATCCACACTCACTCTCTGAAATCCGTTGTCAGCTCACACAGCTCATCTCACGCTGGACTGGCCCCATTCCACGTGCGCCCTAGCCGCACGCGGCTCAGTTACAGTTAGACAGCGAGAAAGGGAAATGTTCATGATATAATAGGCGAAAGAGAGAAAGTTATATTTTGCAGAACTTGACAATTTGATCCCAAAATGCACAAGGAAATGCATGGGACTCAGAACAAACAAAACAAAGAGAACAACAAATCTGGAGGATTCATGATCCCAATTTCAAAACTTACTATGAAGCTAAGTCATCCAGACAGTACTGGCGTAAGGACAGACATGCAGATCAACAGCACAGAATTAAGAGTCCAGAAACAAGCCCTTACATTTGAGGTCAATTAATTTTTCACAAGGGTAGCAAGAGCATTCAGGGAAAGAACAGCCTTTTTAACAAAGGGACAACTGGACGTCCACATGCAAAAGAATGAAACTAGACCTGCTTCACACTATACACAAAAATAAACTCAAAAAGGCTCAGAGGCTAAACGTAAGAGCTAAGACTGCACAAACCTCAGAAGAACACAGGAGTAAGTCTTCCCGACCTTGGATTGGGCAACGGCTTCTTAGTTGTGACACCCAGAGCACAAGCAACCAGAGAAAACTAGATAAACTGGACGTCGTCAAAGCTAAAAACTTTCGTGCATCAAAGGACACCATCAAGAAAGTGAAAAGACACCACGCAGAATGAGGGAAATATTTAAAAATCATATACCCGATAAAGCAGTTGTGTTCGGAATACGTAAAAAACTCCAATAACTCAAAAACAAAAAGACGACCCAACTTTAAAAATGGGCAAAGGCCATGAACAGACATTTTTCCAAGGAAGATACCTAAAAGGTCAGTAAGCACAGGAGAGGATGATTAGCACCACCAGTCATTAGGGAAATGCAGTCAGAACCACAAAGAGATACACACTTCATACCCACGAGGGTGTCTCAGGCAGAGAAGAAGGGCAGTAACAAGCGTCTGGTAAAGATGTGGAGAAGCTGGAACGTTCACACATTGCTAATGGGGATGTAAAATGTCCCAGCTGCTGTGAAAAACGGTCTTGCCGTTATTCAAAGTGTTGAATGTAGAGTTACCGTATGACCCAGGTATGTTTACAAGAGATACAGAAACTGAGGTTCTCACAAAAGCTTGTACAGGATTGTTCACAGCAGCATTATCATGAAACCCGAAAAGGCGAAACCACCCAGGTCCATCAACTGATTATAAACAAAATGTAGTATGCCCACAGAAATGGAACGCTAGCTGCCTATAAATGGCAATTACAGTTACAATGCTACAACATGGATGAGCCTTGAAAACAGTATGCTATATGAGCAAAAATAGTTGCAAAAAGACCACATATTATATGATCCCATTTGTATGAAGTTTCCAGAAATGGCAAATCAATAGAGGCAGAAAATAGACTAATGACTGCCTAGGGTTTGGGGGAGGAGGAGAAGAATGAGAAGTGACAGTTAACAGGTACGAGGTTTCTTTTTGGGATGATGAAAATGTTCTAAAATCAGACAGTGGTGATCGTTGCAAATTCTTGAATATACTAAAAATGACTGAATTGTACACTTTAAAATAGTGAGTATTATATCTAAATTACATCTCAATAAAGGTATTATTTTAAAAAGGAAATTATAAAGTGGTATTATATATTTATAAAAAGAAAATATATGTATGCCCCAGAGATGGCTTAGAAGAGCATACACAGTAGTGATTTGAGCAAGCAGAATTATATTTATATTTTTCATTTTTTGATTTGCCTGTTGAAATAATTTTCCTGTAACTGAATGGGCACTCCTTTTTGAATAAAAAAGGGTTGTTTTTTATTTTAAAAGGGTGTTTTAAAAACTAAAAATTACTTAACTATGTTTCCTCTTTTGTAGAAATGTGTACAAGTATGCCCTCAAAGAGATGAATGATACACACCGAAATATCAACAGTGGTGAGGCAATGGGAATGCTTGCAAATCTTAAATATTCCACCACAACCACACTGGCTCTCTTCTTAAAACAGGTAAAAGACACACCCCACACACCCGTGGCGTTCAGGACACTGAACTTCCGGGAAGGAGAGAAGGAGCGTAAGCAGACGCCGGCCACCTGGGTGACCCCCTTCCGAACTGAAGCCCAGAGGGGCCCGCGTGTGTCTCCCTAACACTAAGGGCCACTCTCCCAGACAAGGGGTCCTGGGCAAGGGGAGACTGAGTCGCACAGCTCCTTTGAGGGTGGAGGCTGGGTCCCAGACCACAGCAAATCCCAGGGACAAGGTGGGGAGGGAGGCTCCAGCTGGACAAGCCAAGGTGGGGTGGGGGTGGGGCCCTGACCTCCCAGGACTGGTCAGGACTCCTCAGGGATGACCCTGGCGCGAACAAAGCCTTTCTGAAGGTCTTGGTTTGGAAAAGCAACTGCAATTCGTCTGGATCAGCATCTTCTTTACAATGTTAGCCCATCAGAGCAACTGTGGATGAAGTCAAGAATCAAATCAACAGGTGTGAAGGAAGGCCTTTGTCACCTTTGGACTCTGAGACCAGGGTTCTGATTTCTGCAAAAAACGGTCCATACGCCAATGGGTCTCTGCTGGTGAGGGCTGAGAACCAGTCAGGAGTGCATCTCCTTGGCTCAGAAGAGAACAAGCAGAGAGAAGCAGCCAGGAGGCTCCAGAGAGAACATGGACACAGCAGTTCAGCAGCCCCCGACCCTTCAGGCCACACCGCACTGCGCCGCCGGGGCAAGGTGCACAACGCAAGGGACATGACTCTCACAGGGGAGCCAATGAGCACGTGCTGAAAGAGAAGCCCCAAAGGCCGCACCCCCGAGCGTCAACAGTGGAGCACGGTGAGAGATGGTATCTTCTTTACTGTCATCTTCACGCATCTTCTCCAGGTATACGCACTTGAAAGTCAGGACCCCCTTACCTAGCCTTCTCCTGGGGGAGCCCCTTCTGGAAACAAGTGACTGCTAAGGCTCCGCCTTCAGAGACGGCCGGTCACGGGGAACCCAGGGCTCTGCCCACATCAGGGCGCCTGGTCCACTTTGCACCTCTCAGAGAACCACCACACCGAGGCGGGCTGACTGCGACAGAGCACACAAAATTGAAATTCTCCACGCAGAAGTTCAACACCTGAAATACAGCTATTGCCTTCAGCAAGAATTTTTCTACCTTTCTAGAGACTGTTTCAAGGTCCTCAATTTATGGGTCCCCGAGACCTCGCAAACGCCTGCTGCTGAGCAGGAAAGCAAACGAGCAGGCAGGCACGTCAGCCGGGACCCCGGACCCGGCTGCACACCAAACCCGCAGTCAGTGGCCTGTTCAGCAATGCGACCACTTCTAAAGAGCCACTTCACAGTTCAGGAAAGCAAGTCTTAAGGAAAAAAGGAATTTTATTTCAATTTCTCACAATCAGCTTTAATTATGACAGTGACAGTCTCCTACTCAAAAGCTTCTGAGGGCTCACGACTCGCTTCAGAGTTGAGGTCAAGCTTGCCAGTGTTAAGAGGAGCCACGCTCTCTGCCCTGGCCTCCCTGCCCCCAGCACACACGCAGCCCCCCACCCAGGGCCCCTCTGCAGCAGCACCCTCACCCACCCTGCTGCCCTGAAAATCAAAATGTCATTTATCCTGTAAAATGCCTGCTCAGATTGTAGTCTTTGTAAAGCATCTCCTGCCCCTTAAACCAAACTTAAAGCAAACTTTTTTCTATAAAGGGCCAGATAATAAATATTTTACGCTTTGTGGGGCACTGATGGTCTCTGCTATATATTCTTTGCCTATTTTTTATAACTTTTTAAAAACATAAAAATTATTTTTAACCTGTAGTGTTCCAGCCACCATTTTAAATACTATTACTCGCATGTTGCACTCTGGTGCCCCATTCTGCACTGCCTCTGTCTCCATTACCACCATGATTCCTAACACTGCCCCCCATCCCACCTCCTGTACTTCTCTGCCTTGTCTAACAGTTCCCACCATCTGCAGGTCTCCCCTCCTCAGACCACATGTTCTTTGAAGGCAAGAAAAATCTATTTCTATCCCCTACAGCGCCTACAATATAATACATATGAACTGCTTTCTCCACGAATCTATTAAAGTGATCACTTTTGAATAGAGCATGCTGAATTTTAAATGGCTCATTTAAGCATTTTCCATCACAAGTAGCTAAAGAACTTGTTTTGGGTAAAGCAGCTTTCTTTCCTTTTTTTTTAGTGGAGGTACTGGGGACTGAACCCAGGACCTCGTGCATGCTAAGCACGCACTCTACCACTGAGCTACACCCTCCCCCTCTGTAGCAGGTTTCTAATGCACTTCTTGAACGCAAGAAGACTGCCTGGAATGAGGCGTGGTGAACGGCCTTTGTTTAGTTTCAACCAGATGAACTTCCAAGCAAAACCAAGGTTTCCCTTCAAAGGTCTGTTTCCGTCCACACAGGTCTTTAAAATTCTATGCTATAAAAGATTTTATTATAAACCTAAAAACAATCCTCATGTGGTATACATTGTTTCCAGGAGATACGTAAGCTTGAAAACAGAAAACAAGCTCAAAACAACAACTGAGACCAGAACTCAAATCTAGAAACAACGACCAGTCGTTGGAGGATGCATTCTTCCCTCATTAGGAAAACGTGCCTCCGGTATTTCTAGCTTATTACTTCTTGTGAAGTGGCTCTGTGTCGGGGATCCACCTGCCAGGAAGATTCAGAAGTTTCTGTTGCCCACACATCATCTTACATAACTTCTCAGAGGCCACCTGAGAACCCCTCTAACTGCTGACGAGCGTGGGCCTTCCCTTATATTCATTTTCCATTTGGGAACTTGAGAATTCTCCAGCATCAGCCCATGGCAAGTAAGGGGAGAGGCCAAATGGACCCCTGTGCCCCGTTCCCACAGTCTGCTCATCCAAAACACTGAGCCAAACAAACCCACCACGACCCAGTCAGGAGCACCTGGAGTATGCGCTCCTTCACACCTAACAAACAAGACTCCATCACTGCAGACATGTCTCAAGGACCAGCAGAGCATGTAAGTACAGACCTCGACTTCCTTCCAGCACCCATTTGCATGCTGGAGTAATTCCGCCAAAACCGTGGCACCAGTTTTCCATTTCCTTTTTTGTGATAAGAAAGACCTGTTGCTTCACTTCAAAAGCTTTACCAACAAACCTACACGTGGCTGTCTTTCTGTGATCTGCGCCAACAGCGTGGATATAGCAAGCCAGCTACAGGGAGCAGAGAACTCCCCAGGAGGCGTGGTCACTGCCCCCCACCCCTGCCACCATACACACACACACACCACACACACACATGACACACACACACCACACACACACACACACACGACACACACACACGACACACACACACCATACACACACACACCACACACACACACACCACACACACACACCACACACACACATGACACACACACACACACCACACACACACACCACACACACACGACACACACACACCATACACACACACACCACACACACACACACACCACACACACACACACCACACACACACACACCACTGCCTCGGCTCTTTTAATACTCCAAAAGGTGAGGAAAAAATAACTGACAGAAAAATCCCCTATGCAAAAACCCCAACTCTGCGGGAAGGCGGGTGGGTCCCTGTGAATCATCCTCCCCCAAGTGAGCACAGCCAGGTGAGTGACTTCTCATGTGAACACGGCCAACGCAGAGGGTACAGCATCGTCAGGATGCCTGCCAGCACCTGCAGGGAGCAGGGCGACAGGAATCCAAAGTGGAGGGCAGGAAGACGGGCTCCCAGGCCCTGGAAGAAGAGGGACCAAGACGTGGGCAGGGCAGGCAAGAGTCCAGAGGAGAGTGGACGCAGCCTCTGGCCAGGCAGGTCCTTCAGGAAGAGGCCCATGGGGAGGCAGGGTGTCTGGCGCTTGGTCAGGAGGGATGGTACACAGCCTGGTGAGGGGACACTGCATTTCCAGAGAGCAGTGGGAGGCCACTGATGCGTTTTCAGTGAAGGGCAGGTGGCAACCTATGTTTCTAAAAGACCTCTCCGGCAGCTCCAGGGAGAAGGGCCTGGAGTGACCATGGGTGAAGCAGCACTAGTCAGAGGACGTCACAGTGAGCAAGAGGCTGCACCAGGCTGGGGACCAGGGAGGTGGGAAAAGCAGGATGGAGGACTGAACGCCAAGGACCAAACAGGAGAGGAGGAGTGGGGTCAAGGAATGCTCCCTGGTCTTCTGGCTTGAGCAGCTGGCTATGGTGGGAAGGAATCAAGAGTTCTCTTGAGGGCGGGCTAAGTGACGCACAAGTGAAACACCAGGCAGCCTCGGCTGCAATCTGGTCACCCCTCTCACAGCTCACAAACAACGTGCCTAGTTGATCAGCAGGTCCTGGTCACCCAGCTCCTCCCAGACCAGCTACGTGAGGTGCCCTGCACTCAACCGACCCCCAGCCCCACCCATCCCACTCTGTTCTGGACCTCTCAGTCTGTCCTTGAGCCCTGCCTTACAATACAGGCTTCACGACAACAGTAGCTGCCTGCAACGTTTCCTGCCACATCCCTGGCACTCAGGATGGTGTCTGGCACACACCAAGACTCAGCCAGTGGTTGTCGAATAGACACACAGGGCTAAACGTAGAACTGGAAGAGAGCTACGGGTTAAACAAATACATTTGGAGAACCTGGGAACCACAGCTGGAAAATTATTTTATTTTTCTAATGGTGCCTACTGAAAAAAAAAACTCCCATTCTGCTGACCAAAGTTTCAATGTAAATTATGGTATCTTAAAAAGGGTGTCTCCGGGGAGGGAGGGAATACTCAAGGGTAGAGCACATGACTAGCACGAAGGAGGTCCTGGGCTCAATCCCCAGTACCTCAACCTAAATAAATAAATAAACAAACATAATTACCTCCCCTCCACCTAAAAAAAAAAGGGGGGGGGTTTATCCAAACTGATCTGATGGATATCTGGGCTTCTGTTCCTCTGTCAATTTTAATAACACTTCTAGGAGAACCTCACTATATTAAAAAGATTTGTTTGGTACACCAAGGCAATATAGATAATATTTTTATAGTAACTATAAATGGAATATAACATTTGAAAGCTGTGAATCGCTATGTTGTACATCTGAAGCTTATACTGTACATCAACCGTGCCTCAATAGAATAAATAAATAATAAAAAATTTAAAAGATTTTTTAAAATCTTAAGATCTCATTTAATGGCTATAAACTCAATTTTTGTAGAAAATACCTTATCTTACAAAAATATTAAATCTTAACAGTCATATATTTGCTGGAAATGAAGAAAAAAAGGTCTTTGAACAACCTCTACACCAGGGTTTTGAACCTTGGCACTACTGACATTTGGGGCCTGGTAACTATCTGTTGTGGGTAATGTCCTGGGCACTGTAGGACGTTTAAAGCACCCCTGGCCTGCACTCACCAGACAGTAGTAGCACTCCCCTCCCACTCACCCCCTACAAATTTCCAGGCATTGCCAAATGTCCCCTGGGGGACAAAACAGCCACCCCCCCAGCCAGTTGAGAACAACTATCCTGGACCAAATGGTCTTTTCATATTATTGACACAACCAAGGAGAAGGGGATAGAATTCTGTTAAGTCTGAAATGCTCACTTAAAAACAACTAGCCCAAACTACAACCTCTAGTGAAACTGAAAGCGAAACACTTACACACTCACACACCATCCTGATGAGGTTCTGAACCATGACATCAAGAAATGCTGACATTTCCTTTGGAGAGAGTCTGATGCTAAATGAGAATCGCGGGAAGGGCTGCCTCACTCCAGGTGTGGGAACTCATCACCAAGCCTCCCGTTTCCACAGGATGAAGACCCCCAGGTAAAACGCCCATGTTGACCAAGGCCCTTCAAGGCACGTGAAGACGGGCTTGTGGAGCTGTTAGCACACGTGTGCAGCTGGGTGGAACCACCACGGTGGCTGGATGCAGGCGGCTCCCTGGTATCTCCATCAGTGGGGAGGAGAAGCCGACAGAAGCCTCAGGCAGTTCTGACTTCCGGCCCCACGCCATCCCCCGGGAGGGCTGTCTGCAGTCCAGTGGTGACTCCCTCCTCAAGGGGGCTTCCAGCATCCCAGGATCCGTGGACCAAGAGTGGTGACAGTCTCACCTGGGCATTCTCTCCTACCTGTCACTGTTCTTATGCACGCTGCTTTTTTTAAAAAGTTAGTATGTCTTACATACTTTAATCACTTGAGACATCTGTAGCATCAGATTCCCACATCAGCTTACCACAGAGTTTTTGAGGTTTTAACTTTTTCCTCCCATCTCACCAGAGCATTCACACACAAGCAGGCATCCAGTGAGTCTCTCAGCCTTCCAGACGCCCCCAATGTGGCTGGTGACGGTGGTGTTCAGAGGAAAATTGTTAATAAGATCAAAACTGGCTGCCAATTACCCAAATTAGCTAAATCAAAAGGCACCAAATATACACGTACAACAAACACTCCCTGAAGGGCCAAAAGTAAAGAAAGTTGAAGACGAGTAATTAAGGGATTAAAAACGCGTCAGTCTCAATACAGACTCTGCTCTGCCCAAGGAAGGTCAGCATCTTTCCTTGTGCTTCTCAAAGTGCAGTGAGATGTAAGGGGCTGGGAATATGGCACATTTTCTTGAACTGGAGGGTCAATTCTGATAGACAGAAAGATTTTTTAGAGGTTTCTAATATCAGAACACATATCACATAAGAAAATGCAAAATTCATATGAATTTCAGATAAAACAGACCACAAAACCCTGTGTGGAGAACAGGCCCCCTGAAAGGGTCCAAGTCACATGTCCACTCTCCTGTCACCAGGGGGGCTCACAGAGGAAAGTCTGGGGCATGCTGATACTCGTCACCCGCTACTGTGTCCCGAAAATGGCCCAATTACTGTCATAGCCTCGGTCAGTCATGGATCAGAGCAAGAATACACTGGAGAACCCATGATTTTATGTCTCCGGAGAGAAAAATCAGCAAAATGGGGAGGAGGATGCTGTTCATAGAGGCACATTAAGTAAACATACTATTTCTCCGATTTTTAGCCAACTGTTTTAGCCCACTTCATAGGGTCACCTCCTCCGAGTCAAGAACTGTATCTGTGCATGTTTCTGTGGGACATGCGGAGGTCGTCAGACACGTGACAAGTGACAGGACAGAGGCCTGGAGAGACAGGTTCGCTGGCAGCCACACACTGGGAGCCAGCCTGCACCTCCACACAGCATTGCCCCAGGGGCCAGGTGATACCTGCCTGGGGCGGCCCCCAAGGAGAAAAGCAAGAGGCCACAAGCTCACACTCCAAGATTCCTTCACTCTGAAGCACACGGGCCTCTCAGGGCCAACACAAATCCCCCTCCTCTACAAAGAGCCTGCCAGGAGGGTAGGCCAGGAGCATATGCTGCCTTTTAACACATCTTCTCTTGGCTTGAAATGTTATTAAACAGGTCCTTAAAAAAAAAACAAACAACTTTCCATGTTTCCTTTTTCTGGTGCTAATTTCTAAGCTCTCTGCCAGCAGGGACCGTGTCCTACGCACAGCTTCACTCTCCCATGATACCAGCCCAGACACATGCACAGAGAGGATGACGGACACCCAGCTGCAGACGCAACTTACTTCTGATCTATAGAAAACACTGAATTATCTGAAGAATAAAGTCTGGCATACCAAGTATAAAGGTGCTGGGGAAACAGAGGAACCAAATGGGGAAAGTAAAAACTCGCATGTGGCGGAATTACAAAGTATCATTGGCCTTTGAGGGACGCCTGCTCACAGCCAGAGGCTTCCTACGCACACTGACATGTTAATGTGACCTAGACTGACTCGCTGTGACCACTCACAAGCTACGTCTCCACAGCGCCACATCCCGAACCCAAAACCAAAACCAGGTGTGTTCCAGAGCCTAGGATTTGTTGGAGGGAAATATTGTGTGTATGTATCATATATTACATAACACTCCCGGTGAAGTCTGGGGCAGCCGCATGAGAAAACACATTAACCAACAGTCTGCAGTGGAATACAGGACTGTTCATACCAAGCGGAACAGAGATTGTGACAAGCAACACAGAGGTTTTGGCATCAAACCCACGACAAAGCCATTCCATGTCAGAGGCTCCGGGCTTCAGACTGTGCTGAGGAACTGGTGCCTGCGTGACCGCCCTCACTTCACTGCGGGGCCCAAAGCTCAGGAGGTCAAGTAACACGCTCCAGTTCACACAGGCTGAGAGGAGGCGCAGGACCAGAGCCTGCCCATCACCTGGACACTCTGCTGAGGTGCACACTGGAAATCAGCAGGTCCGAGAGGGACCTGTGATCCTGTGTTTCTAAGGACCAGGAATCATCCTCCAGAGACAAGGAAGTGTCCCCTTCTGCGGAGCCACAGGCTCTCAGGCCTGCTGAGGGCGGCGTCAGCAAGCCCCTGGGAGCTCTGTAACAATACCCAGGAAGTCTGATGTCTGGGGTCTTACCTGACTGCAACAGTCCGCAGTGGGCCCCAGCTGTCGTGGCTCTTTCTAATGACTCTAGTGCACAGCCAGGATGCAGTCACTGACGTGAAGCCATGAAGAGAAAACGAAGGGCCAGTAATGCCAGACGCCAACAAGGCGGCCTGCAAGCCCAGGCTGGAGCCCACCTGGAGCCCCCACACTCCAGCCACGGGGTCCGGGGGCTCCAGCAAGGGGCAGGAGACGTCATTACATCCCTAGGGATGGGATACCCCACCATCCCAGGCTCTGTGGATCACCAGCATTCTTCCCTCCCTCGAAGCCAAGGAAACCCTAGACCCACCATGCTAATGGCCAAGTCCCATCAGACAAGCACGCATCAACTCAGAGCCAAGAAGTACTGATGCCTGCCACCGGTCTCCTCCCCAAATCACCTCAAACCTAACCCCCAGGTTCCAAGTCAGCCATCATCTTTCACACCCAGTCTCGGGCCATTTCTGATATGACACGTACGAATTTCAGCCCGCTCACCACCCTAACGTCAGTTGTCTGGAGAGGCTCAATTGCTAAAATTCCTCATGGAAACTAAACAGGAGTCCTAGTCTGATCCAAGCGTTAGCTTACTAACTGAGTGACTCACCCTGTAATGTGCCCCCTTTTGTTTTTGTTCTACTGCTTTTCAGGCCCTACAGAGACCATCACGGTGGCAGCCATCACCCAGCTTTCAACAGGCCACACAGCAGCTGCCCAGTGCCTTGGGGGTACGATCCCCACCTCCAGCAGAGGTGGGACCTCCACACCAGCGAGTGCAGAAGGCGGAGCATCAACCCAAAGAGGATTATTGTCAAGTCTTAAGATCTAATGGAATTTGCCTTGCTGATCTGTGGATAAGCTTGGGACCTACGGCCACTTCCTTCTTCCCTATCCCTGGCTTTTGGAAGGGAAATATCTATCCTATGCCTGTCCCAGTACCATATACTGGAAGCATGTAACTTACCTGGTTCCACAGATTCACAGGTAAGAGGAGTTCTGTCCCAAGATGGAACACACCTCAGCCTCACCCACATCTTAGTTAGAAGACACCTAGATAAGACCTTGGATTTCAGACTCCAGAGGTGACACTGGAGCTAAGATTCTGAGGGCTGTTGGAATGGAATGAATGTTTTGCATGTGAGAAGGACATGGATTTGGGGGTCCAGAGGAGGATGCTATGGACTGAACTGTGCCCCCTCAAAATTCATAACTCCTAACGTGATTGTATTTGGAGATGGGCCTTTGGGAAACAATTAGGGGCCCTATAAAGAGGAGATACCAGGGAGCTTCTTCCAGTCTCTCTCCAAGTGAGGACACAGTGCAAAGGTGACCATCTACAAGCTGGGAACAGAACCTCTACTGGGAAGCCCAAGTGGCTGGCACCTTAATCTTGGACTTTCAGCCGCTAGAACTGTGAGAAGTTAAGGTCCTGCTGCTTAAGCCACCCTGTCTATGATATTTTGTTAAGACAGCGTGAGCTAGTACATGCCTCTTTCATAAAGTGTAATGCAGCAGACTGAAATGAGCAGTCTGAATTTCTTGAGAACATAGAGTGTCTCAGTATTTATAAACACACACACACACACACACACACACACACAAAACTGAGCATCTAAACTCAGCCAGGCACACAACAGATAAAATATGTGCCGAAATAGGTAACGTTTGGTGGACATACCCTCTACTTTGTCTTTCTTGGGCTGAAAAATGCAAGTTCCTTTAAACTTACATACTTTATTTCACTTTTCTGGTGAATTCATTTTTTTTAAGGCTTACTATTTTATCTTCACAACAACCATGACAATTCCCATCTACTGTGAGAGGAGACAGGAGTTTCAAAGGTAAAATAGGCTGCCCAAGATCACAAAGACAGGTGGGGCCTAGCTCACTGGTTCCTAGCGCCTACTTGAGTCCTGTCCCTCGAAGGCAGGGCTTCTACTCGCAGGAGGCCCCGCGCCCCTCGACCCCAACCTCTCCAAGCCCTGGCTCGCCAATAGATGACCTACATGCTTTCCACCACTCCACAAAATTTAGCAACTTTTACACCCATGGTGTTAAAAGAACAGAGTCTCACAGCTTCCAGAGCTCTGTCCACCACACGCAGGCCTGGGCCCTCCACCAAGGTGCTGTACGACGTTTTCAAGTTACACTGCACATCTCGTACTTCACCCCAGAAGTAGGTGACTGAAAGTCTGACACAGTTCCCGAGGACCCTACGACTAAATAAAAGGCAAGGGTACCTATCTGAACTTATCTTAACACCAGGGGACACCTTTTCTGTGTGAACCAGAACACACCTAGCAAAGGGTGTATCATCACCTGAGCGAACACAGCGGCCTCCTGATCCCCGCCTTACCCGGGCTTCAGGCCTCGGCGCCCTCCCTCAGCCCCCGGGCCACGGCCCCGGCAGGGAGAAGCCCAAGGCGAGCAGCATCAAAAGACGCATCCCCCAAACCCAGCAGATGGCAGTTACTTTCCCCCTGATGACAGGCGAAGGCCAGCAGACTTCTGGAATTCGTAAAAAGGACAAGAGAAGGAATGGCACTCACCTCATACCACAGAGACAGACGTATACGTATAACACGCATAATGCATGCATTCCGTGCATTTGTACGCACACATGATGCGTATATACTGTACGTATAACGACCTCACTACAAGAGACCTCAGACCATCCAGACCAAAGTCCTGACCGTGGGCATGATGTCGTTTTCTTTTTCCTCCTTCTTGGAGGGGGGAATTCAGTTTATTTATTTATTCGTTTGTTTATTTAAATGGAGGCACTGGGGACTGAACCCAGGCCCTCGCCCATGCCAAGCAAGCACAACACCGCTGAGCTCCACCCTCCCCCTCGGGTACGAAGGGAGTGGGTCCAGGAGCTCCCGGGACTCCCTGAAATTCTAGGCATTAGTCCGTCACTCGGGCACATCAACCACTTAAAGCGGCTGACCCTCTTCATTCACACCCACTTGGACAGAAGGTCAGATGCCCAGGAGCAATGGGTTTGGGGACTCGAGGAGTGCTAGGCTGGGGAAACAGAAGGGACCGAGGCACTGCATGAAGCAGGGCTCGCTGTGCAGGCGCAAGCCAAGGACAAGGACAGGCCCAGCTCTGCCCTCTCCACCCTTGTCAATCCTGACACCTGGTGGCTCCAGCGGATTCCTCGTTTCAATATCGAAATCCACTCCCTCAGTCCCCTCTGGCCTCATCAGTTTCGCTCCCCTCAAACAGTGTCGCAACAGTAAGCTGAGACAGGCTGAGGAGGCAGGGTGCGCAGAAAATGAGATCAAGTTGGAGCCAGTTTACACACACCTCCGCACACACACCTCCGCACACGCTGTCAGACTAGTCCCCCTTTATACATAAACAGCTGCAACTCTACTCTAATAACTCCTTAGGGGTCTTACCAGAACGATCTAGGGTGAAGAAAAGGAAATTCAGGATATGTAGGTTTACTAATATATTCTCAACAAAACTTTAAGAATAGAGAAAATTATAAGCTTAAACTCCACAATACTCTTCAAAATGAAAGTGAAGTTTTCAAATGATTTTTTAAATGAACCTAATAGGAAGGAAGAACTTATGGATCCAAAGTTACACTTGAAAACTCCTGCCAAACAGATGATCAAGGATGCCTGATTAAATAAATCATACGTTTTATACAAGCAACTAACATTTTATGAATGGTGTATTCCAGAAGTGTACTTGTGAATTCTTGGTTCAGGACACAGAATGTGTTTTCTCACAGAAAGTGGCAGTACACAACAGCTGGGGTTTCCATTTCAGCCAACCATAGCCTCTCTTAAAAAGTATATACAACGTATACACTGCTGACCACACCGTGGAATCTAACCACCACACATGTGATTGATTACAGATGGTCACAAACTCCTTGCCACTCCTCTCATCAAGAGGTAAGCTCTATGCCCCCCTCTTTGAATCTGGGATTACTCTGTGGGTTCTTCAACCAGCAGAACATTGCAAGAATAATGCTATACCATTTTGTCAGCTCCCATTTCCTCTCCTAGAACAATCCCTCTAGGAGTCTTCAGCTGCCACGGAAGAAGTCCAACCGCCCGAGTAGAGAGGCCATCTGAAGAGGCCCTGACACTACATGGAAAGCAAGGAACCACTAAGCCTGGCCTTCCAACCATCCAAGCATGAGAGCATAGCCACCCTGGACCCTCCAGACCAGGCCAAAAGTCACATAAATACCAGCAACCGGCCTCAGATTAACTGGCACTTAAGAGCAGAAGGACTGCCCAGCTGAGCCCTGCCTGATCAACCCACAGAACCATAATGTCTAGTAACACATTACTGTTGTAGGTCACTGATGCTTAAGGATATGGTCTGTTACTCAGCAATCACTATCTGGAACAATGTGTGACTCGTCAGGAAATGACAGAAGCTCCTGCACTGGCATCAGGAATCGAGTCCCCTCCCCAATTCCCCACTAGTGGACGCAGAGTTACAGTGGTAAAGTTGGTCAGGGTTTTCCTAGCTATAAGCCACTGGGGCAGCCTCATGTTGGAAAATAAGGAGGTACATGGTATGATCATCAAAGACTTGTCCTCTCTGCTTCAAAATCATCTTAGAATTGTCTATACACTACTGAAAACAGATTTCAAAATTCTGAAGAAATACAATGTACAGTCCAAATATGGCTGGTACCCTGAAGCCAAAGCGAGACAAAGATACAAGAAAACTAAAGACCAATATCCTTAAGGTCGTAGATGCAAAAATGATCAGCAAAATAGTAACAAGCCAAATCCAACAGCACACTAAAAGGATTGTGCACCATGACAAACTGAGATATACCCCAGAAAAACAAGGATGGTTCAACATACAAAAATCAATTAATGAAACACACCACATTAATAGGATGAAAGGGAAAAAATACACAATCATATCAAGAGACAGAGAGCATTTGACAAAATTCAACAATCTTTCAGAATAGAACACTCAGTAATATAGAAATTTAAGAGAACTTTCTTAACATGATATAGGACACTTATTTTTTTTAAGCCAATTGTAACGTCATAAGTAGATTGAAAAGATTTCCCCTAAGATCAGGAACAAAACAAGGATGTCTGCTTTCATCACTGCTATTCAATACTGTAGTAGAAATCCTAGCCTGAGCAATTAGGCAAGAAAAATAAATAAATAAAAGGCATCCACATTGGAAGGAAAGAAACTATCTCTATTTGCAGATAACATGATTCTATATATAGAAAATCTCATAGAACCGACCAAAAAACTACCAGAGGTAATAATTAAATTCAGCAAGGTTGCAGAGTATATGATCAACACACAAAAATTAGTTGTGCATTTATACACCAGAGAGGAACACTCTAAAAAGAAAATTAGGAAAATAATTCCATTTATGATAGCATCCAAAAGAATAAAATATCTAGGAATAAATTTAACCAAGGAGGTGAAAGATTTATATACTGAAACTATAAAATCATGCTGAAGAAATTAAAAGTATAAATAAATGGAAAGACATTTCATGGGTTGGAGACTTAGTACTAACATGACTATTCTCCAAAGCAGATTCAACACAATCCCTGTCAAAATTCTAATGACCTTCCTGCAGAAAGAGAAAAACTGATCCTCAAATTAATATGGAGCTGCAAGGGGTGCCAAGTAGCCAAAGCAGTATCAAAAAAGAAAAATAAAGTTAGAAGACTCACACTTCTCAAACTTACCACTTGAAAACTTTCTACAAAGCTACAGTAATCAAAACAGTGTGCTACTGCCCTAAGGACACACATATAGACCAATGGGATAGAACTGAAAATCCAGAAGTAAACTCAAACATCTATGGCCTATTTATTTCCAACAAAGGTGCCAAGACCATCCAGCGGGAAAAGAATAATCTCTCCAAAAAAATGGTGTCAGGACAACTGGATAACTGAATGAAATAGGACTCCTACCTCACTCCATATGTAAAAATTAACTCAAAAAGGATCAAAGATCTAAATGAAAGAGCTGAAACTATAAAACATAGGAGTAAATCTTAATGACCTTAGAGTTGGCAATGGATTTTCAGGTTTGATACCAAAAGCACAAGGAACAACAACACAAAAATAAAGTGGACTTCATCAAAATTAAAAACTTTCGTGCATTAAAGGACATTACCAAGAACGTGAAAAAACAACCTACAGAATGGGAAAAAAATATTTGTCGATCATATACCTATCAAGGGTTTAATATCCAAAATACATAAAGACCTCTTACAACTCAAAAACAAAAAGACAAACAACCTAATTAAAACATGGGCAAAGGACCTGAATGTATGTTGTTCTAAAAAATAGGTGTACAATGAAAAGATACTCAATATCATTGGTCATTAAGGAAATACAAAACCACAATGAGGTATCACTTTACATCCACTAAAATAGCTTTAATCAAAAAAAAAAAAACCTGTTGGTAAAGATGTGCAGAAATTGGAACCCTTGTACATTGCAGATGGGAATAAGTCAAACACAGAACTATCATATGACCCAGCAATTTCTCTCCTAGGTACATTACCCAAGAGAAATGAAAACACATATCTACAGAGAAACTTGTACACATTATTCATACTGGGCAAAAAATAAAAACAATCCAACTGCCCAATGGTGGAAGAATGGATAAATAAACTATGATATATACAGACAATGGAATATCATTTAGCCATTAAAAGGAACAAAATACTGATACAAGCTACAACTTGGATGTACCTCAGAAACATTGTGCTAAGTGAAAGAAGCCAGACACAAAAGGTCATGGATTGCATGGCCCCTCCTGGGTGATATACCCAGACGAGCATATCCAGAGATGGAAAGCAGATCAGAGGTTTCCAGGGGCTGGAAGTGGGGATGGAGAATGATTACTTAATGAGTGCAGAGTTTTATACACGGTGATGAAAAGGCTTTGAAGCTAGAGTGAGCTGGTGGTTCCAGAAAATTTTGAATACACTACATACCACTGAACTGTACACTTTTTAAAACAGTTAATTGTATGTTGTATGAATTTTACCTCAATAAAAGAAAATCTGGTTGGACTATGGTTTATTGATTCATACAAATACCTGAGCATCTACCGTACTCCAGGCACTCTCCTAATATGTGGGTTAAGATGATGGCAAAAATTTTCTGCTATGAATTTAAAAAGCAAGATTAAGAGACCAGAGTGACAGTGTGGGCTACTTTAACTAAGTTGTTCAGGGAAGACCTATTAGAACAGGGTATGTCTGAACAGATTAGAATGAATTTAAGAATATTATCCTGCTAAGCAACTGAAGAAAATAATGAACTGAAATATAACTTTCAATTGGTCAAAAATCATCATATGTAAAAACTGCTTTTCTAAAAAAAGTGTGAGGCAGTCTATTGACATTGCTTTTTGTGCAAATACAGTGATTTTTAGTTTCCAGATATTTTATTCTTTGTTACAAATAATTTCTTTAGAGTCCAACAATGTGCTCACTTGACCCCTACCTGTTCTCCAGAACCAGGCCGTGCTCCCAAGAGGGCCCACCATTCACCTTGCTAACAAGGCACGTCTTCCCTTTAGGAAACCACTCAGGAGAGAAAGAGGAAAAGAAATTGGAATTACCACGCACAGTGTGGTAGGATCACACATTCACTCACATTCTCACTTTCAATCCTCACAATGACCTTTTCATAGATGACAAGGCTTAGGTTCCGCGAGGGTTAGTAATTTACTATCACAGCTAGCTAAAGAAAGGACCAGAATGCAAATCAGGTCTGACTACAGAGCCGTTCTCCTTCCATGCAAAAACCAGTTTCATCTAAGATGGCCTAAGCACATCTTGGGCCGGACTGTGAAAATATGATGAAGTGACCCTGTCCTTAAGAAGTTTGTCATCTCAACACTAGAGACCATCCAAGATGTACCAGAACATCCCTCACCTGGAGAAGACTGGTGCTCCAGAATCATGAGGCCCACGCCACTACCTTGACCCCAAAAGGTCTGACTTGGTGTAAGAACAAAGAAATCCATCCTGTATCACTCTAAGAACCTGACCTTGAGGCCTCAGTGTCCAGCTGTGTCCCCTTACTCACAGTCCTCCCTGTGATGGCTGCCTGAGCAGGTATAGGTATAGATGGCTATGAGACAGGCCCCCTCACCTCAGTCCAGCCACCACTGACCCTTCCTGGTTCTATGTTCAAAACTTTACAGTGGTTCTAGCAGAACAGCCACATAAAATCTCGAAAATAGTCAACAACATCATTTCCTTGCTAACTGCAGAAGGCTTCTTTGCCTCTAACTTACGTTCCCATAAGCAATTGGTAGTTACAATTAAATTCCAGATGAATGGGTGGAAATCTTCCTATGCTGGGCTGTAACCATTATGTTCTCTACTGAGTGACCAGGCCTCCGGGACTTGCTCACCACTGACAAAAGCTAATATTTGTAAAACCCTGTAATGACTAACTACTATCACTATTACTTAGACTACCGGTTTAAATGTAAATTAGAGAGAGGAAAGAAAACACATGAGTAAATCAAGTCTGGGACGGCTCCTCGGCAAGAACCACATGGGTAAAGAACGCCTTAACTGAACTTATTAGAGGATGTGGATGCAGTGCTGCTCTAAGAAATAACTCAAGACAGAGAGAAGGGATGAGGATCAGCTGGAAAAGTCAGTCAATTCAGGTAAAACAGATGTTGGAGAAAAGGAAAGGCTGCATGAAAAACATACGCTGGAAAAGCACGTAATTTCACACCATATAGCAGTAAAACCAAAACATCTAGAATCTGAAAGCAAAACTAAAAAGTCTAGAATAAGAACAAAATCCAAAACTGGATTGTAATTCAGCTTAAACTGACCACAGAGCACAGTGATGGAAACATGAACTCCGCAGTCCAGCAGGCCTGCTGCTCTTACTTCTTCTCATCTGTAAAATGGGGATGACTCTTCTCCCAGAAGTTAGGCTGGCACCCAAAGGCAGCCAGTTCCCTTTTCCCGAGCCCTCTCCCCTGAACTACGGGCACGGGGAGCCGACCGCTGCAGGCTCACAGGCCCTCTGACCTGCGACTCTGACAGCCATGTCTCCCCGACACCCCCACCCCACCCCCAGCTCACTGGCACTCATCCTTCCTGGAAAACACCTCCGAGCCCTGGGTCCAAACTGCACGGCGCCCCCATGCCCCCAAAGCACCTCTGCCCCGCTGTGGGGGTGCCCACCACACTGCTCCTGCCTCACCCGTCCCACAGAAGCTCCTCGGGGATGGTGACCACACAGCACCTTACTTGGCTTTTCAGCTCTGGCAACTAGCACTGAGGAAGTCCTCAAAAAATGTGTGTTGATTAAATAATTCTCAATTATCCAAAGTTGGAATTAGAGGCCAAGCAGCTTCCCTGGGGCCAGCCTTGGAAAAATGAAGACAGCAGGGGAAAGAAAAAACTCTGCTCTGGGTCAAGAGTCCCCGGTTTGACACAGTAAACAAATTTATGGTTACCGGGGAGGATGGTGGTGGGCAGGGATAAATTGGGAATTTGGAATTTGCACTAACTGTTGCATATAAAATAGATAAACAACAAGTTTCTACTGTACACCACAGGGAACTATATTCGATATCTTATAGTAACCTATAACGAAAAAGAATATGAAAAGGAATATATGTATAAATGACCCACTTTGCTGTGCACCAGAAATTGATACAAAATTTTGAACTGACTATACTTCAAAAAAAAAGATGGGGGAGGGGAGTCACTGCTTTGCCATCATCTGACTTGGGAGGGTTACCCGCACACTCTAAACCTCGGCTGTCTCCCATATAAAATGAGAGAACTCAACTTGAAAATCTCTACTGTCTCCACCAATGATATCTGACATACTGTGTTTACATTCCAAGATCTTAACACTCTTGCTCTGTTACAGCTCAATCCTCCATTACTGTGAAAACTGACATGAGCAGGTTGCTCCCTTGACCATTTCATTCATAAGAAGCAAGTACACACATGGTGGTACTGGTCCCGCTTTACAGGTGGGGAAACAAACCCAGAGACACCCAGCAGCTTCCCCAAGGTCCTTTAGCTGGTTGCCACAGAGGGCAGGGCTGGTGCCTTCCATGCTGTCCACAATTCTCAAGCTGGGGGGAAGGACAGTCTCAGGGACACAGGGTGGGATGCCTGGGGACCCCTCAGGGATCCTAGGGAAGCCAAGAATAAACACAATGTATCTTTTGAAGAATGAAACATACTCAAAAACTCAGGGGACAGTGTGTTTATAATTAAAAGGCCAGACATATTACTGAGTACAATGTAAAATTCCTATTAAATTTTAAGATAAAACTTAATGGGCTTGGATTCCTATTAAGGGTTTGAGACATACTGTACTAAAACCACGCCATGCCCTTCCTCACACAGAAAAACCTCCTGAAACCAGAACACTTAATTTAGCCTATAATAACATTTCAAACATCAGGCTTTATTAATCCAAAAAAGACAAAATTTAATTTCTAGAATAAAGTTGTGACTTCTGGGCATTACTGGGCAAGGAAAGACTCGAGAGAACTAGTTTTCCTGTTCTTCCTTTTTAAGTCATTAAAGCATCCAGGAAAGTTGAACTGTCAGACAAAGCCTCCTATCTTACAAGACCCCTAATGCAACAAACCAGGGAGCTGAGCACTATCAGGACCTGGGGCGGGGGGGGGGGGGATTGGGGGGAGCACAGCCAAGGGAGGCAGTGACAGGTGCACCCACCTGCAGACACACATGCCAAATCACATGGAACCACCATGTGGGCATCTGTCACATCCCTCCTCTCTCCCAAACTTGCAGATTCTGGACAGAAACATTGATGGAGGGTCAGTCTACCACGTGCCAGGACCTGAGGGGAAGAGTAGGGGACCTGAGCAGGACCTCACTGGTGATAGGCAGGAGGTTTGGGGGAGTCCATGGGGAAGGGGCTTTCTAACATTTACACCCCTCCCCTCCCCACCACCTTCTGAGGCTTTCTACCTGTCGTGAGAAACAGCAGGTACAGCAAAGCGTGGCCGCCCGGGCTGGGGCCCACCGCTCTGCCTACCCCGCCCCCCACAGGCCAGGCCACCTCAGGGCAGAGCGCCTGACCCACCTAAGCCCCAGTGACCATGGGCCTGGTGAGCGCTGGAGCACGGTGTAGGAAACCCTGGACACGGCCGGAAACCGATGGACCAGGAGCATTCCCAGGCCCGCACCTACTGGCAAGGAGCAACAGGACAGCAACCTGTCAGATCCCATCACCAAAACAAAGCAGGGAGCAGAGAAATCCGCTTACTGCCATCCTCAGGGCCCCGCAGAGGACTCAGCCGGCCCCACTGCGCCTGCCCTCCTGATGCTGCGTCTCAGCGCCCGCTGCCCGGAAGCCTTCCCTGACCACCCTGGCCAGCCCAGACCTTTCTATCCCTTTCCTGAATTTCCACCCTACACAGTCCACTAAATCACTTCAGCCTATATCTGATGACTTTTCTAGCTTCTTCCTAGTGGGTCTTCACTCTCCAGTTGAGCGGCCAGCTCCCTGAGAGCAGAGTGGTGAATTTTCATTTTAGCTTACCTTTCCTGCCACCAGTTGCAACCCCGGTGCTATCTCAGTCAAATACCTGTTGGTTTCCGGCATCTTCCTTCACCATGTACAGGGGCCAAGATGCCCCAGACCTCAGCAGACGATGCTCTTATGGGGAGGTGTCTCACTCACCTTAGCACTATAACTAGAACATTACAGGAACTCAAGCCACATTCATTGAATATCAAATTAAATGAAAAGAAGACCCCCAAGTCCCAGTTAGTGATCTACTTATCTCGAAGAACACAGAATTCACGAAGAGATTCCAACCTGGTTTCTGGAGTCGACAGAAATCAACAACAGTCATCTGTATGTATGACCTCTCATCACCTGCCAGCCTCACCACAAGGTGTCTGCACAGGGAGACAAAAAATTTAGGCCACAAAAAGGTTTTAATGCTTAATGATAAAAACCTCACCTCCTCCTTCGTAGACTGGTCAATCCCCCACCCCTCACTATATCTAGAATAGTGCTGTGCAGACAGTCAGTCCACAAAGGCCCTCTAAAATAAGAAAGCCACTTTGTAGTTTTTAGTTAATTCTGAGTAATAGGTATTACACAAACATACATAATGCTTTCTTACATTTTTTTCCTCTTCTGTTTAAAATTGCTTTCTCTTCCATTTCCATGAGCTCCTTTGGACCCAAAGCAAGGGGCCCCATCCCCATTCACCTCTCTCTCCTGCATCCTGCCCACAGGCATCTGGCCCTCTCTCTCTGGCTTCATTCCTCCTGCCCAGAACACATCTCAGCATCATCTCCACATTAGGCCTCGGCTGCCTCTCTCTGGTCACCTTCCAAATCCACTGGCCTCACCTCCTTCTTACTTTGTAGCTCTCCTCCCAGTTTCTCTCTGTATCTGAAGTCAATATTATGACTCTCCTCCCCCTGCAAAAAATAACAGTAATTTTTCTTCCCCTATGAACACTTGTAAAGAAATATGCAGGGGGGTCCTGATGCCACAGAATTGACGCAGAGGCCTCGGTCATAAGATGTCTCCTCTGCTAAGTTAACTGTTCTTAAATTGACCATTACAAGGAAACCCAGCTATTGCATAGTATCTGATAGGTTAGATCACTTGCTGTTTGGAGAGTCTTGCTATACGAAGATGAGAAAACAGAGATGGGCAAATTTAACGCAATTTCCTTTGTTTGCTTGAGCTAGCTCAGGCTTGCAACACCACAGTGACAGTTTTTCTTGAAGTATAGCATTAACGTCATAAGAAAATGACTTTAAGGGAGTGATAGTCAATCTCCTTCAGCTCATCAGCATGTCTATCCTGACAACAACCCCCCACACACACCCCAGGCCCTTCTGGCTCTGCACAGCAGAAAAACTAAAGGGATTCTAATAGGAGTGTTTACAGCATCAAAATCCCAAACGCAGGGGGATCAGCAAGAAGCAGCTCAGATGTTTCAGTTAAATGAAGGACTCTCTTCAAGGCGTGAACAAAACTGGGAATATTTTGATGGTATCAGCAGAGACAACTGGCCACTGCTACTGCCTGTTTCCAGTGGAATGTCTTCACACCCTTCTTGACACTGAGTGAGGCCATCTTATTAATTCCAAAATGAATGGATAGCATCCAAGGAAAATAACTGGTCTTCTTTCCCCTCACAGAAAAATTCATATGAATGCCTTTAAAAAAAAATGCTGGAATTCTCCCTGCTAGCTCTGTGCTTTCCTGGCTTCTGCATTGTGACAGCTGGAACAGATGGCGTCTGGGTGAGACACCTTACATCTTAAACCTCATCCCTGATAAGGTCTGATTTTCACTAGTGATGCTGGAATCCCACGTCTGTCAGGGTTTCTGTCATAAGCACCCACTCACAAGATTTCCAGTCTCGTGTATTTTACAGTTTTCACACTGATCAGGCTTATTCTGTTTTGGCCAGAGAATTTTCCATCTGGGACTAATTCTCAATATGTACATTGTCACTACACAGCGAAAAGGCAAATATTTCCTTTCATTTGAAGAACGAATGGCTGTACACTGTTTTGCCAGACATCCTACACATGATGCAGTCTTTTAAACAGGCTATTTTCAAAGATGTGAAAGACAGAAGATTTTAGCACCGACTAATGGTCCGCCTGGTCACTTCTTTAGATAAGGATTTTATAGACATATAGAAGATTACAGAACACAACATTTTCAAAAGCTTCACCAGTGCGTACCCACAGCTAACGCTAGGGGAAAAAAAAAAGTATGGCTCCTCCTCAGTTGTATGCTCTGAATATAAATTAAGAAGCGGCAACAACGCTACTCAACATAGCCTTTATGACTCCACAAAAATAAATGAATAAATAACGCACACAAACACACACTCCTATCTCATTCTGAAAACTGACTCCGAGCTTAGTACAAAAAACGTGAAATAAAATTGCTTCCTTCAACGAACAATTATCTGAAGGCTTCTTAAATTTCAAAGCACGTCCACAACACTTCATCCATTTCCATTTTGTCGCTGTTTTCAAATTAAAGGTGAAGAATTTTCTCCCACACAGAATTCTTCCTAAAGGCCTAAATATTAAATCGGTGTCCCCAAACGGGGTGACAGTGTGGAAACGTGGCAAAGTGTGCGCGAGCAATTAACCGAAGGTGGAATGTGTGCGTTTCGCCCGAAATTGGATCCCAGTACCCGCCTGCCTTCGAGGCCACTGCAGCTCTCCGATTATGAATCAGTCAGAGGTTCATCTGCAGAGGAATGACTCAGTATAAACTTTAAAATAATGGCTTTAAAAAAAAAAAAAAACCTAAGCCAGCCCAGGGTGAGCACGTTCGTCTGGGCAGGCACCCGGAGCCTGCCCGCTTCTCACACCGCAGAAACACACAGCCTCGCAGGAGATGCTACCGTCTCCCACCCCGTGGTGGTGGGGGGGGTGGGGGGGTCACGTTTTAAAGAGGCCTCGCCGCCGCGTTTCCTGAAAAGCTGCGGGAAGCCGGCCGCGGGCCCGGCCCGGGCTGTTGGACAAAGTTTCCCGAAGTTGAGGCGTTTGGGGGGCGGGCGGGCGGGCCGGGGCCGGGGCGGGGGCGAGGCGGCGCCGCATCGGGCACTGGCCGCCGGGCGCCGGGCCTGCGCCGCCCGACCCCGGGCCCGCCCGCCGCAAGCCGTCGCCGCCCCGGGCGCGGGATGAAGCCGCCGGGATGGAGCAGCCCGCCGCCCGCGGGGCCCCCGCCCCAGCCCGCCGCCCGCCGGGCCCCTTACCCGCGCTCCGCCGCCGCTCGGCCGGCTCAGGGGCGCCGGACGCGTCCTCCGCCGCCGTCCGCAGCGTCCTGCTCCCCGGGCAGCCCCATGTCGGGGGGCGGGGAAGGGCCGGCGGCCGCCGCCGCCGCCGCCGGCTGGAAAGTCCCTGCTGGGCTGCAACCCCGGCTCGCGCACGCGGCGGGCCGCGCCGCGCCGCGCTCCCTCGCGCCCTCACGCACCCTCTCGCAGGCACTTCCTCTCGCGCGCTGGAAATCCCCGCCGGCCGCCGGCGCGCGCCCCGCCGCGCGCCCGCCCCGCCCCCGCCGCGCGCGCGCGCGTGGGAGCGGCGGGAGCCGGGAGCGCGGCCGGCCCCACGCGCCGCGGCCCGCTCGCCCCCGCCGCCCGCGCGCGCCCGCGGCCGGTTGCTAAGGCCCTCCGCTCGGCGCCCGCCCGCCGGCTTAGCAACCGCGCCGCGGCGCGGGCGGGGCGGCCTCGGGCGCCACCCCTCCCCCGCCCTCCCCGCCGCCGCGCGCTCGCCGGTCCGCCCGCCCCCGCGGCCCCCTGGCTCCGCGCAGCCCCCGCCGCGGCCCCGCCCCCGCCGCCCCTCATTTCCGGGTCGAAAAGCCACGCAGGCCGCGTGGGGGCCCGAAAGGTGCAGGTCTCCTCGCGGCCGGGCGCGATGGCGTCACCCGGTGCAGCAGGGCAGCCACCCTCGCCCTCGCCCACACTCACACAGACACACTCGCCCTCGCTCACACCCAGTCTCACACTCAGCCTCGCCCACACTCACACCTCACAGACACCCTCACCCACATGCACGCTGAGACACACACAGGCACCCACGTTCAACACACATGCTCAGTCTCACACACACTCTCATAGACCACACACACATGTCCAACACACATCGTCACACGCTGTCACGCTCTGACACACATGCTCACACGACACGCACGCTCGCAGACACATTCTAACGGACCCTCATCCCCAGACACACTTGGGCACAGACGATCGCACGCCCTCACACTGTGCACGCATCCACGCTCAGCACTCAACGCCCCCTCCTGCATTCACAGCCTTCACACACTCACGCGTACACATCGGTTCCGTGGGAGTCTCCTTCCTCCCTGAGCTCATCCCACACCCGGGAAGTTGTGTCTCGGTCAAGTGGGAAGAAGTGGGTGGCCAGTTTGCTATGAGCTCCTAGAGTTCCAGGCTGGCCCGGGTGCCTCAGGACCAGGGTTCTGCTGCCCTGTGCTCCCCTCTCCTCCCTCGACCCCAGGCCTTCTGGGGCATGTGCCAGGGCACCCATTTCAACAGGGCCTTGGCCCTCTGCTCAGCCAAGTCATCAGTGATTCCCCAAGGTCCTCTAAGACCGCCTCCAGCCTGGCCAGGCCTGGCAAGACCGGGAGAGATGCATGGCCTGTATCTGGGAGGCTCCAGGCCAACCAGAGAGCAAGGCTATGTCTGCCCCAGTTTATAAGTCAGCAAGGAGGAGGCAGAGTGGACTTTTCATTTTTCTCTTCTCAGGAAGGCTTATAAAGAACCCTAGACCAGGGCGGCCGGCTTAAGCCGGTCCTCGTTCTTACATTTCTCCAATAACTCATGTTGAATAGAGGCAGGAAGCCCAGCACCTATTTCCTCCTGAGGCTTCTGCCGTGGAATGTTCCAGAACCCTGGAGGGTCTGACCAGGCTGCGGAGCCATGGCTCTGGCTTCATCCTCCCACCAGGTGCTTGTTCTCCAGCCACAGAGGTGGGGCCTTGCTGTCCAGACTCGGCCAGGCCGTGGGAGCGCCCGTGCTTGGGCCACTGAGAGGGTCCAGCTCTCTGTTCAGACCGGAGAACCCAAGATGGCTGTGGTTTCTGAACCACGTGGGGTTTGACAGGCCAGCCTCACCAGCCCTCACACACAGAACCTGGGCTCTGGGCCCAACCTGCCTCGCCAGGTGAGCTCCCCCTTCCCTCTTGGTGGCTCCCTCTCCAGAGCCTTGGGTGTCCCTTCCTGCCTGTCAGGAGCTGTAATGGCACCACTTCAAAGGGTCAGGGTCCCGGCTGCTCCCCTCACCCCAGGCTCCATCTCATCCCGGGTCCCCGGGCCTGCTCCAGCCACAGTCCTGGACACCGTCAGCCAGGTCCCATTCCCACCTACTGCCTCATACTATATTAGGACCTTTTTAAAACTTTGCCAGAAACAGACTTAGCCAAAAAATTATCTAGGCTGGACTACTTTGGGTTCTTTTAAAATAAGCAACAAGGTAGACGTTTCAGAGACCCGTCAGAGGGGTTTCTACAGCTTGCTCTGATCTCTACCAAAGCATCATCAAGTGATGTTCAGAATGAACAGATTCAGGTGCAGCCATGGCTGAGCCCTGTGCTGGGGGGTGAGGGCCTGCTCCTCCCCTTCTGCCCTTCCTCTCCTCCCCTCTCTTCTCTGGCTGTCTGAGCAGTTCTGGATCCCCTGCTTGGGGGCACTGGTGGGGGACTCGGAGAAGTTTGCGCCACTCGGGCAAATGCTTTGGGGGCGGGCGTTCTGTCTCTGCAGTTACAAACACGAGGCAGCAGGAATGGGCAGCAAGGGGAGCCAATCACAGCTCTCTTCTGCATGTTGAAGGCAGAGCTGTCTGTTCCCTATGGCAACCTGGAACAACAAGCTGAGACCATTTCTGGACAAAGAAATCTCTCGCAGGAATTTATGTTGCGTTACATGTTCTGTTTGCTGCTTTTCTGGGAGAAGTGCACACAGATGTTAGAATGACCCGAGTGAGTGCAGTGGGCTCAGAAGCTGTTCTTGTTTGCTTTCCAGAGAGGAGGAAGTATTCATTGCTAGTGTTAGGGTCTTCAGGCCTGTGAATGGGGTTTCATCAGTCCTCTCCCTGAGTATGACAATCAGACCCTCAAGTGACACCTCCCTGCTCAAAGGCTACCAGCCCCCGTGGGTCTAACATGGGCTGAAATGTGCCTGCAACTTCTCGTCTAAAACGTTTTGAATGTCACCTCCGGAGGGCTCTCGACACATGATGAAATCGAAAAGTTATCCTAATTGTTCAGACAAGTGGCCTCCAAACTTTCTCAATATACTTTACAGCACAAACTGGTTGCACATGTGTGTGCGTATCCACACACGTGTGGACAACTATACTTAATCTCAAACACGTGATGTACTCTGGTATTTTCTGTTCCATTCTATTTATTTTTTTAATGCTGCTTGTGACTCCCTCAGCTTGCTGTTGCTTCATGACCTGGGGTCGGAAACTCTACCTTAGACAAAAAGAGCTTCTGAGGGTGGGGAGTGGCAGGGGGCTGGGGTGGTCCTCGTGGGGAAGCTCTGTGGAGAGTGTGCACCGAATCCGAGGACTCCAGTCCCCCCTGCCCCTGCCCAGTCCTGTCCTGCATGTAGACCCAGGCTCAGAGTAGAGGTGCATCAGCGAGGAAGCAGGCTGCCAGGGCCCTTCTCTGGACAGGGCCAGCCGAACACAGATGCGGGGAAGTGGGGCTCAGAGAGGCCCAGAAGGCCTGAGGGCAGATGTGCAGATGCAGCCGAGGGTTTTCTGCAAGTGGTGAGACATGGGAAGGTGGAGTAGGAGGCATGGGTCAGGTTTAATTACCTCTCATTTCTGTGGGCCCATCAGGGAAACGAAGGTATCCTCGCTTTAGGGGAGCTTGTCCTGGGACTTGTGCACACACACACACACACACACTCACACCATCACAACACTGTCTCTGACACATTCACCCAGTCCTCCAGTAGAGCATGAGTCCCAGATAAGGCCTTGACTGGACCCTCATGCCCACCTTGACCTTTAACACTTTCTGAAAAGTAGATTCAACTCCACGAAGAAAAGAGAGCATTTTACTGCAGACCTCCTGGGCGACAGGGAAGGGGGTTTGCATCAAGCTCACACTGTAAACTCATGAAGCCCACTGTGAACAGCTTATGATCCCAGAGGCTTCGCCTCTCTTTGTGACCATGGACCCTCTCCCCCAACCTGCAGGCACAGCCTCTTTGTCTCCTCAGCTGGCAGACCCCACTCAGCAAACCAGAGCCAGCTGCTGGTGGAGCAGCCCCCTCTGAGGACCCAGCACATCTGACCCCAGTGGCATCCAAAGTGAGCTCTACTCCTCCCTGCACATTAGCAGTGAGGACAGAGGAGGTTACTGGGTCCAAATCAAGACTTGGATTAATGAAATAAGCTGTTTGAAAAGTGCAAGAATTCAAAAAAAAAGTACAAGAATTCTAATTCATCAAAATTGCAATAAAGACAACTGTGGTGCCCTTCCTCATCTCTCAAGACTGATGATGACGAGACAAGCCTGAAATGTCACACGATGCAGGAGCCAAGCAGCCTTTCCACCCTCCCCTGGTTCATTAGCTCATTTGGTCAAGGCCTGCTTGCTGAGCTGACCCCTGCCCAGCTCTGCCAGCATGAAACCAATTCAGTGCTTGCCCTTGGAGAGCTCACCTTCTGGGGGGTGGAGACTGAATAAACAAATCACCAGTGAATCCATAATGAGAGCTATAGAGCAGTGGAGGGGAAGAGGGAGGCCCAAGGGAGTGATCAGGGGGTGGCAGATAAGGTAGAGGGCAGACCTAAAGGAGGAGAGGAGGGTGCCGTGTGGGTATCAGTGGAAAAAGCTCCCAGGCTGAGGGAAGAGCATGGGCAAACACCCTGAGGTCAGTGAGCATTTGGGAGACCAGAGTGGCTGGAGCTAGTGAGTAGGAGAGAGTCACAGAGGATGGAGGTGAGGGTGGGGGCTGGGGGTGCTGGAGACACAGAGCCTTGTGGGCCATCAGCAGACTTTGACTTGGCTCTGAGATGGGGCCACTGTCAAGTCTGATTGATAGCTTGTATTTTATCCAAACTAACCCTGTATGTGACCTTGCACCATTGTCCTTCAGCCAGTAGACATGCGCTCAGCACCAGGCAAATCCAAACAAGGGACCTGATTTTGTTATGTAATGAACGAGGTCAGAGTCAATGACACTGGGCTCTGGCAAATGGGCACACAGCGTGAGCCGGCAACCGCAGACACAAAAAAACCTCCCGAGTGCTAAGAGGGAGGTGAGCCCTCTGACCCAGTGACCCACATTTGGAAATAATACCAAACACTAGGAAACCATTAGGTACCTCCCACCTTCAAAACCAAAGGAAGGGAATGGGTATCCCCCTTAGTCTGGTGGCCGTCAGGGTGGTGATGTAAACCCAGCAGCTGTTCCCCCAGTTGGCTGTGGATGGGGGTGAGATCCCACAGCACACGGCCTGTAGGCCACGGTTCTGGCCACAGCACCGCTGTCCCCGCAGAGCAGCCTTTGTGGAGCTGCTCTCAGTGGCTGAGTGCCCGGGAGGAACCGAGGGGCCATGGTTGTCACCTCAGGTCCCTTGGCTCCCCCTTGCTCACCTGCTCCACCCACGCTGGCCTCCAGGGAGCCTCAGGGGATCCAGGCTGACCACCCCCAGGTTTTGCCCATGCTGTTCCCCGACCTCGATGCTCTTCCCCCAGGTACCTATATGCTTTACTCTCCCCTCCTTTGGGTCGTAGCCATTTGGGGGGATTCCAGATCAAAGATTCATTTCCAGGACTCACCACGGTACACTTCCAAATCCCAATCCAGCACAGTGGAACGATGCCAGGGACAAGCCCCCTAGAATATCCCAGAGATGAGCTCCTTTGAAAAGGGGAATGAGAGTTATTCACTCAAGCTGGAGAATTCTAGCCCAGGAATCGAAAAAGCAGAACTCAACTCATGACTAACTGTATGGTCTTAGGAAGGCACTTCACCTCTCTGGCCCCGGGTTTCCCCTTTTGCAGAGCGGAAATATGACTGCCTGCCCTACCCAAAGGGGCTTTGAGAAGGTGGCTGGTGCCTACGGGGACCACGCGGCCATGTCCCTGAGAGGTGGCACTGTACCCAGAAGACAGGCACGGGGCTGCACTTCAGATGCTGTTCCTACTATTGCACGTAAAGGACCCGCCCAGCTTTCCCAGTGTGGGAGGGACTGTTCCAGTTTCAGGTGTCCGTGATCAGTGACCGTGGGGGGAAAAAAATCACATTGGCCCCAGTATTTTTGGGATGTTACCCAAGCTAGTGCTTCCTCCTCACACTTTCAGGGGCGCCCTCTGTGATGCTAAATTGATGACAAACTCCATTGTTGATTCACTGGAAAACATTCTCTGAGGGCCTGGTCCTCAGACCTCCACTGTGGACATGTGGCAGCCCCCTCACCTGGGATGCGGTGTTTTTCAAACTGCAGTTTGCAATCTATTAGTTGGGCATAAAATCAGTTGAATGGGTGTGATCAGCACTTTAAAAAATGGAATGAAATGGAAGAGGAAATAGTAAAATGTTTCACACCTAGTGTGGGTCAGTGTAGTTTTATGAAACTTTTATTTTAGTTCTGCGTAGGTATACATAACTAAGTTTATCTGTCTTAAGGGAAAACATATTTCTTGCTGTGGGTTCTGCTGCAGACATTTGAAAAGCCATGGTGCTAATGGAGGCAGAAGCCAGGTGTAATTTGAATGTAGTTTGAAAGTTATCTTTCTTCCTCACATCTGCTGGCACGTGTTTTGTGTGCTGTGAAAACTGGAATTTCCACCCACTCTTGAGTGAAATACTCAAAATTAGTAGAGTCTTGATTAATGAGGTTTGTTATGTTCAAAAAGTTAATGATGGCACAGTTCAACTTGCATGCATCCTCCTGAAGGGTCCTGGGTGGAGGAAGCTGGACCCACTTCTCCGTCCACTTCACTGCCAGAGGGTTGGCCAGTTGCCTCACTCTCTCCAGGGCTGCTCAAGGCCTGGCATGGGCGGAAGCCCTTGTCACTGTCCCTGGTGGGAAGCCCTGGGCAGCCCTTAAAACATGTGGCTCCATGAATCCAGGCAGGAATGGATAAAGGAACGAGTGGACCATCAGCCCCAAAGCTAGAGCTTTCCGTCCACTTCATGCCCCTCCAGCTTCACTTCATCAGTGAGCAGCTGAAAACACAGGACTCTGGCCTGGGGCTGGGCTCAGGGCTGGAGCCGACTGGAATCTTCACACTGGAAAAGTTATGGGATGGTCTTCTGTCTGGAAGAGCGTCCAAGGGACTTGTCCTGAATCCTCGTCGCAATAACAAACATGATTCTTTATTTACCACGTGGATCTGGGGTAGATCCGGGGTTGCTGAAGACTCAGGGTTCTTCAGCCACCCCTTGGCCTCACCGCTGTGCACAGACACAGGAGGAACCCAAGGCCTGGCGTCTGCCCACCCGTGGCTGATCTAAAACCCACTCTAGAATCTGCGGATTTCGTGTTCCTGGGAGTCACCTCGACAGCCAGCTCTGACTGCTCTCTCTGCCAGGCTATGTCGGGAGCAGCCCAGCTGTACTTGTGTCTCGTGAGTCTGTGATTAATAGACTTGAAGCGTGTGGACTACAATGAATAAAGTCAACTACAACTAGAATTCCCAAACTCTGGGGCGTTTCAAAGACTTGAAAGTGAGCTGAGGCCAGTGATGGGCGAGCAGGTGTGAAGGAATACAGTCCAGCCCATCCTTCCACAGGTGGGACCCGGGCTTCCAGCCCAGAGACCAAAAGGACTGTAGTTCACCCTGTAGTTGCCAGATCACCTTGTGCTAGGTAGCAAGGATGAAAAATCAGCAGATTCACAAACTCAGGTTCTCTTCATATCTCTG
This sequence comes from Vicugna pacos, assembly GCF_048564905.1. Lineage (NCBI taxonomy): Eukaryota > Metazoa > Chordata > Mammalia > Artiodactyla > Camelidae > Vicugna > Vicugna pacos. The sequence continues at coordinate 93,360,361 of NC_132992.1, read as the reverse complement.
ACTAACCATTTGTTCTAAGATGTTAAATTTCTGTGAGTGATTTGCAATGTAGATTTTTTGTAACCATCAAGTTTGAATTCCCCTCTACAGGTTTTCAACATGAACCTAAATGAGCTCATTTCGCAGGGGGACTGTAACAGTTACTATGTGCTGAAACCTAAAACGACAGCCTTAGGGCTTCTTTAAGCAAAGAATTATTTTCTTTGTAATTAGCAGGCTACCTAAATACCCTTGCTGGATCCGTCCAACAAGAGTTTGCTCACCTCAGCTGCGTGGTACTTCCTAAAGCGGGGGAGGCAGAGCTGGAGGAAGGAGGCTCGAGGACGTGACTAAAGGGACAAGGACTGGAGTGGATGTCCACCTGGGCGCTCTGCTGACCCCAGGCCCAGGGTCTTGGGCCTAGTCCTGGACCTGTAAGGGGACTTTCTGTGGGATAACAGGCACCAGCCCGATTCAGTCTGTCGGGCAGGGCTCACCGGGCCACCGTGTGAGGTTGCTCACAAGGCCCCGGTGGAGGTGAGCCCCGCGGGGTAGACGGGCACTCAGGTGCTTGAGCACATGAAGCCTGGGGTGGCAGCCCCTGGTGGCTTTGTCACCGGAAACGGCCTTTCCTCCCTTGCTGTTTCTTTTTGAGTGTGAGGCAAACCAGAAAATTTCCCCGCAGATGGTCAGGGAGCTAAGCCGGACCCCCTGCCTTTGGTTTGGGGATTTCACTCTCCTGATGGGGCCCTTCATTCTGCAACTCCAAATGCAGAAACTGCACCGCCAGTGCCCCGGAGTAAAGGCTTCTGGGCAGGCGCTTCCAGCTCTCTCCCCAGAAAGGGTGCCATTGGCCCTCAGGCCTCCCTCCGACCCTGTCTGCTCTGGGGAAGCAGCGTGGAGGGTCTGTCTGACGGTGCCTGCGGCACTGGGGAATGGGGCTTGGAGTTCTCTCCGTGCTTCGACTCAGGCAGATGGGACACCTCTTGATCCCAAAAGAAAACAGAAGCTAGAAAAGGATTAAGGAAAAGCTCCTCAGTTTGTCCACAGCCTTGATTCCACTTTTTTCCCCACCATTTTTAAGGATAAATAAGACTGATTTTGTCCCAGGATCAGTAAAAAATAGCATGCATTTATGTATCTCTAAAACAGTCATTCATTCATTTATTCTCTCACTCACTCATACACTTACAATGTTCACTGCACAGCTGAGGAGTGGGTCTGTCCCAAGCGTGTTCCACTTGTAAACCCCAAAAAGATGCCCTTCCTGTAAGCCCCACTAATGTTGCTGGCAACTGCCTTTGAAGGTGTCCCCCCCTCCTTTAACCTCCCTCTGCCTGGACTTCATGGCCCCTGGGATGGACTTGGAAACAGGGCAGCCATGAACCCTCCAAATTTGTTTTCAGAAGTGTGTGTTGTGATGTTTTTGTCCCAGACAAGGATCTAGCTGTCACCGTATTGTCAAAAGACCTGAAATCCTAATGATGCAACAGAATCTCTGACATTTGCCCAGAAAAACATACAGCTAAACGCACAGGTCCTAATACCTTTTGTAATCAGGCAAAATCCAGTAGCATCATTCAGCTATCCACATGGAAGTTAGGATCCTTTCAAAAATGCTGGAATTTCCCCCAAGCCATTCCATGGCACTCACAACCCCTCACCATACCCTCCTGTCACCTGCTATCCCCTGTCCGTCCCCACCACCCTCCTCTGTCCTCCCACAGTCCCCGTCCATCCCCTGCCCACCTGCCAGTCCCCACCATGCACCATTCCTTCCCCTTCATTCCTCTGCCAACCACCCTCCCCCACACTCCTCCTCCCCCCACCATCTTCAGCCTCCTAGCTGATGAAGTGGGTCACTCTCCCCTACTGCTCATTCCCCAGACCCAGCTGTTAAGGAAAGACTGAAGAGGGGACAGGATTTGTGGGCTGGGAACGGATGCCAACACCTCTAAACTACATCTTAACCTCAAAAGCTCTAAGCCCAGGAATCACCTCTTCCCTAGCCCTTCCCCGCCCTCCTCGTCCTTGAGAACTCGAGGTCCTCTTGCAGAGCTGCACTCCCAAGACTGCAGACCTGTTCCAACAGGCCAGAGGTGCACACAGCAGGCTGAGAGAAAGTCCAGACAAATTTTGGTGCCTTTGGAAACGGGCACGCCAGAGTCTCCAACAGAGAAAACATTTAACCAACTCTCCTACCGTCTCTTCCATGGGGCAACCAGAGAGGCACCTACTGTTCTGGAAGTTTCTCTCCTGGATCCTCTAGTGGAAGGGAAGTTAGAGGGGCAGAATGGCTTGCTGGACAACAAGGAAGATCTGTCTGGCTAAAGACATGCGGGCCCTGAGGTGCAGGGACTTTTGCTAACACTCACTGACACTGTGTGTGTGTGTGCCAGGCACTGCGAGAGGGGCTGGGGGTGGGGGGACAAATAGGACTAACAGGACACACATGTACACACACACACACACACACACACACACACACACACACGGAGTTAACCTGCACGTGGGATGAGAATGGGGGACCGGCAGTTTGGACGCAGCATCCCACATCCTCAGGAGGCCCTCCCTGTGTGTGCTCCTCAGGAGAGCAGGGAGGTGGACAGCGTCTAAGATCAGCACACTAGAATTAGGCCAAAACTTAGGGACTTAGACAACAACAATTGTTTTATTATCTGCCAGGGTTCCTGGGGTCAGGAGCTTGGGGATGGGGCAGCGCAGTCGGGCCCCTCCAGGTGCGGCCAGGCGATGGGAAGTGTGAGCAAGCTGGGGCCGCCGGGCATCACTCTCACGGGCTGGTCTGGGGTCCTCACGGCCCGGCGGCCTCCGGGCAGTCAGTCAGGCTGCCGGCTTCCAGAGTGGGTTTCCAGTCAAAAGACAGGACCTGTTTCACCTTTGAGAACCTTCCACTGGAAGTCACGTATGTCGCTTTTGCCATTGCACTGGTTACAAGCAAGTCACCGGCCTGCCCAGATTCAAGGGGAGGGGGCGTGGGCCCCACTCCTGACAGGAAGCATGTCCAGGACCCGCTGCAGAGACGTGGGACAGGAACTATCACGGGCCCTCCTGGGAAAGCACAGCCGAGTTCTCTGGAAGTGGCCCCAGGGAGGGTTTCAGGGCGCGTGGTCTGTTGAGGGGCTGCTTTCCAAGACCCACCTAGGAGTGAGGGAGGGAGGGGAGCGGGGCAGGGGGTGGGAACGAGTCCAACAACCTTGCAGGCTCGGGTGCAGTCTAGCCTTGGGCTGTGCCCGGCGGGCTCAGGAGCGCAGATCACACCACAGCAGCTCCTGCCCTGAAGGAAGGGGGCCAGCCTTCTCTGCCCTCAAATCAGTCAGCCGTTGGCTGTGACCCGCTCCCCCCAGGCAGAGAGGAAGATTACAGGCTCTCAGTAGCTGAGGCTGCTCCTGGAGAAGACGGCAGCCATGAGCTGTCAGTGCCAACACGCACAGCAGCTGGGGAGTGGGTACCCCAGCCCCACAGAGGTGGCCGGGAGGCTCTGGGGTAGACTGCAGAGTGGCCGCGAGTCCCTCCTAACCCTGCATCCATGCCCCTTTGTACGTGACTCTGTTACTCTTTCTGTCGAGCAGTCCACTCCCCACTCCTCAAGGCTGGGCTTGGTCACGTGACTTGCTTTGGCTGATGGATCATTAACAAGTGTGATGCATGTAGGGGTTTGACAAGTGCTTGTGTGTTGGTTTCCGCTGTCTTGTGGCACTGGGAACCCTGAGACCAGGGGAACAAGCTCAAGCTAACCTCCAAGGGGGCGACACAGTTCCAGCCAATAGCTTCCATCTGCCAGAAAGGCTTCTCGGGCCATCCTGACTCACCCAACCCCAGCTGAGCCACCTGAGTGAGCCCAGGCAAGACCAGCAGAGCCACCCAGCTGAGCCCAGCCCAAATCACCAACTCACAGAATCAAAGGCCAGTACATACCTGTTATTTTAAGTCACTAAGTTTCTGGGTTGTTTCTCACACATCAAAGCTAACTCACACAGGCATCAGGAGTGCCCACTACAGAACCCAGTTGCCCTAAAGGCCTGCGAACCCTCTATAATTGCATGGGTGGGGAAAAGAAGGACCTTCCCCTGGGTCTGTTGCACTGACCTGCAGAGCTGTCAGCTAAGACTGCCCCCTGAACAGCCAGTCCCTGCGCCATCAACGAGACCCACGGTCCCGTGAGAGGCTCTGGGGCCCACGGGAGCCCGGGAGGCAAAGCGGAGCCGACCCTCGAGGAGTCAGCAGAGCAGTGCCTGCCAGGCCGCTGCTCTTCGCCCCTGGGGCTCTGACTTTGGGTTTGGGCAAAAGTCAGGGTCACTGGGTCATCTTTCCAGTTGCCTCAGCTTCAAATTTGATCCAGGAAGACTGTATCAGCAGGTTTGGGAAATGCCAAGCTGTCCCTTGCAAAACATTTTTTGGGCCTCTTGGATAAAGATTTCAAATATTAAACATTAAGATTTTGCTATGATTAAATTCTCAGTGGGCATGAGGAAAGAGCTGTAACTACATTTCAATGTAGCATTTGAAGGGATTTAGTGATTTTCCATTAATTTTTTTTAAATGTCACGGGTATATATCTTTCTTCGAGGACTCAGCCTATGGCAAATTTCAGATTTAAAAAGACCCAGGGATGGAATTATGAGACCAAGAAGGGGAGGTAAAAAATCTACAATTCAAAAATTATGAAACTGTGAAGATTTCAGTTAATTCAAAAATCATCTTAGTGGAAAATTTTGTAAGCTTTCCATGCATAATCAAAGAGATCTGGTTTGGAATTGCTACTGAAATGAACCCTTGTAAGAGCTTGCTTTCTGAATAAAGTGATCAACCCCAGATCAAAGGTGCTGGTGAGTGATCAGATCTCATTACAGAAAACCCAAATGAAGGAGCACGATGACGCTATAATCTGGAGACAGCTTGAACCCTGCTTCTCCCCTTTGCAGCCTGGCTCCCTCTCTCCCCCAACCCTGCATCGCCGCCAAGAACACATGCAGAAGGTGCCATCTTCAATTTTATGGAGCAATGAGATTTGCGGTAAATATTTATTAGCTATTTAGTAAATACAATTAAAATTCTGGCAGGGCTTTGCACGGCTATTTTATTAGAATTAGCTAAGGCTTACTTGCAAGTCTAAGTGGATACCACAGAGTAGAACACTGTAGACATTAAAGTGCACATGAAACACTGGTGCTGATTACAGCATGAGGGCAGTGTCTTCCTGTCTCTGAGGAACAAAGGGCCTGGTCAGGGAGCCAAAGCCAGGGCAGATGCCCACATCCTGTGCTGCCCGTGTCCCCAGCAGGTGAGCACCAACATCTGTCCCCAGCACAGTGTCAGAGAAACCTGGGCTCCTTCCCCTGGGAGGAAGTAGGTCTGCAGGGGTCCCCTCAGGGTAGGACTGGGGCATCAGGAGCATCCATGGCCCCTGTCACTGAGATCCGCACAAAGTCCTACAGCCGCCAGACAGCACGGCCTGAACCACAGCCTCCTAACTCCCGCTCCAGTGCTGGGAACACTCTGACCCCACCTGCTCACTCCTTAAATATGCCTTTGCTGTCACCTGGTAAAAAGGACTTTCACCCACACTTCCGCTCCTGGATATCTACCCTGGAGGAATGAAAGCATCTGTCCACACAAACACCTGCACCCGAATGCCCCCGCAGCATTAGTCACCAAAAGGTGGAAACAGCCCAGTGTCCATCAGCTGAGGACTGGATAAACACAGCCCGGTGTACCCATGCAGAGCGATATTGTTAGGCAGGAAGAGGAAGGAAGAACTGACACCTGCTACACATGGATGAACCTTGAAATCATGACACCGAGCGAAGATGCCAGACATAAAGGTCTATACACTGTGTGATTCCAGTATATAAAATGTCCAGAATTGGCAAATCTACAGACAGAAAGTAAACCAGCGGTTGCCTGGGGCTGGAGGGAGGGAAATCGGGGGTGACCGCTAAGGGTTAGGTGGTTTCTTTTCAGGGTAATGAATTTGTTCTAAAATTGATTGTGGTGATGGTTGCACAACCTTGCAAATACACCAACTACCACTGACTTGTACACTTCAAAAGAGTGAATCGTATGGGTTGTAAATTATACTCAAGATTTTTAAAAGGACTTTCGCTGGACGGGTGTGGGTGACAGTGGGAGGTCTGGGTTGGATCCTCCACTTACCAGCTGTGGAGCTCCCGGTGGCTTGCACAGCCTCTGCCCTCCCATCTCCCCATCTCCGAGGCTGCCATGAGGATTAAGCGAGCGACCTTGGGCACTGCGCTTGGCACCAGCACAGCTCTAGGTGACACCAAGGAAGCTGCCCCACTGAGGGCAGGGCGGGAAGAGAGGGGTCTGGCCCAGCCTGCTCGCTCCTGCGCCATTCACGCTGGACCACCACCTCTCAGACAAGGGGTGGCCCTGGGTGGGTCACATTCAATGGTGTCCTCTGCAGAGATGACATCTTCCAGTTTCTAGAAAGTTCTAGAAAGTAGCCTCCTCCTCCCACAGGAACCTCAGACTGACCCAGGCCCTGGCAGAACACAGTGACATCTGAGGGTTTTGCCACAACAAGGCTGAAGTGGCTTTTAGGACAAAACAAACAAGGGAACTCAGGTGACAAATGGGGGGGACCCACAGCCAGTAGCTGCTCCCTACCTTGCCCACAGACCCTGATTTTGTCCTGGGGTCCAGGCCTTGCCTCCCATGCCTCGGAGGTAAACTCTGATTGGCGAAGCCAATAGTTCTCCTAGCCAATGACTGGCTTTGCACAGGGCATGTGACCTAGTCCTAGCCAATGAGATGTGAGGGGCTGGCTACTGAGGAATGCTGGGAAAGGTTTCTAGGCTGATAAACCACGGAGAGGAAAGATGGCTGCCTTTCTTCTTCTGTTGGTTGGGTCTGCAGGTGACACCCAGAATCGTGTCAGACACCTCGCAACCATTTGGGGACTCACCTGAGCATGGCAGGACAAAAGGGTCAGAGAATGACCCTTCAAGATGCCACTGAGGGGCAAACTGATCAGCCTGGAAAGGGCCACATGCTTTCCTCATCGTTTAATCAGTTGGATCAGGTTTCCAGGACTTGCGGCGGGAAGCGTCCTGGCAGACAGTGGGTGAGGTGCAGGGGCCCCAGCCTGTAGCGATGAGCGGGGTGCGCTGATTACGGCAGCACAGGGATGGTGGGTTTCTGACTAGGCCGCTGGAGAAGCACAGGCCTCCTCCCGTGCGTGCCTGCGGAGTACACGCGCCTCCTCTGATTAATGCGTGCTGGGCTCTGGAACTGGGGGCTAGAGAAGAAAATGATGCTTTGCTTGTGTGGGAACTTTGCCACTCGAAGTTTTCTCTGTGTGTCTCATCCTTGACACTGAACAAGGGAGGGTGTCAGAATCCACCCACCCTCTGACCCTTGGGCTCTTACCCCGAGAGGCTGGAGTTGGCTTCACATTCTTCTCCCAGGTGGGTCCCTCGGGGAGGAACTGCTGGGGAGGAGGCTCCAATGAGGCCTTGGAGGCACGTTGCCTCTAGCCTGCAGCTCGAGGTCTCTAGGAGACCGTGGTCTTGCAGGTTCTGGCCTGCCCTGGAAATCAGGAGGCTGGGACCAGTTCCACCTCCGCCTCAGTTTCTCCTTGTCCATGGAGAGGTCCACCTTCCTCCTATCACAGATGTGCTGTGATTCCACGATGACGGTGGCAGGTGACAGGAGGAACACAGGGCCACTTCTCCCTCTTTTGGGGAAGAACTCATCCTTTCATTTATTCCATGACATTAGTTGAGTTCCTTAGTTAAACTGCCTCTCAAGACCAGCTGGGGACATCCAGCTCAGGAGGAGGGCAGGGATCTTCAGGCAGTGGACCTGAGATGAGCTGGGGCAGAGAGACACCAGGGTGTCATGACTCAGGACATGGAGGGGCAACAGGGACCCCCAGATGTGGTGAGGATACTGGGAGCAAGACTAGATCCTACCTGTGGGCTCCAGGCAGAGGTCACTGTAGAGGGGCGACAGGATGCTTGGGTCCCTTTTAGGAAGGGAACTCCAGGCAGAGTGTGGACCGAGGTGGCCACAGCCTGCTGTGACCAACCATGCCCAAGGATAGAGAAGCTGAAGTTCTAAGCAGAGGCCGGGCCTCCAGCTGGTGAGTGGGGGTTTGGGATTGACCTGAGGTGGGCTTAGTCTCTGTCATCCGCCGGATTTGATGACCAACTGGCCATCGGAGGAAGGAGAAGCCACAGTGGACACTGAGGCTCAAGGGCTCTGGTCCAGGCGCCCAAGGCAGGAGGCACCAGGAGAGCAGGTCTGGGGAGAAAGGGCTGTGACAAGCTTGGACGTGTGCAGTTTGAGGCCCCTGTCACATCCTAGGGAGACCCAAGGGAGCTGTGGGGACCTGGGGATGGTGGAACTCAGGGCCAGGAGCCTAGAGGTGAGGACAGGGGACCTGAGGAGAAGGGAACTCACCCACAGGACCCTCCCGGGCCTTCCCTGTCAGCAAGAGGCAGCGCTGTGGCCAGAGGCCTGGTGAGTCCCTCAGTCTCCGCGAGCACGAGCGCCCTGGAGGGGAGGAGAGCATGGGGGGGCGGGGAGTACGGCCCCGGGGCGCGTGCAGCCCGCGGACAGGCGTCGCTTACTTTGGGGAGTAGAAGTGACTCGGACTCAGCCTCCCCGGCGATGCTGAAACCCCCCCGTCTGAGCGGAGGGGTAACTAGCAGGAGTGAAATGAAGCAGTCTACTTGAAGGGCCCCCCAGGTCTCCCCAGACAGCCTCGTGGAGCCTGGCAGCCGGCTCCACCCCCGCCTCAGTTTCCCTGTTACCAGCTGTCCTTGTCAGAATTGCTCCCTCCCACCCTATCCCGCAGGAAGCAGCCCTCACCCTTGAACTTGAGGCCCCAGGTGGGAAACGAGTCTCGACCACATGGGCACCCGCTTTCTGCTCCTCCCACCCCAAGTTCATGGTCCTCCAAGCCCAGCCTCTTCTCTGAGCTTCCAGCAGAGATTTATAAAGATTTAATAGCTGAGGGCTGTAATGAGAGCTTGGATTATTAAGATCTCATTTCTCTTTGAAAATATCTCATGAAGTATTCTCTTGAATAATTAAAACTAAATTCCACCTATCAAAATAAATGAAAAGGCATGTTTGGCTCTAAGGTGTCCTTGAGTGACTTCTCGGGGCCACCAGCCCCCTTCTGTGTTCTGTCACCAGAGGAACTGGCTTCAAGTTCTGGGCTTTCCAAATCCACTTTCTCGTTCTCTCAGGCCAGTGTTGTTCACCATGACTCTGGTCAAGTTACTGGCCTTCCCAATATACCACTGTCCTGAAGATAGACAGACAAAAAAAATCATGCCGACATCAGATGTTGACACTGATTGGCCAGTCCGGAAATAAGGATTTGTATCTATTCTGAGAATGCAATGTTATCTTTGCTTAGGATGTGTGATTCAGCTTTGCTGGCTGTCAGTGAGCTCATCACCTCCAAAAGCCAGAGCTTGGAGAACCCAGATCCTAACGCCTGGGGCCAGCAGTGCTCTGCCAAGTCCTGTTCTGGAAAAATCAGGGGCTGCCGCTTCTGTGCACAGATCGCTGGCCTGCGACCTCCCAGCACCCCCAGGGCAGCGCAGCTCAGTCCTTCAGAAACCATCGCTGACGTGGCACCCGCTCCCCCGCCAACCAGGGCAGGTCAAGACGCCAGCATGGATTATTAGGTGCTGACGGTGGGCAGGGGGCTGTGTCTGCCACCAGGGGAGAGCATATGAGGGTGAATGAGACGTGGTCCCTATCCTCTAAGGGCTTCACTTTAGTGGGAAAGCAGCCATCGTCCACCCAGTATGGTCAATACAGGTCTGGACCCGGAGCTTCGGGCCTGGGGTCATCGTGGGGGCTCCCCGGAGCAAGGGATGCCTGAGCAGAGTCAGCCAGCTGAGGGTGTCCAGGCAGAGGGCCCAGCAGGAGCAGGGGCTGAAGAGAGTGCTGAGAGAGCGTCAGCGAGCCGGGAGAGGGTGGAGGCCCGGGTATGGAAGGCCATGGGACCCGCAGGAGGGCAGGGACCTGGTCAGATGTATATTAACGTGCATTCTGGAAAGACTCCCTTGGTGGCTCATGTGAAGGATGGACCGGGTGGGAAGGGAGCAGAGGGTGGAAGCAGGTTCCCAAGAGGACTCGGAGGGCCTGAGCTGGGGAAGTAGACTATGACACCAGGGCAGTGAAGCAGGCAGCATAGCCTGGGCTAGAGGATGTAATATACATGTACAATGGAATATTAGTCAGCCATGAAAAGAATGAAATAATACCATTTGCAGCAACATGGATGGACCTAGAGATAATCATATTGAGTGAAGTCAGTCAGACAGAGAAAGACAATGTGATATCAGTTATATGGGGAATCTAAAATAAAAGACACAGATTTTATTTACAAACCAGAAATAGACTCATGGGCATAGAAGACAAACTGTGGATACCAGGGGGGAGAAGAGGGGAGGGATAGACTAGGAGTTTGGGATTAACAGATACACATTACTCTATGTAAAACAGACTAACAACAGGAACCTACTGCAGAGCACAGGGAACTGTATTTGGTTTCTTAGTATGAGCTGTAATGGAAGAGCCTGAAAAAAAAAATATATATATATATAAGCGAACTGCCTCGCTGTACACCTGAAACTAACATTATAATTCGACTACACATCAATAAAAAATAAGAATTTAAAAAAAAGAACAGGCTGGGCTGATGGGCGGGGCGCTGGGAGAGGGGACGGCAAGCCAGCTGATGCTCAGGTTTGGGGTTTGCATGGCCGGATGGATGGTGGCACTGCCTGCTGAGAAGGGGGCCTGGGGGAAAAGGTCAAAGACTGTGGGAGAAGGGCCAGGCAGGAGCATGTGCTGGGAACAGCAGAAAAGCGAGTTTCCAGAAGAGAGTGGTTAGTCGTTCAATCATTTCCCTCCTGGGGCCTCCAGGGGTCAGGCTCCCTGCAGATGGGGCCACACCAGCGTCAGTGCAGGAGTCCCTGTAGCACACACAGCTGGGACACCTTAACTGAACTCCCCCAAGTGGAGATGAAAGCACAAATGGGACAGGGTTTCCTCCAGGGAAGTCCAGGGGCCGGTAAGGCTTTTCTGAGGGAGTGTGGCTGAGCCTGGAGGAGGGGCAGTCCCGGAGAAGGGCCCAAAGACTGTGGGGAGGAATCTGGGGGTTACTTGAGGGTAATGGGGAGCCACGGAAGGAATCCCATCAGGGCACGGACATGACCCAAACTGTGCTGTAAAAGGAGCACCTGCAGCAGGTGCTTCAGAGGAAGAGCAGGACGAGGACTGCAAAGTGCCTTTCCAGGGCGGCCCCGTGAGGTTGTACAGGTTGTGTATGACACGAGGTCAGACATCTAAGAAGGCACCATTCTCCGTGCAGACATCTCATTTTACCTCCATACAGTAAAGGGACGTGTTCTAACTAGTCAGTATGTGATGACCACTTTCCATTAGGCGGAGCCAAGTGTCTTGAGGAAGGCGGCCCCTTCCTGAATCATGCCTAGGGGTCAGGAGGGGCAGCGCAACCACAGCTGCACTTGCCAAACAGGAGGTTCCAGAAAACCTTGGTCAAAATCAAGTTCCCTGGAGGGCAGAGACCAGAAACTCCAGGCAGGCAGGGCTCTCCTGGGAAGGGAGGAGGCGGGGCTGGGGCTGGAGACAGGACCAGGCGGTGGAGGCCAGCAGAGCAATGGGGGCCCCAGGAGGACGCAGGACTGGGCAGGGGCCTCAGGCAGGAGGGGTCTGTTTGGGGTGTGGAGGCAGCGAGGAGGCCACGGCGCTTGGGCCCTGGTTGCCAGGTAGAGCCGGGAGGAGACGGCTCTGCTGGAAGGGAGAGGGCATCTGGGGACCCAGGCAGCCTTGACCTCCGGCCCACACAGGACCCAGGAGCCAGCGCACGCCGAGGGCCCACCAGCTGTGAGAACGTTCTAGTGATGAAGCAGGCAGGCTAGTTTTCCTGGGGAATAATCCAGAGGTGTGTATGGGGAGGACTCAGGCGCACCTCCCTTCACTGTGCAGATCCTGCGGTTGTTACAAATTGAAGGTCTGTGTCAACCCTGCGTCCAGCAAAGTCTGTCAGCTCCATTTTCCAAGCGGCGCTTGTTCTCTTTGTGTCTGTGTCACGTTTTGCCGCTGCACGCGTTGTTTCAAACTTCGCCGCTGTTACTAGATATGTTACGGCGATCTGGGGTCAGTGGTCCTGACGTTACCACTGCCGTTTGCTGAAGGCTCAGAGGGTGGTTAGCAATTTTTAGCAATAAAGAATTTTTAAGTTAGGCATGCAAGCTGCTTTTTTAGATACAAAGCTTTTGCACACTCAGACTACAGCAGACTGTGAACACAACTTCTGTGCACGGGGAATCCAGTGACTTCATGTGCCTTGCACTACTGCGGTGTTTGCTTTATTGTGTGGTCTGGGACGGAACCCGCACTGTCTCTGAGGTCTGCGTGTATAATTTCGGGCTGTGGGTCTCAACAAAGTTATTTTCATTTTGAATTGGGGAAAAACCATGCATACTCTTTTTTCCCTGTTTTGGCTCTGGGTTAAAAGTGAGCTCCTCGCTTCCAAGTCTGCACTGGCTGTTCACTCCTGCCCCCAAACCCACTGACCCCTTGGGCACCCCGACACCCCTCCCATGTGAGCCTGTTCCCCACCCTCCAGACTGTCCCCTCCCCAGATGAGGAGGGTGTGGTCCTCGGTTGCAGCTTCAGCCTGGGCCCAGCAGACCCTTCCCAGGACTCAGACCCCTGTGGGGAAGGAGGGAGGGAGGGCAGTGAGGCACCAGGAGGGGACACAGGAGCTGACTGACCACAGCCTGAGTGTGGGCCATAGGAGAAGCCCTATATGGCATCTGTCGCATCACCACTGCTAACAACAGCAACAATAATAATAACAGTGGTAGCCCCTCCCCGACTTGCTCCACCCAGGTCTCCGTGTGCACCTCATAATCATCTCACTTGATCCCCACAACCGCCCCTGGGAGGTGCCATCACCTCTGTTTTGGAGATGAGAACAATAGGGCCCAGAGAGGGGATGTAACCCACCCAGAGTCACACAGCTCCTGAGCAGTAGAGCTGAGATTTCAGTGCAGCTGCAGGAGTCTGGGCCTCTGCCTCCCACATCACAAGTGACTTGATCAGCAAGCCCTGTCCTAGGACAGGCTCGCGACCTAGCAAGGACACACAGCATAAAAGCAGACACCTTCAGATGGGCTGGTCTGAGTTCTAGGCACCTGACAACCCTGTGACTTGCTCCTGGGGCCCTAGTGATTCATTCAAGAGCCCCACCCTGAGGCCTGACCCCAGGCCTGGGATTCCTCTCCCCGAGCTGGGCGCTGGTGGAGCTGCACTGGGACATCTGTCCTCCTCTGTGTAGGCCGTTTTGTGACCACTTCTTCGTTCCTGGTCATGGGAGACCTGGTCTCGGGGTCACTGAGCCCTGGGCAGGCGGCTCCCTGCAGAGCAGGAGCTTTGGGGTCCTGGAGCAACTACTGTGGCTGAAAAGCAAAGCGTTTTGTTGATCTTTAACCCTCTGGGGAGTTTTGTGGAAGCAGACACCTTTGTCATCATCACCACCTTCTTTGCCAAAGCCGTTCAGTCCGAAGCATGCAGCGGGGCCAGGCCCTGAGGCCCAGGTCAGATGTGCTCTCTGGGTGTTCCTGCCCTGTCCCCCAGTTTCTGTGCAGCCGAGGTGGACAGTGCTGGACGAAGCCAGGTCCTACGTCAGGCCCAACCCAGCTGAGCGGCCATTCTGGCCCCTGGGCTCATGGGTTTCTCTGAAGCCAAGGGCACCAGCCCCTCCCAGCAGAAAGTGCCAGAATGTAATCACCCCCAGGGCAACCCTCAACCAGCTGGATCAAGAGTCACTGGATAAACCTGATTGGCCACCCCCAGGGGTGTGATCCCCGCCTTCTCAGGGTCCCTGGCAGACTGGGGACCAGCTCCATCCCTCTGCCTGCGGTGGCTCCGTCCAGGCTCCTCCCTGCCTCCCTGGATCTGCTCTCAGATGAATTCCTTGCACCCAAGTTCATGCGTACCCCCCTGCTTTACAGGCACTTAACGGGTCCTAGGCGTCTCTGAGCCCCAACTTCCTCACCCGCCAAGGGGAACAGGAGACTGCAGGCCACCTCGGGAGGTTTGCAAACTGACCTTGGTGTTGCCTGGGCTGTGACTGAGGGGATCTGGGCCCCGCAAACTCGAGGGACAGACACAAGTGAGCTGAGAAACACCAAAAAGCTGAATCTCACTCTTCGTTCCTCGTGGATTCCCGGTGCATTATTATTTGTCGATTGTTGGTGTAATTTTTGTTGATTTGCTGATTATTTGTTGATTCTGGGCTTGCACAGCCACAGATATTCACATACCTCGAAACTTGCTCCCTGCTGTTTCCTGGCTAATTCAAGCAAAACCCAGAATGTTCCGCCTGTGAGCTCAGCGCAGGTATTGGACAGGGAGAGGGCCCTGCCCCCACCTGCTCTGGGCAAACAAACAGAACAATTAGCCTGAAAGAAAGTGGGAGCAGAGTGATGGGGTCCCACTCTACACAGGCACCCAGGCACCGCCGGGGCTGTGGGGACAGCACACCTGGGCCTCCGCAGCCCCCAGGGTCCAGCCCCAGGATTAGCACCTCCAAGCTGTTGCCTGTGAAATGTGACCGCACTGAGGAGCGTATGCAGAATGAGTGACAAGTGCTGCTCCACACATCCTTGTCCTGTCTGCTCAAGCTGGGCATGACCTGGAGCAGCTGGTGGTGGCAGTGGTGGCAGCGTGGGGACGCGGGCGGCTGGCACACAGGACCCCGCTTTTTATCGCACTGAGTCCAGGTTAGGACTCAGGCACTCGCAACCCCTCGGTGAGGCCTGGTCCAGACTCCGGCTTGGCCCTGACGCCCAGCTCTGGGGAGAAATCGCTGAATCAGGGAGCCGAGGGGCACAGGAGAAGGAGAGTTCTGCAGGAAATTTCACAGATTCTCCTCCAGGCCTCTCAGGGACACGTGACAGCCGCAGCTCCGCAGCGCTGCTCGGGAGGGGAGGTCTCTGGGGCTGAGAGAGCCTGGGACGCGGTGTTTACAGCGGCCTTGGAGCTGAAGGCACTAAAAATAGCTGGGGCCTTGCCTCCACACCCGCTCCCCCTGGCTCCCCCAGCAGGTGCTGGGACAGGACTAGGCTCCCAGGGTGGTGGCACGGGGAGCCTCCACCTCATGGGGGTCACCCTCCAGCCTCAGCAAAGAATGAGCCCAGCAGTGGGACCCTGGGTCCTCGAGCTGAGCTGCAGGGGGAACCAGGGAGGGGCAGATCCAGCCACCCTGGGGGTCCTGCAGTATAACAAAGGGACGGGCCACCAGCTGGTGGGACAACCAGTCCCTGCAGGCCCAAAGCACTGCCCCCAGCTTCAGAGCCAGAGCAGAGGTCCTGGTCGCTATGTAGCTGGGGTGTTCCTTAACTCTCGGGATGCAACTTCATCACCTGCACTCAGGGCACCAAGAGCCTGACCTCGCAGGGTGACGGGGAGGAGGGGGTGTCACAGGGGGTGGGCAGCCAAGCCTGGCGCGGCTCAGGGGGGGTCAACAGAGGACCTGGTCCCCTGTGGGCAGCATCTCCAGGGCAGGGGGACCTGAGCCACGTGTGAGCATTTCGGGCCCAGGGCACAGAGGGGACGGAGGCAGGGACCCCAGACCTGGCCCCCTGGGCATGCCCTGTGTCCCTGCACAGCTGATAGGAATAAACTGCTGCCCAGTGGTTTTTCGACCCAAAACTTCTTGGCAGTGACATTTGTTCAGGCTAAAATGGTTTGGTCACCAAAATATAGCAGCTAGGCGCCAGCCGTCCCGGATGGAGGGCTGGCCCACAATCTTTGCCATCGAGCTCATGCTTTCAAAATATCACCCCTCGTGACTGCTCCCAGGGTGCCCAAGGGCACGGGGGTTCGAGGCCAGCTTCCTTCTTGTAAGTGGAGCTGCTGGCTCCCGGGCCTGGGTCAGAGCACCACAGCCGGGAGCCTGGGAGTGGGGTGAGAAGGGCTACCAGAGCTGGGGCTGTCCCCTTGCACATCACTGGGAGGTGCAGATTTGGGGACAGGAGAATCCCATGTGCCCCTTCAAGAAGCTGATGACTTATGAGGCTAATTTGAGGTCTGAGAGTGTGACTGCAGCCCAACCCTGTCCCCAGAAAGGCTGCCAGTCTCTCTCCGGGGTGGAGGATCCACTGAGCACCCACCATGGGCACCACCTAGGGTAGCGTCCACGGGCCGGGACTGTGACACACAGCCTGTCGGACAGGAGCGCCTCGCCCCGACCGAGCTGCCCACAGGTGGAAGCACAGTCCTCACGCTGTGGCCAGCAGGCGTGGCCACTCCCAAGGCACAAAGGCCAGACCCTGGCTGGACGCAGAGGAACAGACGGGGGAGGGGGAGGGGAGGAGGGCAGGAGAGCCGGCAGCCCCCTTGCCCCTCATTGATGGCATCGTGCCAGCTGGGCGGGACCAGCTAACAGAGTCGGCTCACCTCGGTCCTGGGCATAGTCCGCCCCCCTCCACAGCCCTGGGGGCCTCTCTGCACAGGCCTGGCAACGCAGGCCAAGCGAACAGCCCCTCCCTGCCTTCCCTGCCCTCTGAGCAGCCCAGGGCCAGCTCTCCCCCAGGCACCACTTGCACGCTTGGGTACTGTCATGAAGCAAAGGGCTGGGGGATGGGCAGATGACCCTTCTCTCAGGGCTCTTGGCTCCTAACTGCTGCTTCTGTTCCCTGACAACTCCCCGCCTGGCGCACATGGCTCCCCGACAGGCCGTGGGCACCCGTCTAGCTAAGCCCATCCCTGCGGCGGTCCAGCCAGCCCCCAGGACCCCCGCTCTCTCTCTCCTCTGCCTGGACTCGCCCCTGGACACTCCAGCTCCGGCAGGCAGGGCAGGGTCTCCTACCAAACGCAAAGCCACCAAACGCAGAACTGCAGAGCCGTCTGGTGAGTCCCCGCCGGCTCTCCCAGCACTCCTGCTTCCCTGGTGTCGATGCCAAGTGTCGGGGTAGGAGCGGGTCTGGAGCAGCACCCTGGGCGCCGCCAGCCCCTCCCACTGAAGCCTCCCAGCCCCCGGGGCCCAGCGCCATGTAGGACACTCTCCACCTGCCCAGGACCCTGGCTGCAAATACCGACGGTCCATGCAAGACAGAGGGTCCCTGGGGTCCACAAGGCACAGCGGCCTGCCAGAGGGGGCAGAGGGCTGGAGGGGCAGCTCGGGGATCTGCATCCGGGGCTGCCACCTGTAGCTGATGCTCAGGAGTGGACTGAGGACCAGGACTGGGATTTGCCCTTAGACTTCTCCAGGAATCTCTGTGCCCACCCCTCTGGGAGCCACCACAATGCCTTCTTGGGGATCTTGTACCCCAAGCCTGCCGGGTGTCCTGGGAATGGGAATGGCAATGGCCCAGAAGGCACTGTGACCCCCTTCCCCACACTCTGACGTGAAGTGGGCCCTCAATCCCGCCTGGGTTGCTTCTGGCAGTTCCTGGAGTCCAGGGTCTCGAGGGGCCGGTGTCCAGTGTGGGCCTCACTTCACCTCCCCCTGGGAACCACCCAGGGGTCAGCTAAGGGAATGGGGGGGGTAGGCACGTCTGTTGAAAACATGCTCAGAAGAGGGACCCTGCGCTGTCCCAGTGCTGCCTGGGCCAACGGGGAGGGTCCTTCCAGAGCTGGCCTCTCTCACCCGACACAGGCATGAGGGTGAATGAAGTCTGATGGTCCCTCATCCTGCCAACTCCTCCTCCCAGACCTGAGGACCCAGCTGCGCTAAAAGTAGCCCTGGTGGCGCCAGACATGTGGACCTGAGTGTCAGGGCCACTATCTCCAGAGGCCTGCCCAGGCCATTGCTCCTCCACCCCCCAGACACCCTCACCCGCCTCAGAGATCAGATCACAGGCCCTGGACTAACCTGGGCCTGGCTGAAATCCTGCCCACGACACTTCCTCGCTGCAGAATCCTCCACCCCACAACCCCGTCTCATCAGCTAGTGCGACAAAGGATGAAGCGGTGAAATGACTTACAAGTCACTGTGCAGGCCCAGAGAATGAGCTCAGAACAGGGACCAGAAGAGGGTGGTGGGAGGAGCCAGGGGCCGTGCAGGTGAGGTGTCAGGGCCCGGGTGGCTGTGGCTCCAGCCCCAGGGCCCAGGCTCAGCGGCAGGGGTGGTCCGGCCTGCAGCATCTGTGCCCAGGAGCCAAGGCAGCGGGGTCCTTGAGGAAGTGCTTCTAGATTGCGGTCTGGGGGGCCGTTCCCAGCAGCGGGGCCTCCTGGCCTGGTTCTCACATCCTCAGAGATTCTGTGGGCATCCTAACCTTCTCCCCAGAGTCTACACCACTGACTCGTCCAGCCGTTCTATCAGTATCGAGAGGGGTGTTCAAATCTCCAGCTACAATTACAGATTTGTCTCCTCTGATCGTCAGCTTTTGCATCATGTGTTTTGAAGCTATTATTAGGTGGGTACCCATTTCTAACTGTTGCGTCTTCCTGATGTTGATCCCTTATTATGAATTTCCCCTCTTTCTCTCTAATATTGTGCTTTGCCTTAAAGTCTATTTTGTGTGACATTAATAT